>NC_137791.1:50624680-51224680 GCF_963383645.1 Muscardinus avellanarius | reverse complement strand
TCAAAAAGACAGGAAAAATTTAGTTTGAATTTAAGGTCCAGTGAGATTTCTGATATAAATTAGTCTAACCCTTCTCTTAAAAGATTAAGAAACTGTCTGCTGGATAAATTAAGTCCCTTAGCCAAGGTCACACATTTAATGTGGTCCAGTGAGAAAGCCTAGGAATCAGTCAGACAGACTTTAATACCAATACAACCTCTGCTTCTTACTCTGCCATATCATACATGTGACTATAATCTTCAAAGCTATAGTTTCTGCATCTATGAACATGAGTACTCCATTTGTTGCTGCAGCAATCAAAATTAATAGATGGTATGGTATGTATAAGAATGGTCAATTTATCTAACCTCTCATTATCAAGGAAAGAGCTACATTCTATAGTACTATTCTATAGTAGACAGCTCCATTGTAGACAACCTGTACCTGTATGACATTGCACTTCTCAACTTGCTGGTGGTTTTTAAATCAAAATACATATTTTTCTTATCTACCTTTGAAATTCATCCAAATTATTCAAATCTCATAAATTTAAAACCATACCTTTTGCCACTTAAATATATTAAATTATCATAATTACCTAAGCTGAAGTGTTAAAACAAACTATGTCTACATACAAATAGATGTAAAATGAAAAGAATGACAGGGGAAAGCTGGAGAAAGTCCTTTATAATTTTGTCAGGACAAAATGAAATATACTAGTATATCATATATTCTATAAATATACTAGTATATCATATATATATATATATTCTTCCAAAGACAAATAAATTTCTTCATTTTAACATAGTACCTATAAATTGATAGCCTTATACATTTCTCCTAATATTTCTCTAACTACAAAATTCAACCTTAGCAAGGGCATGACAGCACATACCTGTAATCACAGCTAATCAGGAGGCTGAGGCAGAAAGACTACAAGTTCAAGACCAACCTGGGAAACTTAGCAAGGCTCTGTTCCAAAATAATAACTACATTATTATTATTATTTATTATTATTATTATTATGGCTGGGGTTGTAACTTAAGTGACAGAATATTTGCCTCCTGTGAGGCCCTGGGTTAAATCCCCAGTAAAACACACACACACACACACACACACACACACACACACACACACGAAATCAACCCCAAATGTTTATCTTATGCAAGAATATTCCTAGCACACAGTATCCCTAGCTGCTTAAAGCCAACTGGAAACATCTACATAAATTACACAGGATAAAAGTTAAGTTGAATCTAAACAATGACTAGTTCTTAAAACCATGTTCTATGATATTTTGCCCTTTAGAATCAATAGCCACATCTATAATTGTTAACCACGGGGATTCTCTGACGTGTTTCTGAATAATAAAAACCATAATATTGTAAAGATTAAAAGCAAATTCAAATCCCAGATGCATAAAGGTGCACACTAACAAATTGCCACAATGCTCAAAGTCTATCCTAATGCTCTCTTCTCTTTTCCCAAGAGTCCAGAGATGAAGTAGACATTGATTTTAGACAGCTGGAAGAGACTTGGCCATTTCCAGAAGCAAACAAGAAAATGCTCTCCATTTCCACAGATAAGTAAGCCTGAATGTAAATACCAAAGTCTTTGTCAAGGTTAATGAGTCCCCTGCCAGACCCTACCTCCTTCTTGACCAAAGGCAAAGTATTTGCTCAGAAACTCAGCACCAGGCCCTCCTACAACAGGGCTGATTGTCTCAGAATGATCGGCCTAGCTGAAAAGGGACATCTTCACTCCCCATTACGGAAAACAGGTTTAAAGATAAAATCTGCTTAAGGAGTAAATATTAGTATTTCCAATTTCCAGCTAAGAAAACTCAGGTTTAAAGAACCTTTCCATATGGACAATAACAGTCAGCAACGTGCACCAGAACCCAGACCCAAACTCTAGTCTGATTCCAGGGCCCTTACCCAAAATGTTTCACACCAGAGTGCACTGCCATTTTAAACTAGACTTCACCTTAGTCTCATAAACATGATCTACTTCTTGGTTTGTCTGTCATATGACTAAATACAGACTAAGAAGGGTTGTTAATAAAATAGAAAATTACTGAAGGAATATAAACATTCACTCAATTAAAATAACACTGTTTCAGCCGGGCGTGGTGGCGCATGCTTTTAATCGCAGCATTTGGGAGGCTGAGACGGGAGGATCACAGTTCGTGGACAGCCTCAGCTATTTAGTGAGGCCCTCTGCAACTCACTGAGACCCTGTTTCAAAATAAAGAATAAAAAAATTGGACAGGGGATGTAGCTCAGAGGTCAAATGCCTCTGGGTTCCATCCCCAGACCTGAAAAAAAAAAAAAAAAAAACACTGTTTCTTACCTTTGTTTTTCCCCCCCTGGTTTATATGTGATATTACCTAGTTAGCAAGAACTCAACAATGAAACCTAAGACATACCAGAACAAACAAGATGAAAAAGAGTGAGAAAATTCTTGTGCTCACATTTGTAACTGCATGCCAACTTTTTAAACAGTATTCATCTATATCTGCCCCTAGTACAAAGTGCTGCATGGAATTTTGGAGTTCCCAGATCCTCTGAAGACCACACACCCACATAGGGTCAGGCATAATTCTGCTTTATAGATACCTGAAAGTACACAGCAAACTATTGTTATTACCAACTTATTCTCCATACCTCTGCAGCCTAGCTCAAGATGTCAGCACCTTCTCTCTTGGTTTAAAGCCTTTCTAAACTATCTCCCTGTTCCAACAGACACTGACTCTCATACCAGTTTTACATGATCATAAAGCCCACATGTCACACTGGCTGAGATGAACAGAGGAGGATCAAGGCTGCCCACCTGCTGCTGGTCCAGGGTTTGCTGCTTCTTGCTGTGGCACATGTTTCCCACAGGGGGAGAGAAGAACTCATTGGGAAGCCTGACAGAGACAGGGATGTAAAATCAACCTTGATTCAGCTAGTAGGGTCCAATTACCTACCACATAGTGGCCTGATCAATTATCCCTGATCAATTCTAAAACAAAATTTCATTCAGAAATTTCTAATGCTCTATTGCATATTATGTCTAAGAATCAAGTGTTTTTAACCAAATCTCGCCCCTCCTGCCATCCAAGATTCAATTAAGCCTGGGGGGGGGGGGGCTGTGCTTCTTATCAGTTCAGGCAGAGGCACTTTTTAAGGTGTTAAGGTACTTGGTAAACTCAATCAAGCATCAATACACTTTTCGAAGATTCCTGGACACTGATCAAATTTGACCAAAAACCACAATAATGATGTTTACATACTAGTAGACAAAGCCAAATAGTGAGATTATTCAAGTAAAAGTTTGCTTATGTTTATTTAATAAAGTTGTTCATATTGAAATACAATTTCCTACATGGCACAGCTTCCCTGACCAATAGCCACAAAATAAAAGATCTCTGCTATGTTGTAGTTTACACACATTCTTACAAACTATATATGTGAGAAGCAGATGATGATTATCAACTTGGCACCATTCTACCATCTGCTTCTTGTAGAGCTAATCAAATGCAGAGTGTTAATCAAAGACTAAATAAGGCAATGAAACCCAGCATGGTGATGCATGCCTATGGTCCCAGTCCTGAAAGGCTGAGACAGGAAGATGACAAATTCCAAGCCAGGCTCAGCAACTCAGCGAGAATCTCAGCAACTTAGCAAGATCTTCTTTCAAAATAAAAAATAATAAGGGTAGGGAGTGTAGCTTGGAGGTAGAATGCCCATGAGTTCCATCCCCAGTACAGGAGAGGGGTTGATAGGGGAAGCAATAATGCCCTTGACACCAAGAGTCCCTCTCTTTCTTCAACTCTCTGACATCTGTAATACACACACATACACACACACACACACACACACACACACACACCACACACTATCACACACATATTCTACATGATCCCACAGATATATTCTAGACAAGAAAATGAAAGTAAAAGAATTAAAGTGTATAATAAAAAAAAGGAGACAGAAAATAAATTGTATTTACCTTGGGAAGATATATAATGAGAAACACAAGGCATAAATCCACTTCCCGAGTTTGTTTTGGTTTGTATTAGGATGTGTTATGGTTTACATCTGAAGTGCCCCCCAAAGCCCATGTGCTAAAGGCTTGGTTGCCAACCTATGCAGATTTTAGGAAGTAGTGCAACCTTTAGGGCCTAGGAGGAGAAGGCAGGTTACCAGGGCACCCTTAGAAGGCTCTATTTTGCAGCTCACCCCTCTCACCCTCTCTTTGCTTCCCAGCCACCCCGAGGTGGCCAGCTCTGTTCCACTATATATGCTCTGCCCTCATGCTCTGCCTCAACAACAGCCCTAAGTGATGGGGCAAGCGATGAACAGGCTGAAAGCTCAAATCAAATCAGCATAAGTCTTCCCTCCTGCTAGCTGATTTTCTCAGGTGTTTTGTCACAAAAGGCTGAATAACACAGAGAATATGAAGTATGTCAATGAAGGACAACTTCTGTGGCATAATTTCCTATAAAACTTTAGCAAAACTTGGATGCGGAACTATTTTACAAACACTTTTTAACATCATACAAACATTTTTTATAATTATTACACTGAAAAATCCACAAGTGAAATGATCTCAAAAGTATTACTAGACCTCATGATTTTGACCAGAGACTATCCTTTCTTTAATAATGATCAATTTCCCAAAGCCGGGCGTGGTGGAGCACACTTATAATTCCAGCATTAGGGAGGTTGAGACAGGAGGATCGCGGTTCGAGGACACCCTCATCCACTTAGTGATGCCCTTTGCAACTCAGTGAGACCCTGTTTCAACAAAGAATAAGAAATAGGGCTGGGGATGTAGCTCAGAGGTAGAATGCCTCGGGGTTCCATCCCCAGTACTGAAAAAAAGATTAATTTCCAACTAAATTCAATAAATATTATTTATGACAACATGTATAAGAAAATAATTCTAATTAATTATATCTTTTTTATAAAAATCACTTTGTCATAGGCTAGATAGGTATATCTAGATAATAAGCACAACCCTCTCTACAATGCTTAATCTATGTCAACATAGTTCTAGCTACTTTATACTTACTAGCTCCTTCAATGCTGAAAATATCCTACCCCGGGGCTGGCTAGAGAATCTGCAGGGCCCAATGAAAAATTAAATATGGAGTCCATTATCAAAAAGGCAGGTAATAAAGCCACTCCTTTCTTCCTGACCTTTCTTTCCAAGATGAGTGCAGGGCAAAGGCAAGCCTTCACAGTGCATGAGCCTCTCCTGACCTGAATACTCCATACAGAAACCACTGGAGGATCAGCCTCCCCACGCCACGGCCGGGCTCCCACTGGAGGGAACAAGAGGTAGGTATGAGAAGCGGCCCAGGACTCCTCCAGAGGAGGGAGGAAGCAGCACCTACGGGCACGAGGAGCTAAGGCTTCCAGCCTCACTGTCTTACCCGGCCTCATTACAAAACAGATGCAACGTGAAAATTGTTATGAATGCCCAGCGGGTGAGCACATTAAACACCAACCACAGGGCTACACACTGAGCTCTGCTAAGTGCGGCATCACTGGTGGCATGCCAGAGAGGTTGGCCCTGACTCAAAAGACAAACACATTTATTACATCCATTTTACAGAAGATAATTAACTGCCCCTAAGTCAGCCAGAATATCATTTTCAAGTGCATCCTGACACTAGACTCTAGATTCTTTATACTATCCTGAAAGAAAATTTTTCTAATAATCTATTATTTCTGTTATTTCTTTTATCTTTTCCCTGTTTCCCCCTTATGGTACTAGGATTCAACTCAAGGGCATTCTATACTCCCGGGTTTTGTTTGTTTTTTTTTTTTTTTTTTTTTTGGTTGTTGTTGTTGTTGTTGTTAACAGGATCTCATTAGGTTGCTGAGAGATTTGGTACTTTGCTAAGATTGACCTTGAACCTATGGTCCCCCTATCTCAGCATCCCAAGAACTGAAATTGAAGGCATGTGCAGGGCTTAAATATAATTTTATTGCTCATTTTGATTATACACCATAATGAGCTTCAGAGTGATAGAATCATATGGGAACATGGCACTTGGCGTGTTTCCCTCCAAATCCCAATCCACTTCCTCCCCTCCCCATACATACGAGACTGGGATTGGTAACTTCATGTTAAGCATAGCATAACTGGAACTGATTCTTTCATCAAGTCTCATTTCCCCTTCCCACTTCCTTCCCCAAGTCCCCTCCACCCTTCTACAGGTGTCTCTCTTCTCCTCATTTATCTGAAGTACCTTTTGTTTCCCACTGTCTCTTTAGCTTCCATAAATGAGAGCTAACATAGGACTTTTCACTTTTTGTGACAGGTTAATATTCTCTTTCCTGCAGGTGACATAATTTTGTTCTTCTTTATGGCTCAGTAAAACTCCATTGTATGTATATCAGACTTATTTCTAAATGATTATCTCTAGTCTATCCATGTTTAGAAGACACAGATTAAATTTGTTATAGACATATATAAAAGACATATAAAACGTTCAAATCTGCTGGGTGTGGTGGTGCACGCTTGTAATCACCGCGCTTGGGAGGCAGAGACAGGAGGATTGAGCAGGTTTGAAGCCAGCTGCGCTGGCTTAAGAGACCCGGTTTCCAAATAAAAAAGTATAAAAATAGGTCTTGGAGTGTAGCCCAGAGGTAGAAGGGTTCCATCCCCAGTACCACACACACACAAAAAAAATTCAAATCTTACTCATTTGTGCTGACAAAACTCAGATGTAGAAAAGTGAACACTGGCTCATTTACATCCCAGAAAGGGGGAAGACTATATATGTATGCATTAGCTATGAATACTTGCCTTAGATAATGATAGCTGTATTTTAAAAGATCTGCTTACTTAAGTGACACCTGAATCTTAGAAACCAAAAGCAGCATTACAAATATGACTAAAATTTTCTGAAATTAGAGTAAAGGTCAATACTTGAATACCAAGACATGACATCATTCTGGTATTTTTACAGCTCTTCTTTGTACACCTTTACTCTTTATTGATCATTATCACTTCTAGTCCCTAACACCTGGTACCTTCATCCTATTTAATTATGCAAAAAGTGTTCTCTCTTAAATTTTCCTGTCACTTAGACTAGTACAGAATTCCAGTGTTCCAATCTGTTCGTTCATTTGTTCAATGAATATTAATTAAAAACATCACCTGATTTTCTCTTTTAACTTGAAATTTCATATTTACAGGTTATATAAGTAAGTTAACATAGTATAATGTAAATAAGAGTTTATTCCATCCACCACAACTGCGCACTCACACTGGCTCTTTCATATGAGTTAGTCTATGAAATGTGTGCTAATGTGAAAGAAAGGGGGAGAAAGGTAGTGCCTCTCTCTCAGAACCCACCTTAGAAAAAGAGAAATCAACTCCAATTCCCTCTTTGGGGATTTGGTGAAGACCTAGAAAACTGTAGAGTACAAGCAATCACTAACTCTGTCAACACCTTTTGGCCCTCCCAACTCCAATTTACAGCCACCAGAATTCATTTCTATAATCCCAGGCATTTTACAGCTATCCTCCTGCCAGGTAAAATCAAAAGCAAACCCACCCTCTCCTTCAGGACACATATCCAAAGTGGCTTCAGAATGACTCAGGTCCCCACCAATTTCCAGTAGTTTGTTTTTCAAAGGACAATTTAGAAAACTGTACTAAACACATCAGTTTACATATCTGCCTGAAGCACTGTGAGGTCAAGGGCGAGGCCCATCAATCATTTCCACATTCAACAAGAGAACCTTGTGTATATTTACCACATAATGAATAATGAAAGAATTATCGATACAATTCATTAGTCCACTTGGGATAACATACTGGTCCACATATGTAATCAATGAGTAAACTATCTACATTCTGTAACTAGGGGGGAATTTACATTTAAAGAAAACTATCTTGTATTTTAAATTTTCAAAAAAGCAAGAATCACTGATTTCTTGACTTCTCTATCATTTTCTTCTAATTTTAAAATACAAAGAATTATATCAGCTAATGTTGATAATTCTTGGCCATATCTATGAATAAAGATTAATATGATTTATATTTAAGAAGAAAGGTATGCCTTCATATTATTACAGAATTGGAACAGTAGTCACTGACATCATTCACACATAAGTGAACAATGAGGAAATGTTGTCTAAATGAACTCTGAAGACCACCTTCACTTAGTGAATTTAAAAAATATATGATGTGACTGTTCCCTCAGTTACTCTAATGTTAAATCTTGAGTCTTGCACTTCATAGGTTTTGTTCCTATAGCCCCTGCGATTGCCTATAAATTATTTCAGTCACTCAAACACGTAATAATGACACTGCCTGATTCTTTCTGTAAACTAAAAAGTGTTTGAGTACAAACCATGTATACAATTAATCTTCGCATCTTTCATTTTCCATAGCACTGCACCTTACATAATTAACAGAAAATGAGTAGTATGTGAATGAGTGAGTCCTCTAGCATCCACAGTACTGTAACACATACAGCACGAGTCCCAGGACCAAGATGAAAACTAATACGGGAGAATGTTTCTTTCGCTTTTTTCTTTAAAGAACCAGAAACTTTCAGATTTTATAATCTGAAATCACTGAAATGGGAAGCGTGTTCATTATGATTTTCAACTTCGTTTTTCCTCCCAGGGAACTACCATTCCTAAGTCACTGCAAAGCCAGAGTCAGAGGCCCATCTATCCTAACGGAGGTCTCCAACTTACCTGGCTTACAGCCTACATTTCAGCACGCTCTAGGGAAATCTACCTTCTTTAAGCAAACAGAAAAATGCACTGACCAATATTTGGTATGTATGTATGTATTCATTTTTGCACGTACTAGGAATTTAACCCAGGGGCACTCTACCTCTGAGCTACATCCCAGCCCATTAATTTCTTACTCTGAAACAGGATCTCACTAAATTGCTGTGGCTGGTCTTGAACCCTCTAGTCTCAGCCTCCCAAGTACTGGGATTACAGACACACAACACTAGGCCTAGCTTGCCCCCCAAAATACGTGCTGTGGATAAGTGGAAATTACATATCTTTACTCTTTAGTTTTTACATTTTTCAGTTTTACACAGATAGTTCACTTAGCACTTAACTAAATACAAAGCTCTCCAGAAGAAGAGCAATAACAGAGATAGAAAATAAAGGCACAGACCCTCCTCTCCAATATTTCATCACCTTTGTCATACTTAAAATGATTTATAGTATTCTTTTAATTAAAAATAAAATGACATCTGTTAAGGTAACTGAATTCTGAAAATATAAAAGCAATCTATTATTTAAATGTTAATGCTCTGAAGATAAAGAATTTTTAAAAATTTAAATAATGAAAGATTTATTTAAATATTTTTATTTCTTACACTTCTATCTACTACCCCATGTATCTGAATATACTTTGTTCAAAAGTGTACTGAGGGTTGAGAATGTAGCTCAGTGGTAGAGCACTTGCCTGCAGTACTCAAAGTCTTGAGCTAGATCCCAGCACCACAAAAGGAGACAGGGAGCACTGAAACAGTATAAGCTATTTAGCTTGTGCTTTCTTTTTGGTTACTGTAATCACTGCTGATACTGTGTTAATGTTTTTCATAAATAACTATTAAATAATGTTCAAATCTACTGTTTATTTTCCTTATCCTTTTTAAAAAATAGGATAATGAATAATTTTAAATCATTTTTCTGTCTTTTAACTCTGCACACTGGATAACTAAAATAATTGGTAAATCACTAATACATGTAACAATTTATATTCTTTTCTGTCCCTCAATATGCACTGATCATCTATTCACCACCCTTGCTATATCAAGATTTTTACCAATGCATGTATTAGAAAATGTAGCAAAGGTACATGTGTGTAGATTCTTCGAGGAATTTGTCACTAACACCATACAAATACTGTATCATTTTACTATCAGAGTCAGCCCTGATAGAGTTAACTTTTTTAAAAGCATCTACCTTCAGAATAGCTTTATACCAACCAGGAAAAAGGATGTTATCTTTCAGGTTACAGTACTGAAGTCAGCACAGTACAGTGTCAGCTATTGTTCATTCTGGCAAATCACCGCTACTTGAATGATTTACGACAGGTTGCTAATTACAGAATGGCACACAAGCATTGCTAGGAATTTCAAATGCCCACCTGCTATAAGCGTAACTACATGTGCTTTCAAAGTAGAGCAATCATGATCACGGCCAACACCGAAGGCAAATATTTGGATAGCAAAGCTGCCTGCTCACCAGTGTTAGTACTCACAGATATCACATAAAGCATATCTACAACAAAAATTTCCACTTAGATGATCGCTAAGAAGTCTGATGCAGTTTAACTGAGTTATGATGATTGCAGAATTTTAATGATGGAAGGAGTCAATAGGGCTGTTACGAAACAGCTGTGTGTTTTGGGAATGTTTGCCAGCAGGAGTGTTTGGTCCCTTGAGTAGCATCAGAATCTCAGAGTTGTTTTTCTAGGGTAGCCGATCAAGTAGCGGAGACTAAGAAACAATGGAGACAAAGTAAAACTGGTATTTACTGTGTGCCAACTATGAAACAAAGCCCTGAACTAGATTCTTTCAAGTATATTTTTATTCTACTCTCATGAATACCATAAAGTATGTTTTGTTACTGCTATGTCTTTTACACTTGAAGAAAGAGAGACTGTGAAAGATTAACTTTGCCAAGGTCATCCAAGAAGGACAGGGGTGGGATCTGAATCCAAATGCCTCTGATCACAGTGCCCAAGCTAGCCCTGCTATACGCCCTGGGACAAGTTCCCTAATCTTCATGAGACTCACAGTTTCCACATTTTGCCATGAGCTCCAAACAGACTCCCATGTTACTGTTTACTCAAGATTCACTTAGTGTTGCTGTCTTCTTGCTTATCCTTTTATAAATGCATGGCGAAAGCTTACTTGATATAGATAAGGTATATTAATGTTCCACCAGGAAAAGCATTAAAGACACAGGTTGGTTAGTTGCCTCCACCTCAGGTTAGAGATGTAGATATTAAATCTCTAAGACACGTCTTTTCAGGACTCCCTAGTGCTCACTGACAGTCCAATGGGCATATGTTCAGACACTTCATTTGACATTTAGAAACTGTGACCAGTTTTACTGTGAGGGTCACAAATATGTATTCTTTGTAGACTGTGTTAACCTTACCTAGAGTGTGAAAATCAGAGATAAATGGTTTAACGTATAAGCAATCGTTATGAAACAGGGATGGTCTAATGATTACAATAATTGATTTATATAAAATACAGAGAACAGTGTCTGGTATGCCACCCGCTCTGTGTAGTGCTCCTTATTTTTATTATGATGGATAATGTACATCTTCATCCATGAAAAACAGCATTACATAAGACATTACAGCAAAAAAAATGATATTACTTAGAATACTAATATATTACAGACAAATTTAATGAAAAAGGATCCATGCTTACTGTAAACATACTATTTATTTTTAATCTAAGATTAGATTCTAATTAATTTTGTATTTAGAATGGTCCCAAGAATATTTTCTATTATTTTCTCCGTCATCTATCTAGAAAATTCAAAATGTCTTATCAGTTTCCAAAAGTGCCAAAGATAATTCCTCTTAATACCATGTTAACAAAACAGTAGTTCAAATGTGTTCCAGATTTATTAATCTTGTGTCTTACTGGTCCAGAGGCAGAAAGACACAAAATTCCCTACAAGCAGTAGGTATTCAATAAGTATTTGCTCCAATAAAAAAATGAATAAACAAATGAAAAAATTCTTCAAAAAGAAGGCATGTTCCCAATTGTAGTAAAAGCATTCAAAACAATACAAAATTAGCCCAAGAAAAACTACAATCAAGAACACATCTGAAGTATAAATTAAAAATTCTCATAAATGTATAGAAAAGGAATCATTACCCTAGCTGAGGCCACAATGAAAGTGGACAAAATGAATTATTGGGAGGTGAAGGACCTGTGGTCCCAATCCCTCAGTCAGTTTCTTCAAATTTTCTGTTGAACTAGTGAACCAATACCACACAAAAGAAGGAAAGGGAAAGGGTGCAGGAGAGGAGGATGGCGGTATTGTCCTACCTGAGAGTCCCTCTTTAGACAAGAGAGTAACCTAATAATCCATCCCTCTCTCAATGTTACAAATACTAACTTCCCAAGTGGAGACAGTGAATACCATCTAGAGTTAGCTACCTAATCAATTATCTCTGCTTTGATGGGAAGGGTGTGATTTAAACACAAAACATAAACCCTTCTCTTCCTGGAGAATGTTTCATTCCCTTGAACTTTTACCACTTTCTTATATACCATCTGTTGAGCTAAAGGGCTCTGTGCCACACCATCCCCCCAACATTTGCTGGTCTCATTTCTCACCCCCAGAGTGTCATGGTGAGAATTCCTTTGATAAAACTCCACAAAGAGAATTGGTAATCCTGACTTTTCTCTCACATTTGGCAAGGAAACCATCAGTTTATCTTCTTGGAAGATAAATATTTTGGAAACTAAATAGTTTTGAGAAGAAACTAGACAAGCACACCATTGATACCAGAAACCCAAAGAACCACTCCAAATTAGGATTCTCACCCACCTTTTCCTAGTCTAAAAGGAGCACTCAGTATCTGCTCAGAGTCAGAAGACCTGGTTTCTGTTACTGAGTCTTCAGCTGACTCCATCCAGACAAATTATACCTCCTCATCTCTTCTCTGGGTTTCCCCACTTAACAAAAACGGGAACCAAAGGTTTTCTTCAGTTTATATTTAAAGACTTTTATTACTGCAAACACTTCCTTCTCTCTACTCAGAGGAAAACAACACTCCAAGTATGCTGCACCACCACCTCCCCCACCCCACCACTGCTCTACCAACTCACATGCCAACCCATTTCCTTTCATGTGTCCTTGAGATAAATTCGACTTTGGAATCTGGTCAAAACCCAGGGCATCAACTGAGCTGATAGGAATCACACTGCTGAGCGGCTCTTCACTTTCATGGTTTCCTTTTTCCTTTCCAATTGACAGGTAAACAATTATTGGACAAACATCCGCTATGAACCAGTGGCCACACTGACCAGAACCATCAGGTCTGAGATCAGTAAATCTCAGCAATTCCAAACCCTCAGCTCCCACAGGCTAGTCCCCCAAAGCCGGAGAATTCCCTTATAGCTTCAGCTTTGTTTTCTTACACCAGGTAAGAATGTTCTTTCATGAGAACTAATTATTATCTCAATGAGAGCTAAATCTTAGGCATTCTCATTACTAACTCCAGCATATGATTACAATGTTGGATTTATACCAGTGCTACATTCACGGAAATCATTGTGTTCCAAACTCTGAAAGATGTTTTTGAGTCTTTGGGGAGAAAAACAGGACATCGTTCTAGAAGATACTGAGACCCTTCATTACAGCAGTAGAGCCGCAAGTTAATGTAGGTGGGCAAATCTGACCCATTCTCCCTTCTCTCATCCTGGCGCATTCTGTTACTCCATCAGCTGCACACCCCTATGAAGCACAGATCCTGTTTCAACAGTGTAGACTAATAAAACTCCCAGTGCTATCAAGGCAGAGCAAGAGAAACTTCCCGACCAGTTTTAATACTAATTATTCCTGTCTTTCAGGGCAGAAACTGCTGTTTTCAGCCCCAGCCAATTTTAGATAGCTGACCAGTTTAGAAAGCATTATGGTAAGATGCAGTTTTACTGCTGACAGTTTTTCTTAATGACTCATCTTCAGCTGCACAGACTTCTGAAGATAGGGCAAATCATATCAAGAAGAAAGGTACAAACTGCCAGTCTAATAAAGATGTTGGTGTCATGGGATTTCACACTGTCTCTAGTTTAAGCTTCCCCTCAGGTAATTCTAAGCTGACAATGAAACTGTGCGTGTGTGTGTTTTTGTGTGCACCCATTTGTGTGTATAGGATTAGAAATGTAATAAGCTTCTTCTTTTCTCGTCTTAAAGAGTTCATAAGTCAAAAAAAGAAAATTAAAAGCCAACACAAAATTTAAATGTCTTGATAACTCATCAACCTAGTGGGACACTGTTTCAAAATAAAATAAAATAAAAATAATATAGAGCTGGGGGTGTAGCTCAGAGGTAGAATGCCCCTGGGTTCAATCTCCAGTAACACACACACACACTCACGCATGCGCGCGCGCACACACACACACATGCACGCACACACGCGCACGCACACACACGTCCATATCTTATTTCTCAGGAAACCTTACTTTTGTAGTCTATATGAGAATACCTACAATCTTTCTAGATGATAACTATGTCATCTAAATCAACCTTCCTATTAAATTGTATTTTAGCAATAAAAACAATTTCAGTTTCAACCCTAATAGGTCAGACTGTTAACTTGAGAGTGGACAGCAACAGCACATTGTAGCTTTCCTCTCCCTCTAAAACATACGTTCAAACTATCTTCCTCCCACCCTGGAGAACCCCTCTGTTCATCTGATGTAATTCATTCCATAAACTGCCCTCTGATTTACAGTCATTCTCAGTTATTATCATCATGGAAGTTATCCTACAAAAGATGCTAATTTCTGTTTCTAATCAACATCACCACCTACTTTCTTCCTATCTGGAATGAACTAGAAGGGAAGATTTATTAAAGCAAACCACTTAATGACTCTCCCTGTCCTGGGGGATAACTGAGATCTTGGGGGGAAGGGCAAATCACCACTTTCACAGGCACGCACAAGCCAAAAGCAAAGAACAGTTTTTACCCACAAGCGAAGTAACATTAGCATTAATTTTTGCTGAATATTTGCTATTCAGCCCTTGTATACTTGCTATTCAGCCAACTGCATTCTAACTGAACATTTCCAGTTTTGTTTGTTTGGGCAGGGGAGACTGAGGATTGAACCCAACAGGGGTCTTCTACCTCTAGGCTACCTGCCTAGCCCTTTTTATTGTTTGTTTTGTGAAAAGGGGTTTCTCTAGGTTGCTGAAAATCTCACTAAGTTGATGAGGCTGGTCTCAAACTACTTGTAATCCTCCTATCTCAGCCTCCCAAGTACTAGAATCACAGGTATGCACAGGTATGCATCAGCTAGCTGAACACTTTATATATACTGTTTTACCTAATTTTCACAAAACTATAGGGATCGGTACCCTTAATATTCTCAATTTGAAGATAATGAAGCTGAGGTCTGGCAAGCTAAGTCATGTGATCAAGATGAAAGCAGGTGGTAGAGACAAGGCTCTGACCATTTCAGCTGGAGACCTGACTCAGCTCCCTCTAGACCAGTCACTTCTGAGTCCTAGTGAAAGGATATGGTAGAAAATCCCACAAAAAGATGTAACGACATACACAACTGACTTGGCATATTTCCGGGTAAAAGCTTAAATTCAAAGCCACAGTAAGAATTTCTTTACTCTTCCATTTGTAACAACACATTCTATCTACTTTACTATAATATTATTGGTTTAAATTGTTTATTCTTGTTGTTTATATCTGTAACATTCTATTTACTTTATTTACTGATGGTGCTGGGGATGGAACCAAGGGGCATTCTACCTTCCAAACACTCCCAAACCTATTTTCTATTTTATTTGGAAACAGGGTCTCACTAAGTTGCTGAGAGCCTCACTAAGTAGCTGAGGCTGGCTTCAAACCTGTGCGATCCTCCTGTCTCAGCCTCCCAAGTACTGGGATTACAAGCGTGCGCCACCATGCCCGGCTTCTATCTAATTAAAAATATAACATTACTGGTCTAAATTGTTTATATCTGTCTCAGATATTTAAAAGACAAGCCCTTAACAAGTAAATTTCTTCAAAAGCATTTGCAAATACCACATACTAGTTGTTTTTAGTACATCAATCTTGGGGTGTGGGAAGCACTATCCTTTATAAATGACTGATGTGGCTTAATTCTTTTCCCTTAAAAAGTCTAAATTGTATTTTCCACAAAAGTATCAATGAGCCTATTACAAAACTTTGACTAGACATCTATAGTGCATAATAGTTTATAGATACCTACCTTACTTGGTCCGAGGTGTAGCTCAGTGGAATAGTGCCTACCTAACATCTGTGAGTTCCTGGGTTCAATCCTCAAGATCATACACACATAACAACAGTAGAAAAACTTCACTATTGGCTCTGCAAATTCCAAAATTAAGTTAGAAAATTATCATGAGTTTTCTCACACATTCTTCTAAAGATCGCTTTTTAAAATTATTAGTCTCCTATGTGTATGTGTGTTGTTAGCTGCCCTCTAAAAGCTATCAAAAGAAAAAAATGAAAATTTGTTTATTCTCTCCAGAGTTGTTTAAACTATTTATGTCTATAGGATTTAAATATAATTCACGTATTAACTTTCTTATATAATAACAAAAAATGACTTCCACAAAATTCTTTAAAAACTACTCAAGTAAGATAAATATTAAACAAGAACAAAGTTTGAATATATGAAGACTGATTTTCAACATAGTAGCTTTTATACTAAGGTTTTCTCTAATTTAAAAAAAAGAAGTATACCAATCTCTTCTACATTTTGCTAATAATGTGGCACGTTACAAGCAGCCGGTGTGTGCTTGTAATTCCACTGCTGGGGAAGCTGAGGCAAGAGGATAGCAGATTCTGGGCCAGCCTCAGCAACTTAGGGAGACCCTTTCAAAAGAGAAATAAAAAACAGCTAGGGGTATAGCTAGGAGGTATAATGCCCCTGGGTTCAATCCCCAGTACCAAAAATAAAGTAATAATAATAATAATAATAATAATAATATCTCTGCAAATAGGTAATGAAAAGCAATGTTACATATATTTTATAAGAGCATTTTAAATGAAATCAGTAACACGACCATATACATACACCTGTAGCCTTCACACTCACCCAAGGTTATAAAAACATTCCTAGATGAATGAGGTCTTAATTCATAATACTAAGACAACCAATCCCACTAAAATACTCCACAAGTAAGTACATTTATGAAACATTCAAATTCATTAAATCATTTTTATTCAGTTTTTTGCTTGGATTTTCTTTTATGTTGGGAAGACATTATTTAACAGCAAATAAAATCTTGTGTTTTCTTAAACTAATAAGAAAGTATTTCTTAAACTAATAAGAAAGCATTTCGAATTATAAGGACTAGATGCAACCTATTAATTTCTTAATTCAAACTTCTCATTTGATTGGAAGTAAAATGAGACAAAGGTAAATAAGTTGATCAAAGTCACAATTTTCAGTAACTTCTACAGATCTGAGACTATGATGCAGGTCTCCTGATTCTCACAGTTTTATTCTCCTGGGATAATAGCATTTTCTTTAACTTTCAACTATGTATAGTGCTTTCTAAGAATAATTTAGAAAAATGTAAATCATGCTGATGTTAGATATAATAACTACCCACCTGACCACCTCACTCCTATAGAAAATGGGCAAGGTGCTCTACTGAGAACATCTGCATTAAAATCTATGTCCATAGGCTGAGACAGAAGAATCACAGGTTCCAGGTCAGTGTTAGGAACTTAGTGAGGCCCTTTGTAACTTAGTGAGACCCTGCTTCAAAATAAAAAATAAAACAGGGCTGGGGGTGTAACTCAAAGGTAGAATGCCCTGGGCTCAATTTCCAGTACCACAAAATGAAGGAAGAAAGGGAGGAAGGGAGGGAAATCTTAGACTTGTAAATGATTTAGTCCAGTGGCCCTTAACCCTGACTAGACATTCAAAAGGCCTGAAGTGCTTATATCAAACTATAATGACTTGACCTCATCTCATATCAATTAACTCAGAATTTCTAGGAGTAGGGCGTACACAAAGTGCTGTTCTTGTCCCTGTTACTGTAAAATACACATTATGTCTCATTGAATCAATGACAAAAAAAATGTTTTTGAATACTAGAGGGCAATCATAGGGGACTCAAGAGGAAAATGATAGATAAAATGAGATACTTTCAAGAAAGGGAGCTTTCTTTCTAAAATTCGGGGTTATTTTCCAGCATCAACTTGATATTTCTACTTCCATACATCTCACCCAGGGATTTTCAGTTTCTTATTTTTACTGTAATTAAGGGCAAAATCTCAACACACACACACACACACACACACACACACACACACACACCACAAAGAGCCTCCCAGTCACCACTAGAAGCAGCTCTACAGAATAATAGAATCCATTAATTAAACTGTTTCTTTGTTTGAAAGGAAAAATCTATTTTACCACATTAACTATATTGTGCCCATTAAGAAATCATCCCAGATATATATATATGAAATCTGGAAATGTTATGGCACTATCTTCTTGGGATCACTCTTCACACTTTTCCAAACTAGAAACTTGGGTCAGTTAGGTGGTGAGAAGAGTACTTAATTGATATGACACAACAATTCCTGGGAATTGTCTCCATCAAAGGATAGCTTCCAAAGATTATCTCAATGTGCTGATTCTCACATTGTAGCTGTAGAAATCAGCAACTTTGCCTTTCCACAAAGACTTTGGAACCAGGAGAAAAAATTAATATACCTTCACATAAATGCTTCATTCATATAAAGCATGAATCCATTTCCTGTCTACAGTGACGTTCCTGCAAGGGAAGTAGTGATTCTCTCTCTCTCCTCCTATTTTTTTAGTGACTCAGTACTTGATTAGATTTGAGAAGGAACTGGAGTTCAGATGCCTTAAATGGCAAGTTTTTAATTTGAACAGAAATTGGGTCTTTTTTTCTTTTAGCCTTTAAAACAAAAATTGAAATGATTTATAAGCCATATAAAGGAATGAGAAATAAATTTCCTCTCGACTTTCTTCATCATATTGCTTTGGAAACTAGCAAGCAATCATTATGTGACATAGAGTAAAATACACAATGAAAATTACACATAAAATTCAGTTTATTATGCTGACCTGTTTCCACCAGCCTCAGTGTTAATCCAAGATTCGATATGCCCAGGTGCACAGGCCACTGGGCCAGGGACTCTCAATCTCATAATGGTTTGTTAAAGTCAAATAATCCATAAACCAGTATCTCTTTTGATCATTAAAGAAAGGGTGGAGCCAGGGAGGCAGAGTACCTGAAGTACAGGAGGAGGAAAGAGGGGAGAGAGGAGGCAGGTGGGGTTCTGACAATATATGCCCTTATTAAAGAAGACAGCTAGGAAAAATCAGGTTTCCTGTGAGATCTGAATCCTCCAAGCTGGAAACTAATGCAAACTTTTCTCTCTGAGCTAGAGGAAGTTATTGTCTCTAATCCAAATGATTCTGTTCTTTCACTCATTCATTCATTAACTTAGTTAGTTTAGACTGAACCCAGGGGCCTTTTACCTCTGAGCAACACACCCAGCCTTTTTACTTTTAATTTTGAAATAGGATCTTGCTAAATTAGAGGGTCTTGCTAAGTTGCTGAAGCTGGCCTCAATCCTACAATCCTCCTGTCTTAGCTTCCCAAGTACTGGGATTCCAGGCTTGTGTCACCATGCTTGCTCACTCTAGATGATTTTTAAAGATACAAATAAACAAAAGAACAAAAAATTTCACATTACTACTTTATTCTCTTATCAGTAAATAAATTTTGTTTTTCTATAGGCTATATTATCCTCATATAAAGTCTACTTTTTTCAAGATATTCTGAGATACTTAATCAAATGTTTCTTACTGGTTTAGCCTGAGCCCTGAAGAACAGTAAGATTACTACCCATCCAGGACATGTGCATAAAGCAAACGGAGCTATTGTTTTGATGAATGGTGAGTCCAGGAATGGGTAACTAAACATGAATCACTTGGAAACCTGGATAAATATAAACAGAGAATTCTTGCTCACTCTGTTTTTGCCAACATTTGAGAGAAAGCTGAATGGAAGGTAAGGAGTGGCTAAATTCCAGAATCAAGTGATAACCCCAATAAAAGCCACACAAGATTAACGAGAGATGCAAACATTGCCTCACACATAACCCATTTAAAGCGATGCCAAAAGAACAAAACTGAACCATCTGACCACCTCCGCCAGTCATTCGCTCACAAACCAAAGAGAGGCCTAATGATGTAACATGGAATGCAAGTGAACCAAACAAGAGGGGCAAAATAGGTGAGTGTTTGTTTCTACACTAAGTACCTTCCATGGTCTGCTTGAAGAAAGATAGACTGTACTTTCTAAAAAGTGTTTGGAGCCAGGCATGGTGGCACACGCTTGTAATTCCAGTGCTTGGGAGGCTGAGATAGGAGGGCCACAGGTTCAAGGCCAGCCACCGCTACTTAGTGAGGCCCTCCAAAACTTAGTGAGACTCTGTTTCCAAATAAAGAACAAACAAAAAAAAAAAAAAACCAGGACTAGGGGTGTAGCTTAGAGAAAGAATGCCCCTCAATGCAACCCCCAGTACTACAAATAAATAAATCCATTCATTCATGCATTCATTCATTGTGCTGTGGCCAGGCGTGGTACGTGCCTGTAATCCTAGTACTAGGAAGGCTGAAACAGAAAAGATTCAAGGACAGCCTCGGCAGTATCAAAAGACTCTCGGTAACCTGAGACCTTATTTCAAAACAAAAAATAAAAAGGGCTAGGGGTAGAAGGCCCCTGGGTTCAATACCCAGTACCATTAGATAGATGATGGATGGAGAGATCGATAGATCAATTGCTGGATCAATGGATGGATGATAGATGAACAGACAAAATTTGTGACAGAGAATATGGAATTTAACAGGAACCTGTACCTGAATTACCCTTCTTTTATTACCTTTCTTATACAATATATAGTGTATAAACATACATGCATATGTATATATATAATACTTAATTAAAATAAGTATCCCTCAACAGGTTTTTTCTTACCAAGTACCTTATATATTATTACATCAATAATCTCAGCCTATATTATGATTATGTGTGTGTGTGTGAGTGTGTGAGTGTGTGAGTGTGTGTGTGTGTGTGTGTGTGTGTGTGTTTTACTGGAAATTGAACCCAAGGGCCTTCTGCCTCTGAGCTATAACCCCAGCCCTATTTAATATTTTATTTTGAAACAGACACTTCCCAAGCTACCAAGGGCTGGCCTTCAACCTTCCATCCTCCTGTCTCAGCCACCCAAGTAAATAGTATTAGAGGCCTGTGCCACCATGACTGGTATCCATCCTATTTTTAATTAATTAATTTATTTATTTGCAGTACTGGGGATGGAACTTAGAACATTGTACCTCCGAGCTACACCCCCCGGCCTGTTTTTAAGTCTTTTTATTGTTTGGAACAGGGTCTCACTGAATTGCAAAGGGCCTTGCTAAGTAGCTGAGGCTGTCCACAAACTGTGATCCTCCGGTGTTTGCCTCCTGAATGCTGGGATTACAAGCCTGGGCCACCACGCAGGACCCAGCCTATTTTTAAAGCTTCTTATTTCCACTGTTTACTCTGCTTTTCAGCAAAACTAGGTGTTCTTGTTCATCATTGGTCTTGTTCTTTTTCTTAAACTACTGAAATATACAAAACCACTAATAACTAAAAATAAAAAAATAAGTTACATAAATGTCTAAACTTGTATAATATATATGTAGCATCACAAGTATAAAAGAATAAATAGAATAATAAAATAAACACAGGTAACTAAATTCAAATATGGCCCTGACTTTGCAATGGTTATTAGTGCATTATAAAAATCAGGTTCATTACTATACACTGAATGACTATCTAGTCTCCTTCAATAAAGACTACAGTATTACTACCTCAGTCTATATCAACACAAGCTTAAAGATAAAATAAAAACCCTATAACTAAGAATGACCTAAATGAATCTTAAGAAAAGTCAAGGTTGAGCCTAAATGAAGAAAACTGCTGTACACTCACAGACTCAGAGATGATTTGAGGAAAAATAAGAGTATATTCTATACTCAAATCTGGCAATTGAACCTGAGTTCAACTGGTGAAAGAAATTCAAACTAGAAGTTATTTGTATCAAACAAAAACACATTCACAAAAGAAAGAGACAAAAACATCTTCCCAGTAGTATCTTTAAGTGTGAAAGGAGAGAATAAATAGAAAATGCTCAGCAATTTTGATTGATAGTGTTATCTTTTCTCATATAGAGAACCTAACCAATTAACTCTTATTTTCAAATAAGCCAAATGCTCTAAGGGCTGGGGCACAGTGTGCCCATTACTGCCCCAGCAATCCTATTCAGAACTTTGATAGGCTCTGATATAAACAAAGATGAACACTGTGCCAATCTGCCTTTACCCTGGGGCTTCACCAGTTACCTAGGTATGAAGTAATACATATGTTCAGATTTCCACAGATGCTACTAAGTTGAAAGACCCTATAAATGAAACTCATTTACCTTACTGTAATGGATAATTCGTAATTCATTCATGTACTGCACAGAATATACATTAGGTACAGGGGAGTTTAATAGCTGAAAGTTGAATGAAATTCCACATTTGTGTGTGTGTGTGTGTGTGTGTGTGTGTGTGTGTGTGTGTTTTAATGGGATTGAACCCAGGGGCATTCTACCTCTGAACTATACTCCCAGTCCCTTTCATTTTGTATTTTGAAACAGGATCTGGCCTAATTTGACAAGACTGGCCTAAAACCTGTGATCCTCCTGTCTCAGCCTCCCAAGTACTGGGCTTTAAGATGTAAGTCACCACGCCCAGAGTCCACTGTTTTTAAATCAAAAGACTATAAAAGAAGAGCTGTGAGACTCCAAAGGTGCTCTCTCCCTCTAGATGACCCTCACTCCCCCTTGAACATGTATCAATAAACCTCTATTTTGTGGGGGAAAAAACACTCAAAAGATTATTACTACAATGGACTACTTATTATGTATAAATTATCTATAATTATGCAGATTTTTTTCAAGCCACATTTACCTGAGGACTAGAATAGCAAGTGCATTTTATTCCCAGGTTTACAATTCCCTTGTACTCCACATACTCAAAATCTATTATGAAAGACAATCAAGCACTCAAAGAATTACCTATGGTACAGAAAACAATGTTTTGACTTATACTTGGGGGGGGAGGCAGAATAAGTTTTAATAATAGAAGTGCACAAAGCCCAGAAGAAGAAGAGTAGGGGGGTTGGAGACGGGCTTCTAAAGGAGGTGACACCTAATCTGGCCAAGAAGTAGAGGAAAGTGTGTTCCTGGTAGATGAAGGACCAAGTCCAAAGTCTCTGAAGCAACACTGAGCTGGTGGAGACGAAAGAGACCCATCATGGGGAAAGCTTGGATCTCATCCCAGAACAACAAAGAGATTTTAATCAAAGAAATTATATGCAAATCTACTTCTATATGGCATGTTTCTTCTACTGAACTGCCTCAAAATGTGTCTTTAGCATTAAACACCAGCTTAACAGGAGCTGGGGATGGAGCTCAGTGGAAGAACACTTGCCTAGTGTGCACCAGGCCCTGAGTTCAGTCCCCAGCAGTGCATGAAAGAAAAAATACTACTGGGCTAGCTGCTGAATCCATTAACATCTAAAAATTATAGTCCAAATAACATTCTAAAATCTTACTCTTATCTTTTATTATGTAATTAGTTAACTCAAGAAACATTTTCTGAAAGCTGAAGTGTGTTTTCGAGAAAAGTGAGGTGGGAGTGAGCAATCAAGATGGAAAGAGGGGGACAGGAAGTGCAGGAGATGCTCTGGGTAAGCAAACAGCTGAGAGGCCCTCTAGTGTAGAGTGAATTCAGCTGCAGAGAACAGGACAGAGAATGGTAAGCTGCAAAGGGGGTCAAAGGCCTTTAATTAAATTCAGAAGCTAAACTAATTGAGCTAAATTTAGTTTACAACTGTAGTATTATCAACTGAAGAGTGACAAGTCACATGAGAAAACCTGCCAGGTCTGAAAGTTGTGGGAAGAGCCTTAACCTGGGAGCACAGGAGGGTCCCACACACAGCCAAGGCGAGGCACAGCTTGGACTTGACCTGGTAAGATTTCGGGATGAAAAGGAGCTAGGTAGCAACAGAGTTCTTAGAAAGGAGGGGTTCCAAAGCCAGAGAAGCAGGAGCAGGTCAGAACTGAAGTTCAGAATCCATGCCATGGTTGCATGAACTGTATTCTAAATGATATTCCTTTGGAGGTGATCACTAATTACTATTACTGTTACTATATTCCTTTTTATTTACTTTTCTATTTCTACTTCTAGGATAGAAGTTCCTTAAGGGTAAAAATTCTGCACTATTTTTATTCCAACTTTTAACCTAGTATGCATTAAACATTAAAAAAATAAGAAAAACTAAATCTATGGTATCTTAAGTTGATAGATACAAAAGCACTTGGGATAGTGCCTGATGTACAGGAAACATTTGCTAATATTATTATTGTCTCTTTGGATACTAACGTGCTTATAATTTTAAGATTATTCTCATTACTATTCCTATCCAGTAAGGCAAAAGCAAATAGTTTTGATTTTTATGTTATAAAAAGATAATTTTGTTTTTTATGTTATAAGAAAATAGCAGGACATCATTATACGTATATGAACACACACAAATAGTTAGACAACTTGGGCTCTGATTTCTCAGGCAAGGATAGAAGCCATCTATCTTTAACATTTCCTAATAGAACAATGGAGTAAAGAATGGAAGACCAGATTTTGGAGGAAAAAATGCTACCAACACATTATTTTAAAAAAAGAAGAAGAAGAAGAAGAAGAAGAAGAAGAAGAAGAAGAAGAAGAAGAAGAAGAAGAAGAAGAAGAAGAAGAAGAAGAAGCTGTAGAAAGATTCCAGAAAGGATGCCTCTTTTTTTAACTTGTGATCTATTAAGAAGTTCTGAAGTCAAACAGCACATAGGATATGGGTGATTCTTTCTAGTTTGCACATATATTTTCAAGCAGTGAAATTTAAAGTGTTGTTTTGAATAGCTAACCTTAATATTCAACATAGATATGCATACAGAGTTGGCATATTTCTAAGTGTTTCATGAACTGTTATCCTTCACAAAAGACAATTCATTCAGGACATTTATTAAGAAGTAACTACTGTGGCAAGCATCATCGTGATCAGCTTGATAGAAATCCTTACTTAATCTCCAATGCAACCTTACCAAAAAGATATTATTATTGACCCATGTACAGATAAGGAAATTGATGCTGAAGACGAAGCCCAAGGAAGCAAAGCAAGTGGAGTAGAGAGCTGAGTGATAATGCAGCTCCACCCAGGTCAGGAGTGGCTGCCCATCTTAAATGCCACACCTCAGTGCCTTCCCAAAATTGCTAAAGAGGCAAAGACTCCTCTGCAACAGTAAAGGACAGCTCATGGCACACAATAACTCTCAAGTCCCATCATTTAACGCATGATAAATTTATTCCTGTGCTTGGATTTAAAAATTTAGCAGACTCCGCTAATTTCATCCAATTAGAAGATAAATCTGACAATGGAAAACCACAGTTGTATGTTTTACAGAAATAAACCTTTACTATTAGATAAATTTAATATTCTGAGGATTCATTTTAGTAATGATAATTTACCAAATATAATTGTTTATGTATCACTACATGATTTTAAAAGAAAATTTAACATATGTAAAACTTGAACTAGCATTCTTGGATACTCATCTGTCCTGCATCTTGATATCAATATATAATATCTCTAAAAGAGAAAATGGATTTATACTACTGACAAAAGTGAACTTCAGATTGAAAAAATTATTAAAAGTGTTCAATAAATTGAATCCAAGGTGAAATTTTTACTATACAGTAAAAAATAATTATAGTGTATAGAAGGGTATTTACTATTAACATTCATTCTATTTATATTAGTGTTAAGTTTTATTAAAGGATGTTTAATATTTTTATATTTTTTTTAGTTGAAATAAATAACTTTCTCTTTTTCAGGAACTCACTTACTGGCCTGAATTAAAAATCAATACAGAGAAAAACAAGATCTATAAATTCTCATTAGTCTATTTTCAACTAAATCAAAGGAAATGAGATATTACTTCTTTTCTATAAAAATACCTGCATGCAGTTAATTCTCAGAGGATGAAATTTGAAAAGAAAAGGAAAAACTGTCTCCGTCAGATCTCAGCGATTACATCCTTAAGGCAGTATATAGTTATTAGCAGGCCTTCAGCAATTTGGGGGAGAATTCTGACTTCTCATTTCCTCTTCTGATCCCAGGTGCTAAGTGACCACAAACTGCAACAAACTCAAACACACAAAACCATCCTCAGCTAGAATAGTACCCTAGATTTGTCAATACCACTGTTAAAAACTATAAGTTGGACAGAAAACTCCACACAGAACAAATAACACTATTCAACTACTCATGACCAAAAGATAACAAAATTCCAACTTTATTTCACCTCAATACCTAGACAAATCTAAGGAAAATTCAGATCCCATAATAACCCCAACAGATTATCATTCACACTGGCTAACACAGTAAGTTTGAAATATTGCTTATAAATATCTTTGAGGCAAATGCCCAAAACTTGTGCGCAGCAAAGATATCTTCCTTAAACCGATATGGGGAAAAAAGCCAAGGACAACAGCATAATTGGATTTCTATGTTGTGTTCACGAACCCAAACTTAACATTTGATTATTTTAACTGAGTTGGCCCTTTGACACTTTCTCTTAACTATTAGCCACCCAAAGTTCAAAAGGTATTTGTTCAGTCCAGAAGAAAACTGCTATGAAAACTATAGAAGGGTAGTCACCTACTTCACTGGTCATGCCACCGATTTAGTGCTTTTCAATTCTGTTCTTGCCTTTTAGTGGTGCAGTATCTGCCTTCAAAAATGTGCCAAGGAGATGGTGACCATTGGCTGTAAGCGTCCACAGCTGCGCTCCTCACCAAATCAAATTCCCTCTGCCTCACCATCCTCTCTTCTTTTCATCCCTTTCTCTGAGTTGTAAGCATCCCCCCACTTTGCCAAAGCAATGGTCCACCCATTTTCTTTCAGACTACCTCAGTGTTTGTCCTAGCACATTGTATTATCTAGGTCAATGCATAATATTTCTCTTAGATTTGCAGATTCTCCCTGTGGACTGACTCTAGTCTCTTTCTAGAAAAACTCTCATTCCTCTGGGCTGAGAGGGAGGGAGGGAGGGAGGGAGGGAGGGAGGATGAGCATGAGAATGAGGGTGAATATGTAAGTTAGTTCCTTCTGATCTTATTCCTCTACAACACAGTATGTTTGTAATTGCTTTCCTTCTCTTGTGGAAGTCTTAAACATGAAGACTGTTCAAGCTGGCTTCCTCACTTCCCTCTCATCACCTCATCTCCTGATTTGCTTATTAAGCCACCTCTACATCAATTGTTGTTTTCTCCCAACTCCTTGCATCCCTATATGCGCATAAGCCCACTACTCTTTCCACTATAAACGAGAAATTTTGGATCATCCAAGACCTGCCCTGTTCTGTCAACACACGAATGCACTTTCCAAGTCTTTTAATGAGTAGATATGTCTACTTTTGTCTCAATTATATATTCTTTTGCTAGTATATGAGTTTGGGTGCTTATTCTATTTAAAACATGGTAAGAGCCACTTGATCTGTCTTTCAATCCCTTGCCTATGACAGGCTATTATAAATCTGACCAGACTTAACTTTGAAACTCTCTTTACTTACCATTTAGACTATAGTTTACTCTATGCCCTGATAAGAGAAAAACTCAGCAGTGATTGCCATTATCTTTATCAAAACCCTCATGAACTCCATGCTCACAAGTCAATGAAATGCAGTTTGTTATACGAGGTTTTCCACAATATTGTTTGTTTTTTGTGTGTGGTGCTGGGAGGGATTACTGATCTACACCTCCAGCTCCTGTCTATTTTGAAATGGGGTCTAAGTTACCGAAGTTAGTTTCAAACCCATGATCCTCCTCTTAGTCCTCCAAGAACTAGGATAACAGGCATGCACTACCACATACAGCTGCAAACTATCTCTAATCTATGTGACTCTGACTTGTATTCTATAATTCAAATAAGCAATAGTAAATCATTTCAATCTATGAAAACAGAAAAATTATTTTCACTTCTGACTTCAATCATACAAAATAGAGTCATGATACTAAAAAAGTGTTCAACAATAATCATTCAGTGGATTACCTGGAGAACTAATAAATGAACCAAATGAAAACAAGTATAAGCACCATCAAATGAAGAATTCTGGTGTGTTTAACTGCTAGATCTCTGAATCCCAGAAACTTTTCTAGTATGAACAGTGACTCATTAAATATTTGTTGGATTGTCAAAAATTTAGGTGTGCTGTGGTGACATCCACTTTGTTTCACAGCTGTGAAACACAGAAAGTAGGATGTAGCTCAAATGACAGAACTCAGGCCTATCTTGGCTGAAACACTGGTTTAATCCCCAGTACTGTAAAAGAAAAGGAAGAAATACAGTGGGCATAATTAAAAAGAGTAGGACTCCAACACCGCAGCACTCCAGAAATTTAACATTAGTAGCAGGAAAGCTTTTACCAGCCAGCTGCTAAAAGCTCATCCTAGTTTTTCCTGAAACTTTTCATTTCATAAACGTTTCCTTTGCCCATGGTAATGTCTGTGGCATAGAGCTGGCTGCTGAGGATGCCATGAATGGTTACAAGGCATTCCTACAAATGGAGTTAACATGCATCAAGGTACGCTACATTGCAATCAAGTTCTTTGAGAAATACTGTGTAAAGATAGCAATTTGCAAAAGGCAAAAATGAGAAAGAAGGTGCTCAGACGATATAATTTTTGAAACTGCATATATATGTGTATATATGTATACTCCATATATATATATATATATACATATATATATATATATATATATATATATATATATATATAATATATCAAAAGTGCCAGTCCCGCAAAAAAGTGCCTATACTATTTCTATCAAAATCATCCATGAGAGCCATGAGGAAATGTGTACATAGCACCCACACACCTAAAAAGACCTTTTAGAAGTCTTCATTAATTGTTGTAAATATTTATTCAATCTATTGCTCTATCATGAGGCATCATCTATCAGATAACCAGCTATGCATGTTAAAACCAAGCTTTCTTCCAACCATAAGGTGCAAATGAACAGCTATAGCACTGCATAAGTTCCTAAAATATGTTTAGGAGCATTAAAAATTTGCCTAGCAATTACTTGATACACTATGCTGCAAAAATTAAATGCCAAAAATCATTTTCATATAGACCTTCTTGGTATATCTCCTAGAAATGGAAAACTACATACTGTCAACAGGATTTGTCCAATTTCCTTTCTATTTCCTTTGTTTAACTTAGATTTTGTCTCTGGATTCACACATTGGCTGGGCCAGATTTCCTACTTATGTCCTAATAATTTGTTAGGATCCCTTTTAAATTATAGTATCATTATCATTGGCAATTCAACAAATCATGGCATAAAGTCCTTTTTATAAGTTTGTATTCCAAAATGCATTAAATATAGTGTGACTATATAAACTTTTAAGAACAGTTTCACAAACTAAATGTAAAAATCAATGCTAATATTTCTTAGTCAGACTTCTGCATTATTTGAACTACCAAGATCTGGCTTCTTCCAAAACAGAAAAGACCTGGGATCATATCAAGTTTAATTAATATAAAACTCATTTTACATATATCAAGATGTATTCTCCTTTAGAAAGAAATTATTTTGTGGATAAATTTGCATAACAGATATATTATAAAAGTTAGAAAAACAGAAGAAATTCTATATTTGAACGATATGTAGGTGAGGTGTTCCATCAGGATTAGGAAGAGCAGCTAACCTGGGTCGCTGGTACGCCTCTTCACTCCATGTAGGTGTCCTCAAAGTCTCACAGTGAGTGAATGTCACACATAGGCATGGCTCTCCAAATGTCAGCCCTCCCACCCATCTTCTCAAATCTGGAATTCCCTTTATAGAATTACATATTTTCTGAATTTCAATTGTTAAAAAACAGTGTTTAATCAACAATAAATGTATGACAAATACTAACAACTGATGCATATAACTAGAAAGTTGAGTGTAATTAAAATCCTTCTCATAATTATTTCATTCAACCAGTATAAATTTTTTGGTGCTAACCACCTTTCCTAAGTGTTAGTTATCCATTTTTCTAAACACGGATCACTAACTAGAAGTGGAACTTAATTCTGGATGTCTAAGCATGATATTTTTTCACCTTCTAAAAAAGCAAACACATAAATATATATAATACACAAACACATATATATTTCATATATATTAATATATTTGGGGAGGACTGGGGGTTGAACCCAGGGGCATTCTACCTGTGAGTTACATACCTAGCCCTATTTAGTTTTCATTTTGTGACTGGGCCTCACTAAATTACTGAGGGTGGCTTTGAACCCACAATCCTGTCTCAACCTCCCAAGTACTGAGATTGCAGGCATGCACCACAACATCCAGTTCAGCAAACATAAATTTAAAATGTAGAAAGCATTAGGAATCTCTTTCTCATAGGTAAGCCAGTAGATCAAGAATATGAATAAAAATGCATTAAATGCAATAAGTAAGGAAAACACTTCTACCCCCAAAGCTTATGTATGTATGTTTTTGTAATTTTGACTTGAATTTTTCTCTAGGTGGGAGATCTTACCCCTACCCCTCCCATCTTCAGGAATCATTTGTCTTCCTGTTGCTAAATGAGTCAGCACCATCGGAAGTGGACAGCTTCCTGCTGTTCATTAAGAGGAAAAGCCTTCTCCCAATGGACTGGCACAGTATACCTAACCACAAACAAAGGGAAAAGATGGGCCCAAAACTGTGGGAAGAAGTACACACACACACACACACACACACACACACACACACACACACATGCTAAACAACATAGTAAACAAATGTCTATGTTGCTCATTGACAGGACTTCTTTTAAAACAAAATTAAAAATATACTGCTTAGCCATTCCTGATTATTATAATGATATACTGATTAATAACTCTGTGATTTGAAATAATTTGATTTTCAGTTGGCCCTAATTTGCTTCAAAAGGCTGCCTGGAGCCCTACTCCCAGCATCCAGGTGAGGTGAGTATCTTGCCACCTGCCTGTGGGTCCCTCACTCACTAGATAATGTGACAATACTGAAACTCTGTTTTTCAGTTCTATCTCCTCCTACCATAAGACTTCACATTCTACAAAACTACATACCACTTACTAAAGGCCTTGAGGATTCTCACCCTGTTACACACATCCTCATTTAATTCCCATCTTAGAAACTACTCTTAGTTCCATTTTATATTTAAAGGCATCACCTAGAATTATAAAAGTAGTTATAAAAATTATAACCAAATATAAAGTGGATTTCAACTCAGACCTGTTAAGCATCAATGCCTGAGTAACATCTAAAGACATAATGCTTCATCCTATAATATTCAAGATGAATAGGATAATGCAAAGGATGATAAGGTGACTGCATCCAAGTTCATTTTTATATTCAACACAAACTTATCCAAGAAATGTGTTTTCTACCTTCCCGGCCCTTAGCATGTTTCTCTGTAGTAATGATCCTTCTTTTATGCTCAAACAGAGAGCAATGCCCCAGGATTGCACAGTCAGACAGCCTGGGCTCCCACTTCTCTCTTGCATAATGTGCTTAATAGTAGTATGTTATAAGACAACAGGAGTTAATATTTGTAAAGTACTTGAACCGCTACCTGGCACAGAGTAAGAACTAGGTAATTGTTTGTTAAACAAGAATACTCTTCCTGGGTAGACTGTATCAAATTTGCTTAATGGAAAACTCTGTTGACAGCACATCTACTTTATTTATAGGAAAACACCTTGTAACCCAAAAGCTTTTAAACATTTCCTTAGGGCAAGCTAAAAGGGGCAGACTGTGAGCACACTGTTTCCAGGTAGAAATGCACGCCTAACAGCTGAAATAGAAAGGAAGCGGAAGAGAAATTAAATTGCTTCAGCTAGGCACCTGCCTGTAATCGCAGTACTCGGGAGACTGAGAGAGGAGGGTAACGGGTTCAAAGCCAGTCTCAGCAATATAGCGAGGCTTTGAGAAACTTAGCGAAACCCTGTTTCCATATAAAAGGATAAAATCGGACTGGTGTTAAAATAGAGGTGGAGTGCTCTTGAGTTCAATCCCCAGAACCACAAATAAATTATAAACAAATTTGTTGTTTGAAAACTAGGCTTCAGCTGGGCGTGGTGGCACTTGTTTATAATCCCAGTACTTGGGAGGCTGAGACAGGAGGAATTCGGTTTGCAGACAGCTTCAGCTACTTAGTGAGGCCCTCTGAAAATTAATGAGACCACCAAAAAAAGGGAGTTCAGACATTCTTCAAACTAATGTTTTCCAACCTGATTTTAGGTAATCTGAACCATTAGCAGACCTTTAAATCATTTCCAGATCAAAGTAGGTAGAATTTGTAAATTTTTATTGTGATATTCCAACTTATGATTTATTTAATAGATTTAAGCATAGTATTTTGAAAAATCAAATTATCAAATTGGCTATTTGGGGGGGGGGTGCTGGAGATTGAACCCAAGGACATTCTACCTTTGAGCTACACCTCCATCTATATTTTATTTTTTTTATTTTGAAAAGGAGTCTCACTAAATTGCTTAGGGTCTCACTAAGTTATTGAGGCTGGCCATGAACCTGCTATCCTCCTTTCTCAACCTCACAACTACTGAGAAAAGAAGACTATGCCACCATGACTGGCTAATGTGTTACTTTTTGTGTGTGTGTGTGTGTGTGGGTGGGTCTGAGGATAGAACCCAGGAGCATTCGACCTCTAAGCTACACCCTCTGCCCTATTTTTTATTCTTTATTTTGAGACAGGATCTCACTAAGTAGCAGAGGGCCTCACTAAGTAGCTGAGGCTGTCCGCGAACCCCAGTCCTCCAGTCTCAGCCTCCCAAATGCTGGGATTACAAGGGCGCACCACCACGTCCAGCTTAATGTGTTACTTTTTAAATCAAAATTGTTTTTTATAGCTTCCCAACACCCACATAAGTGTTTCCATTACTTTTAATTGAGAGAATTAAGAATATACATTTTTTTCATTCTCAGAATTTGCTTTTTGTTGTTGTTGTTTTTTGTTTTGTTTTGTTTTTTGTTTCTGTTTGTTTGGTGGTACTGTGGTTCCTGGAAGCCCTTCTGCCTCCGGGCTACACTTCCAGACCTATTTTTACATTTTTATTTGGAAACAGGGTCTCCTAAGCCAGCGCATGCAGCTGGCTTCGAACCTACACGATCCTCCTGTCTCTGCCTCCCAAGCACGGGGATTAACAAGCATGCACCACCACGCCCAGCAGAATTTGTTTTAATATGGAAAAACAATAATTAAAATTACTACTTTTATTAAGATAATCCATATGTAAGATGCTGAATGCTAAGAGTGGGTAGTTTTATTTAGCCTCTTTTCAAAAATAAGCTTCAATATATATAAATATTTGGGGCAAAATAAACAAAGAAGTAGAATAAAAAACATTCTTTCAAAAATATAGTTAAGAGTTATGCCATCTTTATAGAAATAACAATATCTATCAACACTTGACACTAAAATAAAAATAAAAGAGAAAACATCCTGGACCAAGAATTAGCAATTGGGTATTATAACTCAGTTTTAAGTAAATAAATTAGATATCTGAAAAGAAAAAAATTCTATGAAGAAATTGCAGAATTAGTTTTAAATAGCATGAATTAGATAAACAGAAAACATGGTAGATGGGAAAATGTGTCCAGATCTCAGTCTATTTTGCAGTCTTTAATAAATCAACATTGAAGGACATCCCAGCTATTATTTTGCCACAATTCCAAAATTAACTAATCTTTAATCATTTTAGTTCAACTAATTAGATCAAAGATTCACTAAATCACTTAGTAATTTAGGGCATAATTTTGTGCATGAAGAATACTAACCAATGCTATATTCTGATTGCCCAATTTCTTCTTTAGATATGAGATTCTTCTAGAGTTCACAAATATTCCCTAATCTTTTTTTTCCCTTTCTTTGATATACTCTTATGGCTTGAAACACATGAATTCTATAAAAATACTTGATGTGTCTTATACACATTAGTAAAATTTGGAAGAGCTTTTCTGCTTTTTTTTATAATGTACTTTTATTGGTTCATTATTGTCTCACATCATAATGTAATTCCTGTTGACAGTGACATGCATGCACAGAGCATGTGGGGGACCTTCCCTCCTCCATCCCCCAACCTCACCATTTCCTTCCTTCCCAATACAGAGGACTGAGACTGAATATACTTGGTATATTCACATATGTACACAGAGTCCATGGTAGTGTTTCCATTGATGAGCCTCAGTCTTCCTTCTCCCCTTCCTTTAGACCACCCCAACTGCTAAGGGTATAGCCCAATGGAGAGGCAGAGTAGAGCAAAACCACTCACCTTAAGGAGGAAATGCAGGAAAGAAAGGAAAGAGCCAGGATCTCACTAACCCCTTCAAGGGCACACACCCAGTGACCTGAAGACCTCCCACTAGGCTCCACCTCTTAAAGATTCTACCACTCCTAGAAGTGCCATGCTAGGGACCACACCTTTAACACATGGGCTTTTGGAGAACACTCCAGATCCAAGATAGAGCAGTTGGCAAAATGTTGCAACCTTTTACCACCTGTGCTCTAGAGACCACTGCAAAGAAGATGTAAGTCTCTGGAAAATATACTTTTACCAATGAGAATTCATTAGAAAGCTATTTCCATAATTATCTCCAAATACAAGAGGTTATTAGAGAAAAACCACAATTCATCTTCAACACACTATCACATAACATTATTGAAGATAAAACAAAAGAATCAAGGTCATTCTAAAATTTACCCAGAACTTTACAAAACAATTTACTTTACATCAAATATTTGAAATTATAAAACACTATGCAAAAGACAGTCCTCCATCTCTCTATTTCTTCTGGTTGCCTTTTAATTTTCTTTGCTAGAATCTTGTTAAAAAGAGAAATAACATTCACATCTTATACAGGCTTTCTGTGGTGACTGTAGAAACCTGACCATAATAAACAAATAAAGGAAAAGACACATAATCCAAAACCTCTAAAACACACCAAATTTAAATGAGCAGTTACTTGAGGAAAAGAGGTGTTTGTAAACCATACGTCTAAAAGCATACTTATCAACTTTTATTGAAAGGAGACTATACTAAACAATTTTTCTGAAGATTAAAATTGTAAAATAGTTTTAGTCTTTAATTCAAATTCCTCATCTGCTTTTCAAATCTCATAGAACTTTTTTCAGGATTACAGTTTTCCATTTTTATTAGTTTTTTTCTCCGTATTTGTGGGTTTATGGTTTACATGGTATTATCAAATACATTATTACTAGGTCCATTTCTTCAATCATCCCATTGTACTGATGTACCATGTATTTATCAGATATCCACTATATACCAGGAAATATGGTTTACTCTTGTGGGTACATAGAGCAGGAATTATAGAGTTACCATATACCCCCCAGCTCCCACACACAGAGTTTCCCTAGTATTTACATCTTGCATTAATATAGTAATTAATTATAACTCACTAATACTGATACACTATTATTAACTAATGTTCTTAGTTAACATCGGAGTTTGATCTTAATTTGAACATTATATGGATTTCTGACCTATGTATGATGCCTCTATTCACCATTACATTTACCACACAGAATCATTTTACCACACTAAAAATCCCCTGTACTCCACCTAGTAATCCTTCCTGCTTGCCAGGCTTCCCCTCCCCCGCCAGCCACCCTTCTCCCTCTCAGGGACCCACTCAGCCCTTTACTGTCACCATAGGTGTTAACTTTTACAGAACATCATATGGTTGGAATCACATACTATGCAGTCTCTTAAGATTTGCTCCTTTCACTGAACAAAACGTGTCTAAGTTTTCTCCATCTCTCTGCATGGTTTAGTAGCTTATTTCTTTTTATCTCTGAATAATATTTCATCATGCTGATGTACCACAGATTGTCCACTCGTTCCCTTACTGGAGAACATACTGATTCCTGCCACATTTTGGTAATTATAAATAAGACGCTATAAATACTCAAGACCAGGTTTTTGTGAGGAACTAAATATCTAGTTCATTTGGATAAATGTGGCATCATTCTTGTCTTTTGTTTTTATGACAAAGTTAATATTCCATTTGTTAAAAAATGTTCTAACTTGAAGGGACTTCATTTTCATATAGTTATCAATATTTAATAACTTGGTATGTAAGAGTTTCTAACAGTCCTTCTCTCCTCAGGGACCCATCCATTATCTGAGATAAAGTGAGGGACACAGTTCACACATATGTGTAATTCCTGTGACATAAAATAAAAAGCCAGCTATCATTTCTGTGGGGAAAATGCATAAAGCACTGCTATACCGTTCATCAAAAGTTAAACAGATTGCTAAACACTTACTATTGCCTTCCTCACAATCTAGTGACCACTCGCAGGCCAATGAAGTGAACCACATTATAAAGTACCTACTATGGGCTGGTCACTACGGTGGCTGCAAACATTTCTACTTTCCAGTGATGGAAGACTATTCAGAATTCTGTATCAGTGACTCACAATGTTCTCCTTAGGCAGAAATTTCCATGAAAATCAAAGCAATGAATCATTTCACTAAGACAGTGAGTACACTATACAGTCTTATAAGTCTTTTTCCTAATCTTCCTAGGATTGTCTTGATTTTTCTTAAATCCTACATAAACCCAAATATTTTCCCCAAGCCACAATGTAGAATCAGCTAAAATATAAAAATCCTTTTGTTTTATATGAAGAGAAATCCACTTCTTAATGATAGCAGCAAACATAAAAAATGAATAACAAAACCAGAGAAGTGTCATGCACCTGTAATCTCGGTACCTGGGAGAAAGAGATGGAAAGGTCAGGTTTGAGGCTAGCTCTGGCAATTTAGTGAGACCCGGATTCAAAATGAAACTAAAATAGAGCTAGGGATGTAGCTTGGGGGTAGACACCCCCACCCCGGGGTTAAATCCCCAGGACCACCAATAATGACAAAATTAAGTAAAAGTCATTGCTAAAAAATTAAGGGCAGTTTTTTATTACTATGACCTGAAATATTTAATGCTGCATTTAATCTTATATAATTTTTAATTTATAAGCATATAGTGAGGTGGGCAAATTTTTAGTATATTTTATATACAGACTGGTTTATAATTATACTCATTGGTCATTACCTATTGAGTACACATATTGAGTCCACACTAAGTGAAAATGTACAACTAAAAAATATATTTTAACGGTTATTTTGCTCAAAGCCTCCCTGTCATCTGTCAGCTGTCTGCTACGACCTCTTTCCCTCAGTTTTGCCTATCTGACCCTCAGAATCAGGTCTGCTAACTGACTTGAGACCTGATGGCCTCCACAGCCTTTCCTCTATTCTCTGCCCATCTGCTGTGCCTCAGAAACAGCATCTTCCAAGAAATTGCTGTCTCTCTTCTGATCTCAGAGAGTTTTATGTTTTTGGTGTTTTGTTTTGTTTTGTTTTGAGACTGAACTGGAGATTGAACACAGGGGCATTCTACCTCCAAGCTACACACTCATCCCTTTTTATTTCTTTTATTTGAAACAGGTTCTCACTAGGTTGTTGAGAATCTCGCCATGTTACCGAGGCTAGTCCCAGCTTGGGATCTTCCTGTCTCAGCCTGCCAAATACTAGGTTCCCAGTCATGTGCCACCACACCCTGCTTGATCTGAGTTCTTGAACTGTGATTCCTTAATGCCTGGCTATGGAGTCGCATACTGGAGACTGTAGGTGCCACGCAGGTAGAATGTCATCTTCTTTGCATCCTGAGAAAAAAACCGAAGATGAAAATGAGCCAGGCCTACCCCTAACTCTGATATGTTAGCAATGTCAAGGTGGAGCTTCCATGCGCTGTCCCAGTTCATGCCTGCATACCTTCATCTTCAGAGCATCCTGGTTTAGACAGTTGCCTGGTCATCAGAACCTCATCCTTCTACCCATCCCCCACCACTAACGTTCCCTACCATTTCTTTAAACACCACCCCTGTAGACACCCCTGTGCCATGACTAAGGAAACTTCAGAGCTCTAACTACAAGGATTCTGTAGCCACTGCTTTTCATATACACTCCATTCTATGCAAAACTATGTCTACTAACAGATTTAGTTATGAAAACTGAGTTGATTCCCAGGAAAAGTTTTTGTTTGCTTGTTTTCATACTGGGGATTAAACCCAGGAATATTCTCCCTCCTCTGAGCTACACCCTCAACTCGATTTTTTTTTTTCTTGAAACAGGGTCTCACTAAGTTGCTGCGACTGTCCTCATACCAAAAATCTTTCTGTCTCAGCCCCGCAAGTACTGTGATTTCAGGTATAAGCCTATACATGGCTCCAAAAAAGATTTAAAAAAAAAACTAAAAAACATAATTAAAATGTTACATGAAATAAAGGAGCATAACATTCCAAATTATGAACCACAAGCCTATCATCCTCTAAGGAAAGCTTATTCAGTGTCAGTGTTCTAAAGTCAAAATAACAATTGTAGGAGATCCAGAGTTGGTATTAAAGATGAATACCTAGAAAACAAGTCAATCTAATAAACAAAAGAAAGCAGGGCCACAAGAAAAACACACAACTCAATTTCACTTTACAGTAAGAGCAAAATAAAATGTCATTCAAGAGCAGCAAACAGATGAGTAAGAGTAAGACAGAGAGGTTCAAGGTGGGGAATGAGTTGTGTGAGGTTTAATGAGGCATCTGGGAAACGACCTTTAGGGGACCGAATGTTGGTAACAGGCAACAGAAAGGCCTTAGCAGGTAGTGAAGAAGAGAGTGAGGGCCACCAGCACAAGCCCAGCAGCATCAGACAGTGGCTAGGCCGGGCTTGTACAGGCAGCCACAGTCATGTCAAATCCCCCTGTGAGGAGCTCAGCAACGCACTCCGGTGCCTTGCATGCTATACCTGCTAAATGGTTAATGCTGTGGGTAACGTGTCATTTTGTGTCAGATTAAGTCTGGCAAAAGATAACTTGCAGAGTCATCCACCAGCATCCACAGAGCGGCCTGATTAAAGCCAGCTGAGCCAGTGACATCACCACAGGCTTTTACTATAAAAAGGGCAAGCTCTGTGAGGTCAGGAAGCAGAGCTAAGCTCCCCCGTGAACAGAAGCCAAGCTGGAAGAGAGAAGAGCCAAGCAAAGTTCAGAAGAGGAGAAACTCATTCCAAGAAGCAGCTCGGATGAGCAATTTGCTCAGATGCAGCTGCAGAAGTAAAAGGCACAGGATGGAAATTTCCCAGTAGGAGCTACAGGCTGCTGTTCTCCCAGAGAAGTGAGTGTGGCCTCACGGGAGACGCCCAACGGAGCTCTTTCAGATGTTCGGTTCCTGGAACTGAATTAAAGTGTAACATCATCCCCATAACCATAACCAGGCAGCCTTTCACTAAAGCTGTATTAATTGAGCGCCTACTACAGAACAGGCCCTGCTGGACAAAGTGGGACGGCATTCACTTAAAATGGATAAAAGTCACTGCCTTTTTAGAGCATTTATTTTTGGAATGTAAGATAGCCAATAGAAAAATATACCACGTGTCAAAAAAGCACTACAGAGAAAACTCAGAAGAAAACGCAGGTGGTTTGAGAGTGATATTTGAGCAAAGCCTTATGGGCGTAGGGAGGTCAGCCACGTGGGAGCCTGGGAGGACAGTGGGGCAGGCGGAGGGAGCACAAAAGGTCAGGCCTTGGGCTGGAGCATGATCACTGAGTTGGAGAAGATCAAGGGAGTCAGGGCTGCCGGTCAGGAAGAACAGGGGGAAAGCAGGAGTTTCAGTGGAGACACAGTAACTTAGACCAGCAAGTGGACATATCAGGCAATGAAGTGAAAAAATGAGACTAGTGGCTCTGAAGATGGATTCCACCTATAGATAAAAATTAGAAACCATCGGTGCAAGCATGTGAGTAGAATGGGTGAGATCATCACACAGAAAAGAAGGGTCTCCCAAGCATTAGAGGCCACAGGGATGAAGCAGCAGAAACACATGATGGAGAGACAATGAGCAGTGCAGTGAGGAAAGTGTCCCCGCAAAGACAGTGTGGTCGGCTGCTGAATGCTGCTGCGAAGTCCAGCCCAGTGGCCCCAGGGCTGACCTGAGCACACAGAGATCACTGGACACTTAAAAGGAGCAGGTTCTGAAGTAGAACAGGAGGCAAGCTTTGAGACGGCCAAGGGAAGAGAGGAGGAGAGGAATCCAAGATAGTGACTGGGGAGCTTGGCTCTAAAGAGTAATGCAGCAGTGGCTAAATAAAAAGTGGGCTCTGAAAGATTAAGACATTAAAAAAATAGCACATATTCCTGTTGACCAGTGCAATCCAGTAAAAAAGAGAAACGATGCAGGAAAAAGAGAATTCCCAGGGCAATTGTCCTGAGCAGGTAAGAGGGAGGGAGATCCAGGGACAAAGTTTTGCACCTTCACAGGGCTAAGGAAGTTTGCTATGTAATTTGGTTTGTTTAAACTCTCCTAATAAAATTAAGTTAGCTACAAATGAAGCTATATCATTACTTTTGGATATTCTTTAGTTATTTGGTCTGACATAGCTGGTTTTTATATTAATCAAATATAAAAATAAGACTGTGATGAAACATTCAGCATCCAGCTCAGTTAAGAAAACAAACTATTGTTGAAATTTCTTTTCCTTTTCCCTTTTTTCTATATTTTTATTTTAACTTTATATGGTGAAAACATGCTCCTCAAATTAGGGGAAATGCTTGTCTTTTCATAACAGCAGCAGGCTTGCTAGTTCTTAAGGGTCCTGTGTGTGTGTGTGTGTGTGTGTGTGTGTGTGTGTGTGTTGGTGGTGGTGGTGGTGGTACTGGGGACTGAACCTCAGGGAGAGGGGCTCCACCATCCCCAGTCATTTTTTATTTTGAGACAGAGTATGACTAAGTTGCCAAGGCTGGCCTTGAACTTGTGATCTTTCTCCATCAGCTTCCCAAGCACTGGAATTATAGGCCTATACCACCACACCTGGCTCCTATGTGTCTTTCTGTATTTAGTTCCCAAATGACAAACACCAGGGGAGCAAACAAGAATTTGCATTCAGTACATGTTCAATTAGACATTAGGTGGTTTATAAACACAAAGTCATGGGGGCTTTCCCTATCTGTGAAGACTGGGACTTTAATTGTGATATCCCTTCTTGCTGTATCTTCTCCCAGAAAGAACTAGCCCAAATAAGAATATACTACCATGTTCTCATCTATGACAAGTTTAAAAGTATTTTGCATTTATTCTATATAAGCATAGATAATCCAATAACAGAATCACTGAAGTCTGCCTTAGCTGCTAAAACCGACTTTGAGTGGGAGTGCTCTGGGAAAACCACTTCACACCCACCTGGTTGCAGCTGCAGCCAGAGCAAGGTGGCCACAAAAAATCAGCAGCAGTTTCTCAATCCCATCTGTGAGACACAGAAGGATGTTGAGAGGACTAGGCGGGGAGAGACGTGATGGATGTATCTCACCAAAGTTAAAGTGAGGACTGAATTCTGGGAGATGTAGGCCTTGAGCTCTTCCCAAGTGACAGATTCAATCTGATATAAAGACTTGGGAAATCAGGCCCTGCATTCCCCACACCCCATTCTCAATGAGACCGCATGTAGCACATCCTCTGTAATCTGCTCTACCTTAGGGCTTCCAAACCCTGCCCTCCCGTGCAAAGGTAGTGTCTGACTCAAACTCTGGATTTCTTATGTCTTTCTCTAGCCTATTAGCGTGTTGATTTTGGCACCCTACACAAGGCTACTGTCAACGGATACCCCAAGTCTACTATTAGGATTAATTTAATATAATACACAGAAGGTGCTTAATATCTTAGCAAACTTCTCTTCGTGGTCCTTCAGAGGCACAGGGAGCAAAGGAGGGCCCCTGCCCACTTCCCACCACAGACCAGGGCTGAAGACCGAGGACAGCCCCTCCACACTTTTGGCATAAACTTTTAAACAGCCTGCCAAATGCTAATAGAAATCTAACTTTAATAAAACCAGCAAGCCAGGTGCAGTGGTACATGCCCAAAGGCTAGGAACGATCTCAGATTAGAGGCCAGCCTCAGCAACTTAACAAGACCCCCGTCTCCCACCAGGAACTTAATGAGATGTTCTTTCAAAATAAAAATGAAAAATAAAAAAGGGCTGGGATATATGTTGGAGGCTGAATGCTCCAGGGTTCACTCCCGAGTATTAAAGTAAGTTAAATAAGTAAGTTAAGTACAAGTAACAAAAAAAAAAAAAGCTTAAGAATCAAAATTTACACTACTTACTTTTCTCACAAAATTTTAGCAATATCATTTTTAAGAACAATAACAATGATAATATTTTACAAAAACCCAAATTTCAAAAGAATATTTTTCCAAACATTTGCTTTTAGCATTTAGCTGGGCAACAATATAGATCTAGATGAAAGCAAGCGTCTGTCCTTAAGGGAGCCTCTGATTTTGTGACTAGAGGTAACACAATAGCTAATACTTGGTTTCCTCATCTATAAAAAGAGAACATTGGGTAATATGACTGACTCATAGTGCTGCTTTTAACTGTAATTTTCTATGATTTCCTTGTACATGAAGGAAATTGTACATTCTATAATATTAATCGCCCAGATTAGTAAACTTTCACTGAACATAATGTGGAATTATTTTACAATTGCAATAAAAAGGTAAATCAAGCACAAGTATATTAACACATGAAAGTATTTTAAATTTAGAAAATCAGTTCTTGCTGAGGGAAGATCACATCACTCCTGTGATACTTCTGGGTCACAGAGTCATGGAATTCAAAAGTTTGGGAAGACCTTAGAAAATATCTAATTCAATTTCCTGTATTTTTTTGGTACAAGAAAATATTAAGAACCAGAAAAATTGCAGGTGCTGAAGTTCCGGGAAGATGGCGACCAAGAAAAGCGGGGCTTAAGAGTCCCGCTAACAACCAATCTCCATTACCACAAAAAGAGCGCCTTTCACAGCCAGAAAACACCATCACCAGAAAAACAAAAAAACCACCAGGCTCCAGAGAGAAAGCGGACTGAGAACAGAGCTCAGGGCCACAGAGGAGACACATGCGCCCGAGGACGCGGCAGCAGCGCCATACTGCCGGCGGCAGCGGCGAACTCAGCGGACGGCTACAGCAAGCCGAGGTGAGCCGATGTGGAAGAGCCAGGCGGGATCTTTCGGCGCAGACAGCATTTAAAGCTCCCAGTGGCTGAGCTCAGCACACGCTGCAGGGATTCAGAGTGGAAATCAAAACCAGAGAAGAAAAAATACGCCAGCCTCATGGCCGAGGGCGTGGCAGAGGCGCCATATTGCCACCGGCGGCGGCAGCAGCAGTGAATTCACCGAGTCCAGTACAGCTGCATCTACGTACTCAAGAACAGTGAGTCAAATTGCGGGCCACAGAGGAGAAATCCCAGTATTGTGCCTCCTGGGACTTGACCCAGTGAGGGAGTGGTGGTGGCAGAGATATCACACCATAGGAGAGCGTGCAACCTGGCACCCCCCATAGTTTAAAGCAGCCTCTATCGACTCCCTGGGTCGGAGACTCTGTGATACAACCCAGTAAAGGAGTAGTAGGGTCTGAGATAATACAGACTCGAGATCCAGAGCACCTTAAGTGAAGCCATAGTGACCCAAGGGAAGAACCCAGAGAAGGCACAAACCTACGAAATCATGGGAAAGAGGAATAACACTGAAGTAATGAATGTGCACAACCCCACAACATCAGAACCTGATAAAACAGAAAATCAGAGATTTCTAGAAGATCAAATCAGGAAAATAACTGTAGAAATAATAGAGGTGCTTCGAAAAGAACTCAGAGAGAGCCAAAAAGAGATAAAGGATGCAATTAATGAAGTAAAGGCCTCAATTCAAAGCACAAACAACCGATTAGACCACATGGAGAACAGAATCTCGCTCTTAGAAGATGAGCAATCCAAAAATGAATGCATAGTGTCTAATCTAGAAAAAGATATCCAACAGCAGGAATCTGACATTGAAGAAATATGGGCCCATCTTAAGAGAGCTAACCTAAGAATAATTGGAATAGAGGAGGGAAAAGAAAGTGATACCAAAGGGATCAACAATCTCTTCAAGGAAGTAATAGCAGAAAATTTTCCAAATATAGAGCAAGAGGTTGATACACAGATCCAGGAAACTTACAGAACTCCCTTTAGACAGGATCCGAGAAGAGGATCCCCACGCCATATAATTGTCAAAATGACCAATGTGGAAGCCAAGCAGAGAATCTTAAAGGCAACAAAAACAAAGGGCCAAGTGACATTCAGAGGCAAACCAATTAGAATCACTCCAGACTTCCCAAACCAAGTCATGAGAGCCAGAAGGGCTTGGAGTAACATATTCCAAACTCTGAAAGAAAACAACTTCCAGCCAAAAATTTCCTATCCAGCAAAACTTTCTATCAAATTAGATGGAGAAATAAGAAGCTTCCATGACAAACAGAAACTGAAGGAATTTATGTCTTCAAAACCAGCGCTAGAGAAAATACTCAAAGAGATTAACTACAAAAAAGAAATAGGTAACACACACCAGAACCAGAGAAACAAGAGTTTCCATCCAACAGACAACTAAGATTGGTTATTGTGGAGATTCATTATTTATGTTAGTCTTTTACCTATCTCTAAATTGTATTGTTTGCCTTTATTGTTGTTAATTTTTAGGATTTCTAGGTGGAATATTAATATACCTTCAGATATAGCATTTGGAAATATTTTATCCCATTCTATTAGTAACTTTTAACTCTGTTTACATTGTCTTTGGATATACAATATTTTCTTTTATTTTTTAGGGAGTTTGTATATTCTTCTGTTGCCTGTGCCATTGAAATCATATCCAAGAAATCACTGCCAATTTCAATGTTGTGAGGTTTTATGACCCAGATTTTCTCCTAAAAGTTTATAGTCTTAAGATTTATATTTAGGTCTTTTATCTAGTTTGAGTTAATACTTGTATGTGGGATTAGGTAAGGGTCCAATTTTATTCTTTTCCATGTAATTATTATTTTTCAACAATATTTAGTTAAAAGATTATTATTTCCACCACCAAATCTTCGTGGAAACCTTGTCAAAAATAACTTGACAATATAGGGAAGAAGTTAGCTCTAGGCTTGTATTTAACTCCAATGGTCTATATATCTGCCTTTAGAACAGTACTACACTGTTTCAATTATTGTAGCTTTATATGGTTTGAAATCAGAAAATATACATCTTCTAGCTTTGTTTTTGCTTCGAGATTGTTTTGGGTATCTAGAGTCCATATTCCATATCAGGATAGATTTTTTTCTGAAAAATAAATATATGATAGTTTCACCTAAAAAAAAGAAAAAAATATTCTCTGGTAAGAAAGAAAGCAAAAAGAAATATTGAAATGTTATCTTTAAGTCATCAAAAGCTTGGTATCAGACAAATGAAACTGTTATGTGAGATTATCATTTTTAATTTTGGATAAATTGCTATAATACTAGATGTCAACCACTAAGCCAAGCATGGGAGGGAGGGATGTGGAGAGAATGGGGTGGGGATCGGGTGGGGGCTGACTGGGCGATGTGTGCATGTATGTATACAAAAGTTTGTATCCCACTATGATGTATGAATACAGTGCACCAATAAAATAAAATAAAAAAAATAAAGAACCAGAAAGCTTAGTTTAATAAGTTATTTAACATAAGATAAATAGGATACCAACTAAAGTGTAATGCACAATAATATACAATATAACTCAGTAAATCTCAAGATTACACAGGTAAAAAGACATAGAGTTTTAATATTCATTTACTCATCAAGCTGTGACTATCTTGGATCCTTCTAACTCCCACTCCACCTCTTTTTCCCATCTAGTCTGCAAGGGGCATTTGCTGTGGTTACTGTTACTTTCAATGCCTTAATTCCCCATACCCGAAAGGCACAGAATGCATTTTGGACTTTAAGTCAAGGAACCAACAAATGAATTTTTGTTGTAATTTTTACTTTTCACTAGAACCTTTATGTTCAACCCTTCCACATGATTAGTCATCTGTACAGATTAGGATCTGGATACCTGGAAATGTTTTGACGCAGTTGCCTTTAAACAAATAGTAACCACACATCATTTAAAATACACGGATTAAAATGTCATACCTATTCATCAATTCATCAATAGATTTAAACTTGCTAATTCAAGTTTTTTTGGTATTTTTATAAAGGAAGGAAGGAAGGGAGGGCACAGGAACCAGAAAAACTGAAAGAGGGCAAGGATTCTGACACTCTTGAATCACTCAACATCAGATCAAAGCTCACTGTGAAGAAATCTGTAATTATCCACTCAGCAGAGAGACTTTACAAGTTTCTTGCCAGTAAATATAGAAGTCTAAATTCATGCAATATTAATTTTGACATAAAGGATTCTTTCTAAACTATTTTATATTGTGCTTCCTTTCCCAAAGTCAAATGTTGTTGAGTGTTAGGAGTTTATGACCTACTAACCACCTCTTCCATTAAAGATAAGTTACTTGCCCTTTTTCCCACATATATTTGCATCCAATATGATGAGGCTATAAATAAATTGAGTGCAGTAATTATGACCCCTGCACATATCAGATCACTGCGGAGCCATCTCTTTGTGTGGCTGTTTCTTTACTGTAAACAAGCAAAACTCCCCCCTTGCTTTTATCACATCACACAAGCCAATGCTCCATATCATCTGAAAAGAAGATATATACACACTTTAAAGAATTATCCAAGACTATTCCCTTTCCACTCCCCTTTCAATAACCAGAGTGTTTCTATATATACAGATTTTTGTTTTTCAGAGCTTCCTAACACACACGGGGGTGGGGCTCTTTCTATCTTGGAGAAACACCTCGCCCAAGATGGAGAAGCATAACCACAAAGTCAGCAAGGGGAGGCCTGAACTCATCACTGCTGTTGCTGAGTCACACCTTTAGTCAAAGCTAGTGTGAATCACCACAAAGCTGCCCAGGGAACCCACACCACGGGCCTGCTGCAGTGTTTTCCACACAATTTTTTGGTTAATAGCTTACACAACAAAAACAGAGGCAAAACAGCATAATGGCTAATACCTAAATTGCACTGCAAAAGCATATGTTCTTTAGAGAAAATGCATTAGCGCCAATAACTATCTCTCAAGGCCACTGAACACAAATGCCAGCCACAATCTTGGAATGGCTTCTGCTCAGACACCTGACACCTTTCAAATACTTGCACAGACCAGGAAGGGGGTCACAAATTATTTAGGTCATAAAGTTTTGCACCTGGTAATATTTACTATACTGAGAAGTTACCAGGAAGGTAGAAAAATCGTTGTCATCTTACAAATGGAAGTTCTGGAACTGGCTATTTTAATAAAATGCAAACCACTGGTTAAAAAAAAAGAAAGACAAGAGAAGAAGAAGGGGGAGAAGCGGGAAGAGGAAGAGAGTAACTAGTTTTCTTATAAAGTGCAAGGCCCTCTATAAACAAATTCACAGCATCCTTTGGCCCTATTTTTGTTTCAACATAGAACCCTAAATACTACTATAGGCTACTGTGTCAGAATTTGGCCAAACATTCATTTTAGTCATTACTCTAAAACCGATTAGTTACACTGAAGCTATAAAAAATTAAGTGTAAAAGATTTGGCTTCAGCAGTCCCAGCTGGTCATGACAAGCCATCAAGGGAGAATACAAAGACCCACAAAAGGAGCCTGGTCCTTTAACAAGGTCTGGGAAAGTGGGTCAGCTGTCACCTGTGACAGGGTTCAGCCTCTCACAGGAGAGAGCCTTAGCTGTGGCAGCCCAGGATCAGTTTTCGACAGCTGGGCCTTGAACCTTCAGGCTTTGAAAAGTCCATGTTAACTTTTTCTTAGCTTTTTTACACATAGATTTTCTCCCAGCAAGCTTTAGGTTGTACAACAGAAAAAAAGATTATGTGTATGAGTGTATGATATTGACATATTTTTTTCTCTTAAAATAAGAAAAAATCAGTGCTTTAAGGGTACGTTACTAAATACTTAATGTTTAAAGATTAAATAAAAAATTCTCAAATCCATATTTCATTTCTCAAGCCAAAAACTGACAGGACAAAAATTTTAAAAAGAATATCTACTAGCAGAAATCTTAGGTAATTTATCTTACTTTAGCAAAATTTAAAACCTTCAAAATAGCCACTAGCTTTACATCTTTGATTACTTTGAACATACTTAAGCATTAGAGAAACAACTGAAAAAGTCCCACTTATTTTTATCTATATTTTAATCTTTTTATTTTTTAAGGGGAGTAGTAACTAGGAGCTGAACTCAGGGGGTTTCTACCTCTGAGCTACAACCCAGCCCTATTTTATTTTTTATTTTGAAACAAAGTCTCACTAAGTTGCTGAGATTGGCCTCAAACCTGTGATCCTCATGTCTTGGCCTCCCAAGTACTGGAATTATAGGTGTGAACCACCATGCCCAGCTTACTTTTAGCCTTTGAAGTCTATATTAAATAGCTGCACCACCAGAAGAAATAGTTAAAGCCTTTAGAAAAAAAATTGTCAACCTTCTTCTTCTTTTTTTTTTTTTTTTTTTTTTTTTGGTGGTACTGGGGATGGAATCCAGGGGCATTCTACCTCTGAGCTATACCTTTCAGCTCTATATTTTTATATTCTTTATTTTGAAACAGTGTCTCTCTCACTGGGTTGCAAAGGACCTTACTATGTAGCTAAGGTTCTCTGCTAACCATGATCTTCCTGTCTCAGTCTCCCAAATGCTGGGATTGCAAGTGTGTGCCACCACACCAGGCTTAGCCTTTTTATTCTTGATAGAATTTTTGTATTGAAAATATCCAGCATGGAAACAAATCTCAGATTAGAACATTAGCAAAGCCTTTCATTTTCTTATATATACAGGCCAATACTTGGGGTAGGAAAGCGAAGTTCAGGTGATCCATGACACTCGCCTTCTGCACTTGTTCAAGGGTGCAAAGTTCTATCCTCTAAGGACCCACCACAATGCCACCTCCAGAATGAGGAAGAAAGAAGACACATGAGTATTTTTCTACCTTCCAAAATATACGGATTACTTGGCAGAAAGAAGAAAACATAATAGTAACCAGATTTCCACTAAAAGTAATTATTTTCTATTTCTCCCCTCATTTGCCCCAACTGTCAGAGTCAGGGTGAGAAGACAGTCACCTTCAAGACAGCCCTTTGCCCTGCCAGCTTAAAGTCACGCCAGCAACCCAAGCAGAATCTGCTACAGAAATAGGAGTCTAAGGAATCCAGGGAAGGCAAGGACATTGTGAGGCCAGCAGTGTAAAATGCCCTCGCCTCTTGTGACAGAAGTTCAAGGCTATATTTCAAGGAGCTATAGCATTAACCTTTTCTGCCAAATTAATAAATCACTAAAACGGCCAGGTGTTTGGCTGAAAAACCAAAATGAGTAGTGTATTTGGTGCTGTAGAGTCACAGGTGAAGGACATTCATCTACTTTATTACAAGTCTTAGCTTATACACAAGGCCCATTTATTTTACTGAGGCAAATAATGGTTACCTCCACACACAAAAATTGCAAGGCTGTCACTGTAAATATAATGGAACACTAAATATGAACCTAATTGATTAGTTTAACAATTAATCAATTACTCTGAGTCTTTTGAATCTTCAGGCACCCTAGATGCAAAAAATTTCACAGATAACCATAATTTTAACAGGAAAGAAAGGGGTTGCTAGCAAAATAGTGCTACCAAAGGCAGAAATATGCCTGCTAGTTACAAAGGCACAATGATGTCTGTGAGGTAGTAAAAATATTATCTGTTTATTTTTTAAAAATAAAGGAAGCAGCTGTCTAAACATTTTACTTTTTTACCAAAAAAAAAGTTTATACACAATTCTGAGGATAGAAATAATCCAAGAGAAGGCAATGTTTTAACCCTTTAGAAAGCACACCCAATAACGCACACACAATCACGCAAACACAGCCTGTGTCTCCTCATCTTTCCCTTTTTTGACTTGAGGCATTTCCTCTGACTTGGCTGAAAGATGAAAATCCTGAAAAAAAGGTCATCAACAATACACATCACTCCCCAACTCTGTAGCAGAAAGGGGAGAAAGCTCAGCTCTTACTTGCTGGTTTCAATTTAAATAATGAGAAACAATACTGACATATGTTTTATAAATCCATTATAAATATGATGCCAATCCAATTTTATGAAAAAGAGGTACTACATTAAAGTACACTCGTTAAACAGAATTTATATTTTATTTTGCATAGTTCTCTATATCAGAATATATATTATAGTTGCATAGCTATCATGGGTTGTGTTTAGTTTTCTATTCTGCTTTTTTATTTTTTTTCTTTACAGGTCTGTGGATGGAACTCAGGGGCATTCAACATCCAAGCTATACCCCCTACCCCCTTCCCTTTTTTTTTTTATTGTTTATTTGAAACAGGGTCTCACTGAGTTGCAAAGGGCCTAAGTAGCTGAGGCTGTCTGCTAACCATGATCCTCCTGTCTCAGCTTCCCGAATGCTGGGATTACAAGTGTTCGCCACCACACCTGGATTCTGCATTTTCACTTGACACTTTATCATAAATATTTCCATATGCCCCATTTTTGTACTTATAACAACTAAGAATTTCCTAATATTACACAAAGTTAACAAGATATTTGTTTTATTTTTTCTACCCAGTCTTCTTACTAAAATAGTCTTAAAATTAGGAGTCACTCTTATCTGAGGTGGAATAATATGGCTTCTATTCTTCTTCTCTTGGGTATTTAGGATGCTCCCAGAGACTTCCGGGAAGATGTCGATGGAGAAAAGCGGGGCTTACGAGCCCCGCTAACAACCAATCTCTATTACCACAAAATCAGCGCCTTTCATAGCCAGAAAACACCATCAGCAGAGAAACAAAAAATGTAATTACAAGGGACAGAGAAAAAGAGGGCTGGAAAAACGAGACACCAAAAACCAGACCGCAGTGCTGCAGCCGGAACCGCGGCGTGAAGCGGTGGGCGCCATTTTGTCTTGCAACACCAGGTTCCAGAGAGGAGGGGAACTCATAACGGAGCTCAGAACCAGAGAGGAGATACACCGGCCTCACTCCCGAGGACGCGGCAGAAGCGCCTTACTGCCGGCGGCAGCGGCGAACTCACCGGAAGGCACCAGACCAACGCACTCAACAGCCCACCAGGCTCCAGCGGACAGCGAGCTGAGGTGAGCCGCTGCGGATCAGCCGGGTGGAATTCAGCAGATCTCTCGGCACAGGGAGCTAAAGCTCCCAGAGGCTGGGCTCAGCACACGCTGCAGGGACTCAGAGCAGAGCTCAAAAACAGAAAAGAAATACGCCAGCCTCATGGCTGAGGGCGTAACAGCGGCGCCATATTGCCACTGGCGGCAGCAGCAGCGAATTCACCGAGTCCACGACAACTCCATCGCGCACTCAACAACAGTGTGTCAAATATTGGCCCCTAGAGGAGAAATCCCAGTACTGTACTCCCAGGGACTTGACCCAGTGGGGGAGTGGCAGTGGCAGAGATATCACACCATAGAAGAATTCCCAACCTGGCACCACCCCATGGTCTAAAGCAGCCTCGATTGACTCCCAGGGTCTGACACTCTGCCATACAATCCAGTAAAGGAGTAGTGGTGACTGAGATACCACAGACTCAAGATCCAGAGCACCTTAAGTGAAGTCGTAGTGACCCAGGGAAGAACCCAGAGAAGGCACAAACTTCCGAAATCATGAGAAATAGGAATAACAATGGAGCAATGAATGCCCACAACCCCACAACATCAGAACCTGATAAAACAGAAATCCAGAGATTCCTAGAAGATCAATTCAGGAAAATAACTGTAGAAATAATAGAGGTGTTTTGAAAAGAATTCAGAGAGAGCCAAAAAGAGATGAAGGATGCAATCAATGAAGTAAAGGCCTCAATTCAAAGTACAAACAACTGATTAGACCACATGGAGAATAGAATCTCGCTCTTAGAAGATGATCATTCAAAAAATGAATGCATAGTTTCTAATTTAGAAAAAAAAATCTGACAGCAGGAATCTGACATTAAAGAAATATGGGCCCATTTTAAGAGAGCTAACCTAAGAATAATTGGAAGAGAGGAGGGAAAAGAAGGTGAACCCAAAGGGATCAACAATCTTTTCAAAGAAGTAATAGCAGAAAATTTTCCAAACATAGAGCAAGAGGTCGATACATAGGTCCAGGAAACTTATAGAACTCCCTTTAGAGAGGATCAGAGAAGAGGATCCCCATACCACATATTGGTCAAAATGACCAATGTGGAAGCCAAGCAAAGAATCTTAAAGGCAACAAAAACAAAGGGCCAAGTGACATTCAGAGGCAAACCAATTAGAATCACTCCAGACTTCCCAAACCAAGTCATGAGAGCCAGAAGGGCTTGGAGTAACATATTCCAAACTCTGAAAGAAAACAACTTCCAGCCAAAAATTTCCTACCCAGCAAAACTTTCTATCAAATTAGATGGGGAAATAAGAAACTTCCACGACAAACAGAAACTGAAGGAATTTATGTCTTCAAAACCAGCGCTAGAGAAAATACTCAAAGAGATTAACTACAAAGAAGAAATAGGTAATACATACCAGAACCAGAGAAACAAGATTTTCATCCAACAGACAACTAAGACTAGTTATCTATGGAGATTCATTTTTTATGTTAGTCTTTTACCTAACTCTAAATTGTATTGTTTGCTTTTACTGTCATTAATTTTTAGGATTTCTAGTTGGAATATTAATATACCTTCAGATATAGCATTTGGAAATATTTTATCCCATTCTATCAGTAACTTTTAACTGTTTACATTGTCTTTGGATATACAATATTTTTTTTATTTTTTAGGGAGTTTATTTATCCTTTTGTTGCCTGTGCCATCGAAATCATATCCAAGAAATCACTGCCAATTTCAATGTTGTGAGGTTTAATGACCCAGCTTTTCTTCTAAAAGTTTATAGTATTAAGATTTATATTTAGATCTTTTATCTATTTTGAGTTAATATTTGTATATGTGTTAGGTAAGGGTTCAATTTTATTCTTTTCATGTAATTATTATTTTTCAACAATATTTAGTTAAAAGATTATTATTTCCTCCACCAAATGTTCGTGGAAACCTTGTCAAAAATAACTTGACAATATATGGAAGAATTTATCTCTAGGCTTTTATTTAACTACAATGGTTTATATATCTGCCTTTACAACAGTACTACACTGTTTCAATTATTGTAGCTTTATATGGTTTGAAATCAGAAAATATACATCTTCTAGCTTTGTTCTTCTTTGAGATTGTTTTGGGTATCTAGAGTCCATATTCCATATCAGGATAGATTTTAATAAATAAATAAATGTATGATAGTTTCACCTAAAAAAAAGAAAGAAAAAAATATTCTCTGGTAAGAAAGAAAGCAAAAAGAAATATTGAAATGATATCTTTAAGTCATCAAAAGCTTGGTATCAGACAAATGAAACACTTATGTGAGATTATCATCGTTAATATTGGATAAATTGCTATAAAACTAGATGTCAACCACTAAGCCAAGCATGGGAAGGAGGGTTGGGGAGGGAACGGGGTGGGGATCGGGTAGGGGCTAACTGGTCGATGTGTGCATGTAGGTCTACAAAACTATTTTCTTTATACCATTATGATGTATGAATACATTGTACCATTAAAAAATAAATTTAAAAAAACTAAAAAAAAAAAAGGACGTTCCCAATATTTTTCCTCCTTTTAGAGCTATACCGGCAAAGATCAGCTTCATGTAATTTGTCCCCTTTATTCAGTTAGATTATTTCTTCATGATTCTCAAGTAAATGATTGGGTCAAAGGCCATAAACATTTTTAGCAAGGCATTATACAATGCTCATACCTGTTTATGATACCAAAAGTGGTCAAGGAAAACAAAATGCTGGCACTTATTTTACTATCAAGACAACTATTGAGTTACTTTGAATTTTTTCATTTATTAGATTTGTAAAAATAATGCACATTCCTAGATTAACTTCAAACATGTGATTTCTCAGCCATCAAAGTGAAATCAATATTCTTTGGATTTCAAAACCTATACTCTGATGTAACCACTGTTACAATGTAGTGTGCATCTTTTTGTACCTTTTTATTATACACACAACAGTATCTATATACATGTAATTTTTTATACTTTTATTCATGCCCTGTAATTATACACCATAGTGAGATTCAAAGTAATACATAAATAAGCCGGGCGTGGGGCCGCACGCTTGTAATCCCTGAGCTTGGGAGGCTGAGACAGGAGGATCATACAGGTTCAAAGCCAGCCTCAGCTACTTAGTGAGGCTCTCAATAAGTTAGTGAGACCCTGTTTCTAAATAAAATATAAAATAGGTCTGGGAGTATAGCCCAGAGGTAGAAGGCATCTGGGTTCTACCCCCAGTACCACCAAATATATATATATATATATATATATTATATATATATATATATATATTATATATATATAATATATATATATGTAGTACATAAATAGATGCACACATCACTTAGTGTAGCTCCCTCCAGTGTGAATGTGAATCTTTTATACTTTCATTTTATAAAACAAATTTTCTCTCTGTCATCAAGTGTGAGCTTATATGACTTCTACAAATCCATCTCATTCAAATATCATTTAATTCCAGTTATGCATTCAATTTTGCAACATCTCTTAGTATTTTGTCAACTTTGAATTAACTGCCAGTTGTGGATAACCTAAGCATCAGATATCAAAAGTGTGTGTGTGTGTGTGTGTGTGTGTGTGTGTGTGTGTTCGAATTATATTTCTACTTACATTGAAACCAAAAGTAAAATGGGCCTACAATGCCCTTAGTCATGTTCCTGGGGAAATGTGCAAAGGTGTTAGGAAGGAAGCTATCTTGAATTCAGAAATCTCACCTGCATGTGGTTAATCATGACTGTGATGCCAACATTGCACCTCCGAAGATAAAAAGCAAAAGTAACTTATAGTTTTAAGAAATGAGTGACAAAGTTAAAAGTCAACAGAAGTTCTTGACATTTGCCAGGAAAAAGCTAGCAAAAATCTTAGAAATAGTGATTTCCCTAAAGGGTCTGGAGTCTGTGTTTCTAATTGCATTAAGTCATATAATGCCCTCTGTTAGGAAGACCGTTTTTTCATCTCTATCTCAGTTGGATCGCTCTGGCCCAGTCCCAGGAGATTTCTCTGGTAACTCTGGCCTGTACTGTCAACAGCCATACAACAAAGGTAGAATTGCTGCCCAAATGAAAGCATCCCTCCCACATGTGCTGCCTGCACCATGCTACAGGTATCATGCTTAAAAGTAAATTTTCTCATTGACTAATTAAATATATGTACTCCTGTCTGAGAATTTTAGGGTAAGAAAGGTGTTGTCTCTGAATTCTTTCTTCATGTCAACAAAGGTTACTGAACACCTACAAATGTTGAACAAGGGAGATGGAGGTATGAGCAAAATAGGCAAAAATGCATTGCCTGGGCAAGTGTGCAGCAGAGACAGGCAATCCACTAAAGAGATAGTATGTCAGAATGTAGTAAGTGTTATGTAGAAGAATAAAACAAAGATAGAACTGAGTGTTTGGGGGAGATGGTGGAAGTGTGTCGTTGTGATTCATACACCATCTCCAGCACCTAGAAGTGGACCTAAGGGTGGTCCAGAAGTATTGTAAACAGGATGAAGCCAGCCTGGCTTGCAAGAGACATTGGGGCAGGCAAGCTCTGCTATATTTAGTGTTGTAAACATGGAAGGCATGGCGCTCATAGGCCATTCTGCTTCTCTTTTCTGCTGCATGAGGGCAGAGCTCATGTCTCTATGCCCCAGACACCAGCACCTGGCGTGAGTCACCCAGGAATCATTTAATAAGAATGACAGTACATAGGTTATTTTAACTTTTCAGGGGCTACTGGGAACCATACCAAGGGGCATTCTACTTCTAAGCTATATCTCTAGCCCTTTTAAATTTTTTTTTTTTATTTTGAAACAGTATCTAAGTTGCTGAGGTTAGCCCTGAACTTGTGATCCTCCCATCTCAGCCTCTCAAAGTACTGCGATTACAGGCACATGCTACCACATCTAGCTTAATTTATTTAAAGTTAGCTCATCAAAACGGATAGAATAATCTGCATTTTAGCAGCAGCCATCAGATAACTGCATTCCTAAAGGAGTGTTACATCTTTAAGCTTTCATGATTAATGAGGCAGAAGAGATAGAGATTCTCAAAGAAGTAAGGTGGAGATGGAAAGTGAGAGAGAGAAGAACAAGTACTCCCCGGACCCTGTTCTTCCTATTCCAGGATTAGCATTCTCTTGAGGGGACACATATGTCTTCAAATAATTCTGGTGTGCTGATGCCTGTCAATCTATTGCTCCACTTACAAACTACCAGCTTGGACGAGTTTTGTGGTCCCTTCTAGCTCTAGCAATATATAATTCCAGGTCACCCACTAAATTTTTACCAGATTTATTATATTACCAATTATAGTCTTTTTTGTTGGTGGTGGCGATAATGGTACTGGGGTTTAAACCCAGGGGCTTTCTACCTCTGAGCTATACCCCTAGACATATTTTATTTTATTTTTGAGACAGGGTCTTACTAAGATGCAGAGGGCCTCATTAAGTTTTTGAAGATGGCCTTGAACCTGTAATCGTCCTGGCTGAGCCTCCCAAGAAGTGGAATTACAAGTGTGCACCACTATGCCTGGCTTGCCATTTACATTCTTATGTTAAGCAGATGCTATATATTTTATCCTAGATGCAGCTGACTTGATAATTTCTCTCATCAAGGGCAATATTTAAGTCTCTAATACTACTATATTCTAAAAGTATGTCTGGAGAATTTTAACGATGAAAAGTAATTATTTTGCAAATGACAAGGGGGATACAGAGAGAGCCCATAGCACTACTGACATTTTGTGCAGGATAATGCTTTCTTGTGGGGAACCATCTTTTGCACTGCCTGATGTTTACACTCAGTACCAACACTGCCTTCCTAGTTTTAACAACTAAAGATGTCTGGGGACAATTGTCAAAGCCACATCCATTCCCAACTTGGAAACCACTTGGAATCACATCCAAGTAACTAATCATCTAGGGTCTCAGAATACAAAATGTCCTATAAAGGGATCATATACACAGACAGACTAGGATATGAATAGTATCATCAGGGGAAGGGGTATTTGTCTGAAAGAATATTCATCTATAGTTAGTGGCTTAAACAGCTTTATGAATAATTGGGCAAAGAGGATATATCAAAGTAGGTATTGATTTTCCAATGTGTATATTTAGGTTACACAGAAAGAAAACCTCCAACATTAGCACATGCATGTTCTAAGACCACTAGGAGATTCTAAGTAACATTTCCTAAATTTTCCTTTTGGAAAACTGAACTCCCTCATCTAAAGTTTTATTCTACATTTCATGATTTAAGACTGTCTAGACAGAATAAAACAAAATGAAGAATTCAAAATTCTTCTGATATGATTCCTTTAAACTTGCTTCTTTGTGGTCTAAATTATAGCATGTTGTTCTCAACACTAATAAATTTAAGCAGTAGTTAGCAAAACTAAAAATAAATTTTTCCCAGGTAGGCATTACCTACTGTAGTGACTTCAAGATGTTTTTCCCCCTTTCCGTAAGTCCTCTTCAGAACTGAGACTGAACCCCAGAAGAAACTGTGGAAAGAAAATCCCCAATTCTGCAAGTCTAAGACTGGCAAGTGAGACCTTTGGTTTCAATGAACCAGAGACAACTTATGAACTTTAAACTTTTTTGCAACTGTCAGGCCTAAGAATATTCCCTTCTCACTGAATTTTCCTTTCCAAAAGATTTAAAAACAGATATGAGTTGTGCTTTGCTATTATTTCTGAAGGAATATTGTATGTCTTTGAAGCAAAATGTGTCAAAAAGTCTAGCAAAATGTATCAGGAGAACACACTTGTTAGTCTTAAAATATTATACATGTGAGTTTATTCATGGGAGAATAAAAGGAATTATCTAATCTTAAGAATCAGCAACTTTAAGTAGGTAATTCTCTCAGATCAAATGTAATGATATCAAACACAGAAATATTTAAACATATTAAGTTTCTATGTATGTTTTATTACCATGTCAATAAGAATAAACCATAACCTACCTATACAATATTGTTTACATAACTATAGGTTTGTTTTTTGGGGTTTTTTGTTTTGTTTGATGGTACTGGGGATGGAACCTGTCTACCTCCGGGCTACACTCCCAGACCTATTTTTTTAATATTATATTTGCAAACAGGGTCTCTTAAGCCAGAGAGGCTGGCTTTGAACCTGCGTGATCCTCCTGTCTTCGCCTCCTAAGCACAGGGATTACAAATGTGCGCCACCATGCCCGGCTTAAATACAGGTATTTTAAATACACAAATGTTTTTAAGTTTATTAGCCATCCAGAATTTAACATAGGCTACAATTCCCCCAGCATCTATCTTTGGCTCATTTTACCGCTCCTTACTAGCTATATGAGAAAGATGAAGAGAAATAAAATGAAAATGAGTGAAAGATTATCACTATACTCCATGTTTTGATAAATTAGTCCATCTTCCTTGCTTTAGATCAACCTTTTAAAAAATAAACACAAAGTAACGGGAAAATCTGTATTTTTTATTATCTTTATTCTCTCTCTCTCTCTCTGAGCTACATCTCAACAATATATACAACCATATATACATATATTTTTTTAAACATGGTCATGCTATGTGGTTCAGAGTCTCACTAAATTGCTGAGGTTGTTCTCAGACTTATAATCCTCTTGTCCCAGGTCCCAAGTACTGAGATTACAACAATATGCCTCCATACCCCACTTGTATATTATCGTTTTAAAAATAAAATTATAAGCCAGGCATGGCACATACTTGTAATCCCAGTACTTGGGAGGCCAAGACAGGAGGATCACACATTGAAATCCAGCCTCAGCTACTTAACTGAGGCCCTCTGCAACTTAATGAGACCCTGTTTCAAAATAAGAATAAAAAATAAGGCTGACGCTGGGCGTGGTGGTGCATGCTTATAATCCCAGCAACACGGAGGCTAAGACTGGAGGATCTCGTTTCGCAGACAGCCTCAGCTACTTAGTGAGGCCCTCTGCAACTCAGTGAGACCTGGCTTCAAAATAAAGAATAAAAAAATATATAGGGCACAGGGTGTATCTCGGAGGTCAAATGGCCCTGGGTTCCATCCCCAAATCCACACACACACACACACACACACACACACAAAAAAAAAAAAAAGGCTGAGGATGTAGCTTGGAGGTAGAATGCCCCTGGGTCAATCTCCAGTAATTTATGCTGCATAGATATACAATGGATAATGTAAAAACAAGTCACACATCTAAAGACTTATGATCACAGCAGAAGTTACTGAGTCATAGTAAATACTGCTAATGCTTCTATATTCAAGTCTGCAGTCAAACCACTGCTGAAATGTTTGAAGTTAAAGAAGAATATGTTGAAATGACATATTTAAAATGAGAGCTTCTAAGCTGGGTGTAGTGGCGCACGCTCATAATCCCCACTCTTGGGAGGCGGAGACAGGAGAATCACACAGGTTCGAAGCCAGCCTTGCTGGCTTGAGACCCTGTTTCCAAATAAAATATAAAATAGGTCTGGGAGTACAGTCCAGAGGTAGAAGAGTTCCATCCCCAGTACCATAAAAAAAAAATTCATAAAAAAAAATGAGAGCTTCTTCTAAAAAGTTTTAATATGTGGACAACTGGATACAATATCATTCTAGGAATTTATATACCTCAAATCAAACTACCACTGGTTCAGGGTAGTAACAAACTAAATAATAATCTTTTTCTTACTATCAATTATTTTAAATGAAGTTTGTCTTCTGTCATTGTTACTAGCAAGTGACTTTTTCTGCACTTCCCTAATCTTCTGTATTTCTTTGAGAGTTACAGTGGGATTTATCCCAGGTAATAAATAGTATCTCAGCTATGCCTAAAATATAGTTAAGTTCAAGAGTCAGCCTCCACCTCAAATAAAGAAGCTAACGCACGAGGCAAAGGTAACCATGACCATAATCACTTACTGAACACTGAGAAATTACCAGGTGAGCATCACAAATTGGCTTTCATTGTAGAGGTCATTGCTTAAGCAGAATAACATCAGTAGATACAGGCAAGATGAAGGAAGCTGGTGTAAGGTCTCTTCTGATCAACAGTGATCAGCCACAAAGAGGACACCCTGGCCAATAACCTGTGTTTTGAGGGAAAGGAACCTATCAGGTGGCCAGCCCCCACGCATATACAGCCATGATTCAGTGCATTCTGAATATTGGTCTGAGCAATAAAGATCCCCGGCATCAAATCTCAGGTATTAAATCTTCAGGTATAAAACCAGAAGGTAATTTTGTCTTTTCATGCCTCTTTTGTTTGGAGAGTTTAGTCATTTTTACATTTCTCTTTATTGTCTCAAAAGTGAGAGCATATTAATAATGCCAAGCAATGGGACCAGGAATCAGGAACCAGCTCTTAAACCAACTGCTCTGCTCATATTTAATTGTGTGCCCTCTGGCAAATTCCTACCTGGCTTTCTTGGAGGGGTTGGGCAATTCCAATAAATCACTCTAGAGGTACTTCTCAGTTCCAAAGACCTCACATTCTATTTCCCCTACAAATCCTAGGCTCAGCACAAGGCAATGGGTCTAATAGCTCCTTCTATACCAGCATTATAGAAAAGTGCACCCTCACATCATCTCAAGAGTTTCTAAGGTGCAGCTCAGCATCATTCAGCCAGTGTGGAAGTCTCAGACTCCCTTTTAAAGCAAACTAAAACCAATCTTTATCTTAGGTCATCTCCAATAACTGGTTATCAATACCACATCTAGCAAAGATCTTTAGATAGATAAATGGATATTTTTTTTGTCGTTTAAATACTGAAAGGCAGATACTTGTCTTTTTTATCTTAACACCCTATTATAGCAAACATATATTCTGAGTAAACACATTTATAATTTCCATCACAATATGTCTACTCACCAAAGTAATATATTTCTGAGTAATTTTGAGTTCTGTCCATATTCATATTAATTTTTTTTTTGCAGTACTGGGAATGGAACCCAGGGGCAATATATATATATATATATATATATATATATATATATATATATATATATATATATATATTTGTCTTTTTATTTTTTGAAACAGGGTCTCACTAAGTTTCAAGGGGCCTTGCTAAGTAGCTGAGGCTGTCCGCGAATCACAGTCTGTCTCAGCCTTCTGCATGCTGGGATTACAAGTTTACGACACCATGCCCAGCCCTCATATTAATTTTTCTATCACTATTTGTCGATATTTTGGTGGGAAAAAAAAAGAGAGGGAGAAAGTAGTAAAGTAAAAGTATATCAATCTTCAGGAAACAATTTAAGATATAAGATTTTACTTTTAAAGCATTTCAAATGTTCTTAGCAGAAATAATTCAACACAGATTAATCTGCCAACATAATAAACATGTTTATACAAACCTTTAAAACTTATATATATATATATATATATACATGTATATATAAAATATGTGACCTATATGACCTATAAATTAGCATACATGATAGAATGAGTGTGCCAGATGTGGAACACGCTTGTAATCCCAACGCTTGGGAGGCTGAGACAGGAGGATCGCACAGGTTCGAAGCCAGCCTCAGCTACTTAGTGAGGCTCTCAGCAAGTTAGTGTGGCTCTCAGCAACTTACTGAGACCCTGTTTCCAAATAAAGTATAAAATAGGCCTAGGAGTATAGCCCAGAGGTAGAAAAGCCCCTGGATTCCACCCCCAGGACCACAAAAAAAAAAAAAAAAAAAGATACAATGAGGTATGGGGCACGGTGGTGCACCCTTGTAATCCCAACATTTGGGAGGCTGAGACGGGAGGATCACAGTTCAAGGGCATCCTCATCTACTTATTGAGGCCCTTGGCAACTCAGTGAGACCCTGTTTCAAAATAAATAATAAAATATAGGGCTGGGGGTGTAGCTGAGAGGTAGAATTCCCCTGGGTTCCATCCCCAGTACCACACACACACACACACACACACACACACACACACACACACACACCAAAAAAAAAAAATACAATAATACACTACTATCTTACTATTATAAAACCAAAAAATGCAAGATTAAATTTCCCTAAATTAGTGTGCAATTAGAGTAATAAAAACTTTTGATCTGTAATAATGGCTTGTTTCAGCATCCTCTAATAAGAATGTTGACAGAACATGATTATCTCTAAGACTATCATTAGCAGGCTTTAACATTCAGAACTCCCAATCATCTGAAAGTACTAACTAGTTAATTCTCAATATTATTATGTGAGATTGAGAAAAGGGAAAACTGGTCTCAATCCTCTGAGAGTGATCTGCCTAATGCCAGCAAGCCAGAGAGCAACAGCACAAGACAAAAGTCCCTGGCTCTCAGCTGCACCTTCCTTCTGCCTCCCTGAGCTCTCTAAGGCAAAACTATATAAAAAGTAAAGCACTCAGCTGAAAACTTTAGAGCCAAACAGGTCTCACTGATGAGCTGGGAGTGGCCCTGAGATGTAGTTTGAGTGTCATTCCAAGCTCTATCTCAATTCAAATTCATTCCTTCACTCAAGAACCCCTGGCAGATGCTGATGCACATGGTTCATGCAGGTGGTCGTCCAGTCTCCACAGTGGCCACCTCAGAAAGCGGGAAGCACAGTGAATTTGTTCATAGACTTTGTACTCATTCTGAAACAGCATGTTCCCAAAAAGTAACAGTCAAAATATTTCATTAAAATGTTATTGGGTTTTTTTTTTTTTTTTTTTTTTGTGGCACTGGGGTTCCTGGAAACCCTTCTACACTCCCAGACCTATTTTTTATATATATATTTTTTATTTGGAAACAGGGTCTCTTAAACCAGCAAGGCTGGCCTCAAACCTGCACGATCCTCCTGTCTCCGCCTCCCAAGTGCAGGGATTACAAGTGTGCGCCACCACGCCCAGCCTGTTATTGGTATCTTTTAAATCATAAATGTAATACTTACTCCTTTTTATTTTATCTCTACTGCTCCAATGTCTCACCTATTCCTGACTTAGGAAAATAACCATATTCTTTATATATACATACAAAAATATAAAATATATATGCATCATAAAATTGATTGTTGACAAAAATGAGAGCATGATTCTATAATTATACGGCCATATATATGTATATATCTGCAACTTTATTTATTCACTTAAAAATATCATGTACATTTTCCCAAGTTTATATAGCTATCCAATTATTTTTGATATAGCTTTATGATATCCTATATAGTTCAGATGCACCAAATTTTGAAATTTTTCACTGATTTTTTAATTGATAAAAATACACTCAACCTGTATTAGCAAGATATCATGTGCTATTTATAGACATTCTTATATACTGGTATTTTCTGTCGAATGGATTCCTAGAAACAGGATGGGATCAAGGAAACAAAGAGTAAAAACATTTTCCCTCTAAAAATTTCACAATCTCATCAATAGTATATAAAAGTATCAACTATTTGATATCTTTAGTAGCAAGCACTATCCTCTTTCCAAGTTTTCCCAGCTGATGGGACAGAGATGCCTCTGTTTTTGTTTGTATTGCCCTGACTACTCATGATGTTGAACATACTTGCAATCTCCACTACCCACCTCTGCATTTTGTCTGCTGTTGATGTCTTTCAACCCTGTTTTGTTTTTGTCAATGGCCTGAGGCCCTTTACATATTCATCTTGTGTCTACAGTGTTTGTTGCAAATATTTTCTGCTAGTGTTCTGCCTTGGCTTAGAGTGTCTTTTGCAAATGTGAATGTTTACTTTTTGTGTAACTAAGTCTATTAGTTTACTTTCCAGATTATACTTTGTTAGCAGGTTTACAAAGATACCTCCATTGAGATATTTTATTAATGGTCTCTTATACTCTCCTAATATGTTTTATTTAGATTGACTTTTGAGTTTTATTTATACTGTCAATATATTCAGAATATATTTAAAATATGGTGTCATATCTGGCTAGAAGCTCTGCCATATTATTTACTAAATAATCTGTGTTTATTCTACTTAATCGAAATGCTGTTTTATCACTTGTTTTAGTAAGTTTTACAATACCCTGGAACCTGTTTCTAGATTTTGTTTAATAATACTGGGTCCTACGCCAATACTGTAAATTTGTTAATTTAATTTTAAATTTTAAATTTTAAATTTCTAAATTTTAATTCTTGTCATAAGGTCAACATTCCCTTTTGGTTTCATTTTTACAGATTAAAAAAAAAAAGTGTGCTTTTTAAAATTAATGTAGCTGGGCATGGTGGTGCATGCTTGTAATCCCAGCATTTGGGAGACTGAGACTGGAGGACTGTGGTTTGCAAACAGCCTAAGCTACATAGTGAGGCCCTTTGCAACTCAGTGAGACCCTGTTTCGAAATAAAGAATAAAATATAGGGCTGGGGGGGGGGTGCTTGGAGGTAGAATACCCCTGGGTAATATCCCAGTACTGAAAGAAATAAAAAATAAATAAAATTAATGTAATAAAGTGTGAACACAAGATATTATGTAAAAAATAAAAAATAAATAAAATTAATGTAATAAATTGTGAACACAAGATATTATGTAAAGTCTTTAAGTCTGCTCATGTAGGTAAGAAAGCCATTGATCAATTTTCTAAATTCTTTATATTAATATCTTAAAATCTTAAAAGGAAATACATTTAAGCTGGGTGTAGTGACACACACTTGTAATCCCAGTACTTGGGAGGCTTAGAGAGGAGGATCAGAGGTTCACAACCAGCCTCAACTACTTATAGTGAGGCCCTCCACAACTTAGTGAGACCTGTTTCAAAATAAAGAATTAAAAAATAGGGCTTGGGGTATAATTTGGAGGTAGAATACCTCTGGGTTCAATCCCCAGTACTACAAAAAATATATATTTAAAAATGAATAAAAATATACAAATTTACATGTATAATAGGTTTCAACCTACAAATTTACAACTACTAAGTTAGTATACAGGTTCTATGCTCAAATACAATTATTTAATTTTACCCAAACAAGTAATTAAAAAATATGAAAGGAAAATTTCTTCTATGACCTTTTTTTCTATTAAATAGGAAAACAAATTTAAAAATCTCTAATAAATGTTTCTTTTATATGTCACAATTTATATGAGACTGCTTAACTTCAAACAGGCAAGTGAATCCAGCCCAATGTAAGAAAAAACATCGAGGCCATTGAAAATTAACTGAGAAGTCAACCCACTTTAGAAGAAAGCTATGAGTAAAAGGAGGGTGAAGTTACAAGCACTTGTGAAAAGCACAATAAATAAACAATGAGACCCATTCAAAGACACCAAGGAGACCTCAGGCCTTGCAGGGTTAGAACAAGAGACTGCAGAACCAGTTCCTTCATGGGCAACAGTTTGTTTATTTTATTTTGCTTATCTGAAATCAAAGCAAATGATCCCAGTGGTTTGGAATGGCTCAAAAATGATTCTGGGGCACCTCAAGGAGAGAAACTGCCTGGGTTTCAACCAGGGCAACTGTGGCGCTTATGCGAATGTTAAAGCTCATGATTGAAAATTGAAATATTTAAGACCATAAAAGGCACTGTTCTTTCTTATTCTCATCCCCTAATGTTTTTAAGACAAATAGTAAATATTTTCTACATAACTCTGGAAGTAATATACAGTGGACTGTCCTGTTTAAGAAAATGTACTTAAAGAATCACTGTGTTTCACATGCAGGAAAAGATATGAAATGAACGAGGCCACTTTTAATCATAAGTAAAGTGTTTTGAGAAAACCAACTAATGGATGTGAATTATAAGATGTGGTTTAAGCTGGGTATGGTGGCACACACTAGTAATCCCAGCATTTGGGAGGCTGAGACAGGAGGATCACATTTTACAGACAGCCTCAGCTAATTACTGAGGCACTTTGCAACTCAGTGAGATCCTGTTTCAAAATAAAGAATAAAAAAATGGCTCTGGGGGTATAGCTTGGAGGTAGAATGCCCCTGGATTCCATCCCCAGTACCAAAAAAAAAAAAAAAAACCAAACACAGAAAAAAAAAATGTGGTTTAAATGTTTAAATACTTTGCTTTAATGATTTTACTTGGGGGCAGACTAATTGATGAACAAGCCTAGAATATATTTACTTTTAGTACAAATATGGAGGGGAAAAATAACAATCAACACTATGAAAACCTATAGAAAGTAAAGGATAACTCTATTCCTTGAATAGAATAAAATGTGATTTATAATATCAAAACTCTACTGAGTAATTTCAAAATGAAATCATTAGTCATACTGTCCTAATTCAAAGGCAGAAAACAGCAGGTTATCAAAGGTGGAGAAGTTTAGAAAGAATCAGTGTTAATGTTTTAAACTTATATACATATCTTCTAGCAACTAGCAGCATAAAATATTTTAATAACATATATAACACAACATCAGAATATACGTAGCCTAACAGTTTTACTGAGTATTTTTTTCAGGATTGACAAAATTTGTCATTTATTCAGTGAATCACAAATAATGAAAACATTGTTCTTCAGTACTTGCGAACTTTATTACCAATTAAACTAGCTAATTTCAAAGCTTTATTTATTTATTTATTATTTATTTATTTATTTATTTTGGCAGTACTGGTATTAAATCCAGGGGCATTCTACTTCTGAGCTACACCCCAGCCCTATATTTAATTCTTTATTTTGAGACAGGTTCTCACTAAGTGGCAGAGGGCTTCACTAAATAGCAGAGGCTGGCCTTGAAGTGCAGTAGCAGCCTCCCAAGTACAGATTACCAGCCTGTGTCACCACGCCCGGCTTAATGTCAAAGCTTTCCACAATGCTTTGAGAGGATAAGATTTGCTGGAATGTACATTGAAGTAATACACTTATTTTCTTTTTTGCAATCAGATGCCCAGAAGAGGGAAAAGCTTTATCTCTACCTGCTGAAAAGAACTCACCCTTCAAAAGGTGATGAGGCAGTTTACCACAGATACAACAATTAAGGCTAGAATTTCTTAGAGTAAAAAAAGTTATCAGTTTATAACATCCATGGAACATCTATCCTTTGGGTCAGCTGGTACTATGGAAGGGTTTTAAATTGGTTGGCTGTCTTTAATTGAATTGCATATTGGAGCAGCTAATTAGGGAACGAGTCTTTCTATTTAATAAATACCGCCTCAGGCGAAGCTTGACTTAGAAGCCAACTTTCACCTACACCTCTACTCTCTCCTCAGTCAGTGCTCTGTCTAGAACTTTAAGCGCTCCGCTTTTGGAATGTGCCTGGCCTCCTCACCTGACCACCGAGGTTCTCCCTCCGGAAAGCCACAAATTACAGAGCTCAATTACAGCCAACAGAAGACGACACTGGGAGGAAAAGCCAAAGTGAGAGTGAAAGAAACATTTCCACTGAAAAACTAACAGTAATAATGCATACAAGAGCCACAGGAAAAGTAAACGAACAAGGATGTCTGTCCATCACCAGCCCCATTTGCAGGCAGAATAAAAGAAAACATAGCTGGGCATGATGGAACACGCTTGAAATCTCAGCATTTGGGAGGTGAGACAGACGGATCACGCGTGGACAGCCTGAGCTACTTAGTGAGGCCCTCTGCAACTCAGTGAGACCCTGTTTCAAAATAAAAAATAAGGCTGGGGATATAGCTCGAGGTAGAATGCCCCTGGGTCCATCCCTAGTACTGCAAGAAAAAAAAAAGAAAAAAAAATAAGAAAGGAAGGAAGGAAGGAAGGAAGGAAGGAAGGAAGGAAGGAAGGAGGGAGGGAGGGAAGGAAGGAAAGAACACAAAGACAAGAACTCATTCAGACCTGAAAGGGAAAATATTCAGCAAAGGCAAACCAAAAATATAAGCCAAATTACAGATTTTATTCACTTACTGTGTTTTACTATAATTCTGAAATTGGAGTGGTAAGCACTGCAAAATTATTGCCTTAAAGAAACCAAATTCAACTCCCTCAAGCTTGCATAGCTTGCTAGGTTTACAAAGGCATATTCTGATTTCCTTCTTTTCTCTTTACCTTTTTCTTTCTTTCTCTTTGTTTAGTTATCGGCATGTCCTTTAGTTAAGATGTGAGCATTATACACAGATAAGCAGACGACAACAAAATGTTCAAGGTCTCAGAGGTAGACCAGGCAAGTATAGGGCTCTTTCCCTCTGGGTACAGGGCCATTGCAGAAGGATCTACTGAATATGTCGGGGACTCCTCCTCTCAAGTGCTGAGGCTAGTAGAGGTAATGTGGGTTTTAGCACTCTACCAAACACCAAGTAATGTTTCCTAACAGAACACATTAAACTTAGATCACAGTGTACACATAAGCAATCTAAAAAGAGAATTCGAAGACTGACACTCTAATTTCAATTTAAATCAAAAAAACAAACTCTGTTGGTGTGCTGTTTTATATAAATGACCCCACCTTTTGTGGAGAAGGAGAAAGCCTAAGGGTAGAGCTGTGCTGTGTAACCCTCTTGCCCCACATGCTGTGATTACGGCTTCACTCTTCCTGGTCCACAGGAACTTAAGCATAGGATATGTTGAAATAAGATGAATAACTGACATATTTCCAGTGTTAGGGGCTTTTACCTCTGTGAAAACATTCTGAGAATGCAGTTTGGCAGCACAAACCTAGGAAATCAGATGTGTTGCCATGGATGGCTGATATCCATAACAGCTGAAAATGAATCTTCATTTGTTAAAGTCTAATATATGAAGAAGTTAACCCCCTGCAAAAGCTTCCGCTTAGCAAATTACTTGATTATGTAACAAATAGGAAGCATATTTATTTTAAGATGAAGCTATAACTAGTAATAAATCTAATGTTTAAAAAAGCTAATGTATAGTCAAATACATTTTCCTTGGTGGAAATTTCTTCTTTTATTTCTGCACCCATTACATGTACTCAGGCCCTTGAGTTAATTTGAAGACTATAGTCAAGGCTTTTTTTTTTCTTTCTTTCTTTCTTTCTTTTTTGATACTAGAGGTTGAAGCTAGGAATATTCTACCTCCAAGCCAGACCCCCATCCCTATTTTATTGTGAATTTTGAAACATGGTCTTGTTAAGTTGCTGAGACTGGACTTGAACCCACCATCCTACTATCTCAGCCTCCCATGTACTGTAATTCTAGTACATGGAAGGCTGTAGATGGTATGGTACATTACACATACCATGAATTACAATACATGGTATGCACCACCACACCTGGTTTTCAGACGTTTTTTAGTGGTACTCGAGATGAAATCCAGCAGAATTCTAACTCTGAACTACATTCTCAGGCCTATTTTATCATTTTAGTTTGAAATAAGGTCTCATGAATTGTAGAGGGGCCTCATTAAGTTACTGAACTCACAAACCTTCAATCCTCTTGTCTTAGGTTCCCATGTACTTTCACAGACTTTTTAAAGGATAAACTCTCTTTCAAACATTTTTTCTCTGTTTCAATTCTATAAGAATTGCACAGCCACTTCTCAGTATGAATCCTTCCTTCCTATGACTGTACTGAATCTGTTATCCAGAATTAATTAATGATAAAGAAAGCACAACAGATACTGAGTAATCATGGGAGAATTTACTAATTACATCTCACACATTTTTTTTAGCCTTTTCATCCACTGGGTGTGTCCCAAAACAATTCAACAATACATCTTGTAATGAGTCATGTCTACATGTTACAGGGCTTCTAGTTTGTGCTCTTAAAAATTCATACACCAAAATTCTGGCCTAAAATCTGAGGTTAAAAGTAATTTTTCATGCTTATTATGTATTTTTCACATGCAAAATTCTTCAAGCTAAGCGAATCCATGCAAACCTTCCTATGACTTTCAGTTGTTCATTCCTGGGGATATTATAAAATGGCAAATCTTCCTACTTCACAATAATCCAGTTGTTAAAATTATTTTTTTCCAAGATAAATACACCTGAGAAAAGTATTCCTCAATTTTAAAAAAGAGAAAGAAAAACTGCCCTATAAAAGACTGATATTTGAGCCAGGCATGGTGGCACATGTTTGTAATCCCAGCATTCAGGAGGCTTGAGACGGGAGGATCGTGGTTCACAGACAGCCTCAGCTACTTAGCAAGACCCTTCACAACTCAGTGAGACCCTGTTTCAAAAATAAAAAGACTGAAAAATAGGGCTGGGGATGTAGCTTGGAAGTACAATGTCCCTGGGTTCCATCTCCAGTACAGCAAAAAAAAAAAAAAAAGGCCTGATATTTGTGTTAATTATCATTCTACAATATATACACATACCTGATTATAGTTTTATAACAATACCTAGAACAGAGAATGCTCCTAAGATCCCTTTAATGCTATATACCAGAATTACTTTGAATAAAAAATTACTAGTCAAGGTTATTATTTTGTGTGTCACAAAATATTTTTTATTCTAGTAAAGTATGCTTTTTAAACTGTGCAATTCTATACACACATACATGAGATTAAAACTTTTACGAGAGGAAGTTATTTCCCAGCTAATAAAATCCACAATTTTCTAGACCTATCACCAACCCCAGCCTTGCCTTCCTATTATTCTTTTTCTATGCTTCAAGAACAAGGCCTTTGTCATCTATGATTTATAAAAGCTGAAGGAAGAAAAGGAAAAAAAAAATACTACACATCAGGTATTATCCGAGGACTTCCTGTGGCTTCTAGTTGTTTACTCCTGGGGATATTATAAAACAGGGAAGCTTCCTTCTTGACAATAATCCATAAATAATAGAACACATGATACATAATCCTTCTGAAGTGGGGCAGACTTTTGCGCAATTATATTGTGATGTAGGTTTTACTTAAATTTTCAACCCCCCCCCCCAAAAAAAAGTGGGGTGGGGCACATCACAGCCTCAGAACTCATCTTGTTATAAGACTCAAGGAAAACATTCTTAGAACATGGCAAACTGGAGCACTTATTACATAGAAAAAACTATGGCCATGCCTGGAAATAAAGTAACTAAACAAAAAGTGTGTGTGTGTGTGTGTGTGTGTGTATTTTGTAGGACACAAGTAGGGCCCAAGGAAAATTTAAATTGTACGTTTTTTTAAAAAGTAATCCATATATGCTTGCAGGATACACTTGAAATTGTGGATTGATTCTCTGTAGTCTACACTTAACAGTCAGAATTAGAATGATCCTGTTTTCTAATGTGTAACTCAATGAATTGTTTCTAAAGAATATTCCTACAATAACTTTATAAGAAAATATTTTTGAAAAAAATATGCTACATATGATCCTATTTTGAAAAGAAAGCATGTATTCATCAATTTACCCTAATGATTCAAATACTTTAATTCTTTACTCCATGTCCTAAAGAGACTGATACAATAGTCCATGTAAAGATCAGTACTTTAATATAGATTTGCTTAGTTAAGTATAACTCAGAAAACTCAACTATTTATCATATTACCTAACAGCTACTTCAGTTCAAGTAAAATATGTCAGTCATACAGTTAACTCTAATAATACCACTGAGCTATTTAGGTTCTCGCTAAGTTGCCCAGGCTGATCTCAAACATGTGATCCTCCTGCCTCAGCCTTTGAAGTACCTAGGATTATAAGTGTACACCACTGCACCTCTTTACCTCTAGTAATTATTATCATTATATTTGTTAGTTAAAAGAAAAGTTTTCCACTATTAACTTCCTGGTTTTGTATATAGAAGTTTATTTTTCACTATCAACTGTCATTATTAGTAAAGGCTACAAAAATAAAAATAAGTCTTAATTTAAAAAAACATAGATTCACGCCAGGCATGGTGGCGCACACTTGTAATCCCCGCACTTGGGAGGCAGAGACAGAAGGATCGCACAGGTTTGAAGCCAGCAGCGCTGGCTTAAGAGACCCTGTTTTCAAATTTTAAAAGTATAAAAATAGGTCTGGGAGTGTAACCCAGAGGTAGAAGGGCTTCCAGGAACCCCTGTACCACCAAAAATAAAAAAATAAAAAATAAAAAACATAGATTCTCAGTAGCCTAAATATTAGTGGTTATTATGCTCTATTTTAATATTGATATGCTTGGCTCATAGAAATTATTAATATAGTTACAGGAGCCCTCAAACATTTTCAGAAAGATTTATTTGTGTCCTGCAAAGAACATGATACATTATATAAACTATTTCAAAATAAAGAAATAATTTTGTTTGAATAAGAAATTAGTATTACAAACTTCAATAAGAAAAACTGCTTGGGAATAAGAAATCCCAAAATTCAGTACAGTGAAAGCATAAACATTTTTTCAATTTAAGGACTTGTTCAAATTCTGAAAAGATTAGATTTACGTGGAAAGATAAATTTCATTACATTAACATATAAAAATGAAAGCATATAATAAAATTCTTCACCCAAAAGACATGAGTACAAAAATGAAAAATATTAAAATCTTTTTTAAACATTAATAAAATTACAAAAAGTACACTTTATGAAGAAGACTAATTTAACAATCAGGAAATAGTCAATTCTAATTTATTTTAATAAATGACAGCAATGAAATGGATAAGCTACCATTTCAGGATTAATTTGTCTATGAATCTAAATATAGCTTAAATTTCAAGAGATTAGCTGTATGAGTTTTACAAGGTATGGAAACACAATACCAGACACTCACGTTTTGTTATTCTACTATGTCTCTACCATGTTTCTGTCCCAGGAAGTAGAGAATTAAAATTTCTTGAGTCCCTACTATGTGACAAGGCACAATGCTTAGTTCTTTATTATCATTTAATCTTCACGATAAGCCCAAGAGCATTTATCTTATTATCTAATAATGTATTTTAATTTTTAATTGGATAAATTACATGAAGTCACGGCACTATTTATCAGGTGTTCTGCCCCCAATTCATGCTCCATTCTGTCTCACAAGGCAGTACTAAACATTGCCATGCATAACTCGGTATAATGCTTCATTTTTTTCTGTTGGGAAAACTAAACTTCTGAGCAAACACATGCATTTACACCTTGTCCAAGCTGCCAACTTATTATTTCTAAGTATATCTCTTTGCACTAAAAAGTAGGTAGAGAGATATGCTGAAAATCCATTGGCACATTATCTAGACTCCATTCTCCACCATTTACTACCTTATATCACAACACATCACTTACATTTTTTTTCTTTTTTCTTTTTTTTTGGGGGGGTTGTTTTGGGGATGGAACCCAGGGGCATCCTACCTCCAACCTACACCCCAGCCCTATTTTTTATTCTTTATTTTTAAAACAGAGTCTCACTGATTTGCAAAGGGCCTCACAAAGTAACAGCTGAGGCTGTCTTCAAACCACAATCCTCCTGTTTCAGCCTCCCAAATGCTGGGATTACAAGTGTGCTCCACCATGGCTGGCCATCATATACACTTTAAAACAGCAGTAATAATGACATTTAACAAATGCCTTCTCTTTGCTAAGTACTTTTCTAGGTGTATTATACAAATAATTTCCTTTAATTATAAGCAGTTGAGAAAGACAATCAGGAGTGTGTAAAGTATTATAAAAGTGTAAAAAATTATATATTATTTTGAACTGAAGACATGATACAGGAAATACACATGTATATAGCATAATTATTGTGTAATATATACACTAAAGTTATATAAAGGGATCTTAACATGTTTAATTTCATTTACATTGTAAGTTTTTTAATTATGACTTGACTCATGATACAAAACATAGAGAAAGCTAGATCTACCAAATAAATTTTATAATTTAATAGGTAATATAATTCACCTAGGAGAAAAGATTTTATGTACAAATGAAAAGTAAATTACTAGAAATAAATGTATAGAAACCTATTTTTATAAAATTAACATTTATAAATTACTAGACTGGCTGAAAGGTCACTCATTTTGTTAACATATAGTTGTGTGAAAAACACAAAAAATAAAATAGCTCATCTGGTAAAATATCATTTGGAAAATATAAGGAGTACAATCATTTGCTAAAGAAATTTCAAATAACCTTTAATGTATGCATGTGGCTCCACCATCTTGTACCCCATTAAAATGTAAAACTACAATGTGCCAATAAAAAAGTAAAATGAATGATAAAAATATAAAATGATAAAATGTATAGCTTAGTACTGATAGGGACAAATACTAAGCAAAGAACAGAATGTGCAAAAGACAAAACACAAAGTGTACAAGTTAGAGTAAGTTCTGCCCAACACTGCAGCAAATATGTCACTGGAGACACTAAAATATACTTGTGACACCGCCTCTTTGACAGCTACCCTTCCGACCACAGGAGACGGGGAATACATAAAAGCACCTGAAAACTCACACCAAAATACAAGACTCCTATTCAGAAGAGCATTCTGACAATCTTCCAAAGCTTATTCTTCTTTCATTCCCTTCATCCAGTCTAACCAAACCCTTCACCTCAGATCTCTTCAACGCTTCCATCTTCTTTACCTTTCATCATTTTTATTACCAACGTTCCCATGAGTGCAAAAGCATTTTTCTATTACAAAGATCTCTCACTTTTTAATACCAAGAAATTGTGAGTTCTTGGAGGATCTAGTATATAAAATTAACCTCTAGCAAATGGAGAGTCATCCTCATTTTCAAGACATGTTATGCTTCTGAAGCTTCAATTTTCTTGAAAGGCCAAATTAACATTCCAAGTTTTATGGCTAGCATTGCAAACACAGCAGACAAGGAGATTTAATAGGATTTTTCTCTTCACTTCAGTTTTTTTTATGTGTTGAGTTACAAAACAAAACAAACAAACATCCTGTCTCTGACCTTCCTAGTAATCCATATTGGTAAGTACTTTGAATATAAAAATATTTCAGAGACTACAGCAATTCAGACTGCACAGCTGTCTACTCAGAAGTCCCATTAAATCAACTACAGGAAGGCATGATTTATTATAAACAAATGGCTACTCTGGCTTTTCTAGTAGCAGAATTTTAAATGAAAATCAGATGGTATAATATACATGTTGCTTGGATGTTTTAAAACTCTATTAAACTTAACTTTATAATGGTTGGGAATGTGAGGGTTGGAATAATTATATGTTAACTCCAGCTGATTAATGAAGAAAATGGGGGATCTGATCCTCCAAATTCTTCTCCTACATGGAGTGCTGCAATTGAGGGGCAAACGCTAGAAAAATCCAGTCATTGCTCTACAACAGGAAACACTAGTGAGAATCTGTCAATTAATTATGACAGAGAATAGAATGCATTCACATTTTTTAAATGCACTAATGCCCAGCAATTTCATCACCTACCCTACATTTAAAATTGGGAGGCAATCCAGAAAGTAATGGGAATTAGAAATTCGCAAAAATATGTTTGCATTATGATATCCAACACTTGCACTGGTGGCAATGTCACTGTGGATATTTCAATATATGTTGATTTTAAAGAGCAAGTTTTGGAGTCAGGCTTCAAACTGATCCTATTTAAGGAGAAGTTAACAGTTAAATTACCAAAAGATTTAATTCTCAAAGTGGTAACTCTAACATTCCTGGCTGTTCTGCAAAAACTACAAATAAAAGGCATTTTCATAATTCTCATCATATATCATCTGAAATGATTTAATGAAAAATATTTATTATCTCAAAATACCTGAAGAGAATAAAAGTAATCCCTACCAGAAACCTTCTACACATTTTCACTTGAATCACAGGAGGAAAAGAGAAAAAAACGTACAAAAATTCTTCCAATCTGTTTCTTCAAGGTATCTAAAGGCCTACCTTCCTTCATCTAAGCATCACTGTATGCTTCCTTCCTTTATAACAACTGCTGTGCAAAAAGACACTATATTTTATTTCTATTTTTCAAAGCATAATTAGAACCAATAGCTTTTGACTAATTTTTCCAATTCAACATAATAGACCACTCAGTGTGAGAAATCTCAATTACATCATTAGATTTCTATTTCTCTGTATATAAGACCCTGAAAACTAGCCTTGAAACATAAATATTGGGCCCTAAAAACCTAAAACCCATTTTTAATCTTCAGTTTCCCTAAATTCCTTTAATCACCTTTTTGTCTTCTGCAGCTTCCCAGGACTGTTCTTCTGCAAACGTCCTCTTATCTGTACAAATTTATTCATATTCATATTCATTTGTATTTATATTCTCTCCCCCTCCTACAGCCAGTAACTTTACATATTCCATTTTCTGGCTTCTTTATTTTCACACATCATTTAAAAAAAAATTCCATTTGATAGGCCCTCCAATACTTTTAACAGATTTAACAAATTCTGGGCCCAAGTATTTACAGTTGACCCTTGGTAACCAGTGTAGATTGGTTTCTAGAATCTCATGATACCAAAATCTACAAATGCTCAAATTCCTTTAAAAAAAAAAAAAAAAAAAAAAGTAGCCGGGCGTGGTGGTGCACACTTGTAATCCCAGCATTTGGAAGGCTGAGACCGGAGGATTGCGGTTCGCAGACAACCTCAACCTCAGCTACTGAGTGAGGCCCTTCGCAACTCAGTGAGACCCATTTTCAAAAGAAAGAATAAAAAATTGGGCAGAGGTTGTAGCTCGGCGGTCAAATGCCTGAGTTCCATCCCAGACCCGCAAAAAAAAAAAAAAAAGTAACATTTACATATAGCCTATGTACATCTTCCCACATACTTTCTATCTTCTTTATTCATTTATTTATTTTGCATGCACGCAAGCATGTTCATCCTTCCAGGAGCATTCTACCTCCAGCTAGACTCCAACCTCCAATATCCTCCTGTGTTAGTCTCCCAAGCACTGGTATCATAGATGTGTGCCACCATAACCAGGCTTCCTATATAATTTACATCATCTCTAGATTATTTGATTAATAAAAATGTAGATACAATATCAATACTTCTTATATAATAGTTATAAAACTTATCACAAGGATTTGCTTGGCTATTAAATAGGCTGGAAAATGTCTGCTTTCTGGCTGAGAGTTAATGCGTTGAGCTAAAAATTAGAGTTTATTATTACTAAAATTAAATCTTTTTTTTTTTGGTGGTGGTGGTACTGGGGTTCCTGGAAACCCTTCTACCTCTGGGCTACACTCCCAGACCCATTTTATATTTTTATTTGGAAACAGGGTCTCTTAAGCCAGCATGGCTGGCTTTGAACCTGCGCGATCCTCCTGTCTCTGCCTCCCAAGTGCAGGAATTAAGAGTGTGCGCCACCACGCCTGGCTGTACTAAAATAAAATCTAAGAATGGATATTTAAAAGCAATAAAATGTACCTGCCATAGGAATTTACATGTATTCTCTAATTTATTCAAAATATTATCAATTTTTAAGCAAATTGGAGAGAATTAAAACTGACAAATCCAGTGGTGTTTCTTAGGAAGAATGTATTACCCCATTGGATTTATCTCATTACAGGATAAATGTGATTTCACATTTGGGAAAGCTACTTCCAACATTTATATTATAAAGAATCACTGTCTTGTAGACAAAGTCAGTTAGGATAGGTTTTACCATTGGCACTCTTTTTTCAGCATTAGAGTATAGGGTATTGGATTCAGTGGTTATAAAGGTAAATAAATTCTACCAATAGGTATGACATTGAGTTTAAAAGGGCTACTGAGCCAGGCGTGGTGGTGCACACTTGTAATCCCTGCGCTTGGGAGGCAAAGACAGGAGGATTGCGCAGGTTCAAAACCAGCCTCGCTGGCTTAAGAGACCCTGTTTCCACATAAAAAGTTATAAAAATAAGTCTGGGAGTGTAGCCCATGGGAGTGTAGCCTGAGGTAGAAGGGCTTCCAGGAACCCCAGTACCACCAAAAAAAAATAAAAAAATAAAAAATAATAATAAAAGGGCTACTAAATATATGAAATTCTTCTATCTAATATCCAAAGGTCATGAGAAATAATAAAATAGAAAACACAGAAGAAAATGTCAATGTTGATAAAGATTTATTTTATTGAAAGGTACCTTCATAAGTAATCTAGGAACAAATATTTATTGAGACTTACAACTCTCCTCTACAACAGAGAAACAAGTCATGTGTTGCGGTCCCTTAAACACATCTTTGGGGATCCTCAACTCAACTTTCTTTGCACGTTGTGGGCACACATACAGATTAGACAGCCCTGAAATACCCCAGTGGTAAAGCAATGCAATGTCTGCTAATTCAATCTATAATTGAGATTTTTAAAAAATTTCCTTCCATTTCACATTATTTATTAAAAATTATCAGGTAAAGGAATTTCCCAATCACCTCATGATCTTAAGTGCTAAATATTCTCAGTCTCTTCAAACTTTTCGTATGGCTCATTTTATGTGTTCAAGTATAACTTATCATTCCTTAGATTTAGGAAGATTTCCAAGGGTCATAATAAGAATAGAAGGCTCAAAATTAAACAGAAATGATGTCATAGCAAAATATATTTGCCATATCAATATTACTGTTAAATAATATTTGGATACCAACTGCTATTGGATTCGATATGGTTTAATTGTGTTTCCCCCAAATGTTCACAAGTGGAGGTTTCAGCCCTTCAGTAATATTATCAGAAGGCGACAGAACCTTTAAAGGTGGGAACTGTGGGTGTCCTTGGGTCACAGGTAAGGTCCTTTTGGAAGGTAGTTCACAAACAACCCCTTGAGTTCTCTTGAGAAGGATGGTATAAAGAGAGTCAGACTGGCCCTGACTGCTCCTAAGTCCAAATGCAATCCTCTTACTCCTATACCTACACCCATTCCTGCTACTACTGCTACTATTCACCCTGAGGTGACCCCAGCCAGGGGTTGGCCCCCACTTGGATTTTGAACTTACAGAACTGTGAGTTAAATGACCTCTTCTCTTCATAAATAGCTTGTCAGACATTTTGTTATACCAAAAAAAAAAAAAAAATACACTGACAATAGTATTTGTTTACTTTTTTTGCAAAATCAGACAACAGGATTTAATAAACTGAATTTTCTGTGAATTGGGGTCTACTGGATGGGCCACTGATGACCGTCTCAGCAGTCTTTTACTCTTTCAAGCTTTTTGCATAATGATTACAGTGGACCTAACAGGCTTCATTTTTATACATTGTAACTCTGCATAAAAGGACCTGGAATATTTTTTTAAAAGTGCAGTGATAATTGGTTTGGTGATTCTCACTTCTAACCCTGTATGTTCATAAACCATTCTATACAGGGTTCCACACCTCTCTAGGTACACCAGGTACACTTCTGGTAAACAAGCAATCTCTTACAAAAAAAAACTTAAAAACTTTTAAGTAGGCAACAAATGAGACTCTAACAAACACATAAAAATTGTTTTAAAAGCAGAACTCCTTTAAATTTCTTATAAGCTTCTGAGCATTTAAAATCATTCTCTTCCAGAACTGTATCAGACTCACAAATACAATCTTGTTTTAAAAAGGAAGAACAGATGAGTTCTCTGATCTTTCTTCAATAATGTGTATCCCAAAAAAAAGAATGGGAAACATATTACTTTACTACCTTTTTAAAAACTAGTAGTATACTATTTAAAAGTGACTCTGATTATATTCTTATTTTTGGCTGTCTGGCACATCTCCATGAAAAGGCTACATATTAGTGGGGTGCCCAACTTAGCTACTTGAACATGTGATCAGCCAAACTGATCATTTACATGTTAATTTTTTAAATATATATGCTAAAGAAAGATTTTTTTATATAAACTGGCACAGCCATACAATAGGTTGAATCACATGAATCACATATTCAAATGATCCCAGATTTAAAACATTTCAACTGAGAATTTTCAACTTCACTAAGCTACAGTAGCCACAGGCATTCAGTAAAAATTTCCTTTCAAATTTTGAATAACCTTTTCCAGGGCTAGTAATAGGCGGCTCAGTACTCTCTCATGATGCTGAGCATCAACAGAAAGACCCCACAGTCCCAGTCAGCCACACAATCAAGAGAGGAAACCACAGACACTCATTATGTTGATAAGTGATGTTCAGAAAGTTGGGTGTGTGAAATGTGTTTTCAACTTATGACAGTTTCAATTTACCATAGCTTAATGGGGTTGGAGGGCAGGATCTTATCCATTGCTGTGTGCGTGCGAGTGAGCGAGCGAGAGAGAGAGAGAGAGAGAGATATCAGAGAACTCATCTGCTCTTCCTTTGTAAAACAAAATTGTATTTGTGAGTCTGATACAGTATATGTGTGTTGCTGCTTTGGTGTGTGTGTTTGTGTTTGTGTGTGTATATAGATAATGGCCCAGTGTGTTCCCTACACTAAAGGTAGCTCTGGTTCCAGGTGATTGGCCATGGTTCTTAGAAATAAACTTTGAGTAGAAAAGAACAATATCTAAAGTTATAAGAACTTAACTAGAACATGACATCATCATGTCTTCTTCTTCATTTAATCTTGAGTTCAACAAAAAACAGATTATTCTAGTTTGTAATCAAGCTGTCATTAGCACAGTTGCAGGCCCTACAGACCTGCACACAGTGTCCAAGAGTGGCCATGTGATCCAGTCAGGACCACTGGGAGATACTATGTGGAGTTTTGATGGACACAAGGTCAGGCTTATTCTGAAATCTCTATGAAAACTCAACGGGTCTGAGTGGGTGTCTTTGCTCCAACATGGAAAAACCTTGCCCAGCTGTGAAGATGATGAAGAGGAAAAAATCCTAGAGAGGAGGTCAAGAGAGGACAACACTGATATTCTTGAGTTTAAAGTCATATTGACCCCTTTCCTCTCACTTGTAAAAACAACAAATTTTTGCTGAGATCTGTATTACTGTCTATCCAAAGACTCTTAGCTAATACAATGGACATGATTTGCACTTTTATATCCACCAGTGATCTAATTCGAAACTGCAATAGTTTTCTCACCTCCTGTATTTTACAGGCAATACTTATAAACAATCTAAGGTAGAAGATATACAGAAATAAACCTAACCATGCATGCTTATTTTTATGAATTTTTAGCTATAAAATAAAAATGAAGGTTGGTACAAATAACTTGCAAAGTTACATTATTTTAAAAAATACTTCAAAAACCACATGTGTTTACTTAAAGAAATAAACCTAATAGCAATTCAGTATTAGGTGTCACCTTATGTATTAGCACATCATTAAAACAAGAAAAAGCAGTCCTTGCCCTGAGGCTTAGAAATATTAGCAAAGACCAAAAAAGTCCATCAGATGACCATGCAAGGCATCTCACCTTCAGTGTTAACAATATAGTCTCTGATTTTAACCTTGTCTTTAAATTTTTTTCCAAAAAAAAAAAAAAATCTATGAAAGGACCATGGTTCAGGATTCATCTGTTTTCTTCTGGCATGAAGCAAGGAATTCTTCCAAGCATTCTAAGTACCAGTGAACATGCCTCAAAGATGAGGATAATGAAATGAAAACAGAGCTCTAAATGTAAGAGCAAGCAAATTTAATCTTAAATAAAAACAAGAGAAAATGGAGAGTCAAATGGTAGAACTCAAGTGCAAAAAGAGAGGTGTTGATAGCAGGAATACTGTGAAGAAAGGCGGAAACAAGCTGACCAGAAGGTGGCTGTGGCTAGAGAAGAGGTCTCCACCGCAAACACCATGTAGACCATGTATAGTCATTTCCCTGCAGTAGGCTGGCCCAGTCCTCAACCCCAATTAAGAATGAAAATTCCTCGTCTCACCTGTCCTTTGATACTCCTGCCCCAGGATCCTTGTTAAATGAGCTCTTTTGAACATATTCAGGCTCTCTGGTTAAATGTTAAGTAAATAACTGTCACTCTCTTCACACAGCATTTTTTTCTATGCCAACAAAAACATGCCTAATCCTGCCCATAAAAAAAAAAAAAAAAAAAGATACCAGTCCATTCCAAAATGCATGTAAATCATACAGCACCGGTCTGAATGTGTGTGTCTCCCTAAAAGTCCTATGTGGAAATCCTAACTTTTAAGTTGATAAATCAGATCTGAGGAGGTGGGGCCTTTGTGTGATCAGAAAATGCCCTTAAAAAAGAGGCGGGTAGCCGGGCGTGGTGGCGCAAGCTTATAATCCCTGCGCTTGGGAGGATGAGACAGGAGGATCGCACAGGTTCGAAGCCAGCCTCAGCTACTTAGTGAGGCTCTCAGCAACTTAGTGAGACCCTGTTTCCAAATAAAATATAAAAAATGGGTCTGGGAGTATAGCCTGGAGGTAGAAAGCCTCTGGGTTCCACCCCCAGTACCACCAAAAAAAAAAAAAAAGAGGCGGGAGACAGCTCTCACTTCTTCACCATGTAAGGACACAAAAAGAGTGACAAAGTGGATCCCCACCAGATACTACATCTACTGACATTGTGCTCTTAAAATTTCCAGCCTCCACAACTATGAGAAACAAATTTCTAGTTTTGTTGTTGTATTCTTTAGTACTAGGGACTGAACCCATAACATTCTACCTTTCAACTACACTCCCATCCCATTTTATTTATTTTTTTATTTTGGGCTTCATTAAGTTGCTGAAGATGGCCTTGAACTTTTTAATCCTCCTGTCTCAACCCTCTATGTACTAGAATTACAGGCATAACTGCCAAGCCTAGCTAAATTTCTATGTTTTTATAAGCCATCCAGTTTATAATCTTTTTATTATAGTTCCCTAAACAAACTAAGATATCTGTGATAAAGAAGTAAATTATTTAGCTGATATCACATTTGAGAGGGAGAAACATAAAAACAATGTAAAAATACTTTATTGCATAAATATATTCAATATGTTGCTATTACATTATTTTTTCTTTTCTTTTCTTTTTCTTTTTCTTTTCTTTTTTTTTTGTGTGTGGTACTGGGGTTCCTGGAAACCCTTTTACCTCCGGGCTACACTCCCAGACTTATTTTATATTTTTATTTGGAAACAGTCTCTTAAGCCAGCAAGGCTGGCTTCGAACCTGTGCAATCCTCCTGTCTCCGCCTCCCAAGCATGGGGATTACAAGCATGAGCCACCACGGCCAGCTACATTATTTTTTCTATACTCAGCTTATATGTATGTGTAAAGTGCATTTAATTAAAAGTACAAAAAGTTAAAACATTTAAAAAATACAGTGTTTCTCATTTAAACATCAAAATATTAACAGTTCAGCCACAGTTTCGCCTTCTGGGGAAGAAAGGCCAGGGCCAAATGTAGAAGGACTCACAGAGGATGGTTCCAATACTCCCTTGCTTGTTCCCAAGCTTGTCCACCTCATTTTTGCCCCATGCCTGAACTGAAACACCTGACACTACTTCTCAAATATAAAACCAAACCATAAAACACTACTAATATGTAATGAATGCCATTAAGAAAACTCAACCATGCTACTACAGGGCTTTAGGGAAGGCAATTATTTTTTAAAGACTAAAATTTGGCTTTCTTTATTGCCTCTTATGAAAGAAATATAAAGCACTTCAAACAACTAAGGTTAATTGTGTAAAAGAGATGAGTATTATTAGCACCCCTCACCAGTCAAGGGTGGACTGGTGGAACAACTTTCCCAAAGCTCCAAGGAAGAACTGAGTCAGAAGGTATGTCTGAACACTCTGTGCCCCTACTATGCTCAAGAATCCAATCTTCCTAAACAAAAATCCTGTTTTAACCGACTAAACCATCTCTTAAATGTTTTATCCACTGTGTTCCAAGTCTATACTTTTATATATATAAGGCATTTTTCTTCTTGAAATTTAGAATATTTTTCTTTTTAAAGTACAGAATGTTTAATCAGAGTAATAATATCACGTTATAAATTACTACCTGAGTATGTTATGGCATTTACTGTGTGCCAAGCACTCTTTCACTTATTCCCCATTACAGCTCTGCAGAGAGATGCCGTTTTCATCCTCTTACAGATAAGGAAACTGAGGCACACGGGGAACTTTCCTGTGGTCACAGAGCAGATGCACAGCTTGCTGCAGCTTGATCTGAAGAGTCCACCATGAGCAACTCAGGCAGGAGTGTATAAACTCCATGTCCTCCACTCACCCATTCCTTCTCGCTACTTTCTTCGTTCATCTGCATTGCTGAGTGCTCAAGAAACTACAGTTGAATGAACAAAGAATATACCTGGGACTGATGTCACTGACTTAAAGAAAAGCAAACAGCCACATACACATTTTTAAAAATGAACAAAAATTAAAAATGCTCAGAATCTTATAAAATGTAATGACATTAATTGACTTGATGCTGGGTCCGGTTTTCTGTCTGTTTTGTATTCCACGATGCCCTGCCTCCCTCAGCATAACTCTCTATCTGAAGGAATGATTGGAATAAAAAGTGGATAGTAAATATTGGCAGCACCTCCATTCTAAAATGCCAAATGAGGGTAAGAACAGTGGAGCTCACTCCCGCATCAAAGCCAATTATTTTCTGCACTATGACCAATTACCATCAGCAAAAAGGTGAAGTATAAACCAGACTTATATCATCTTCAACTTTTCCATAGCATCATTTTCAGTATATGATTTACAAAACATGTTTTGTTCAGAGTTCAGTATCTGAAACAGAAAGGAAAGATTATCTAGCCCTATTTAACCAGTGCATTTTAAGGGAGAGTCTTCTTTTTAAAATGCCAAAATGCTGAGCTGGGCGTGGTGGCACAACCTAATAATCCTTGTACTTGGGGGAATGAGACAGGAGGATTTCAGGTTTGCAGCTTGCCTGACCACCTTAGAGAGGCCCTCCCTCTGCAACTTAGACCGTTTCAAATTTTTAAAAAATAAATAAGATAAGCTGGGGTGTAGCTTAGAGGTAAAACACCCCTGGTTTTAATCCCCAATATCACACACACACACACACACACACACACACACACACACACGCCAATACTGAGGTGTCTTTTAGATGATTTGAGAGAGTAAATAAATGATGCTGAGGTTTCACCATAAGTGTCCATTTTAATTGGCCAGAGATAGGGGTAAGTACTGGCAGCTTTAAAAGTTTCCTAAATACCGGGCATGCTGGCGCACACTTGTAATCCCCACGCTTGAGAGGCAGAGACAGGAGGATCGCACAGGTTCGAAGCCAGCCTTGCTGGCTTAAGAGACCCTGTTTCCAAATAAAAATATAAAATAGGTCTGGGAGTATAGCCCGGAGGTAGAGTGTTTCCAGGAACCCCAGTACCACCAAAACAAAACAAAAAGTTTTGCAAATGACTGTAATGTGTAGTTATGATTGTGAAGACATTGTTTAAATTCTATCTTGAGTTTTTTAAATTTTAACACACATACATCACCTATAGATCTTTTTTTTTTTTTCTTTTTTTTTTTTTTTGGTGGTACTGGGGTTCCTGGAAGCCCTTCTACCTCTGAGCTACACTCCCAGACCTATTTTATACTTTTTAAGTTTTGGAAACAGGGTCTCTTAAGCCAGTGGGGCTGGCTTCGAACCAGCGAGATCCTCCTGTCTCCGCCTCCCAAGCGCTGGGATTACAAGCGTGCACCACCACGCCTGACCCTATGGATCGTATTTAAAATGCAGATTCCAGTTCAGAAAGTCTGGGGTATAGACAGAGAGTATGTATTTCAAGCATGCTCCCAGGCAACACAGAAACTGCTGGTCCATACACCATACTTCTAAGCAGGAACATTTTAGCCCTCCAGCAATAAATTACTACAAATAGCATTAAGAGTGAGAAAAAGTGAAAAGATGGTAAATTCAAGGCAATGTAGAATAGCTCATGTTTAGGTTGAAAAGATAACCAATTTTTGAGAAGCAACTTGAACACACAAGAAATGATTTTAGAACACAGGGCTAATTAAGGATGAGAAGTTGTTCCTAGCCTAGAGGCAACGCTCTGTAAAGATGATTTTATCACCACTTTATCAACCAATGAGTATCAAATAAAAAATCTGAATCAAAATTTATAATTTGTTTTGTTGAAAAAAAAACACAGCTTCTATCTATATATCATTTTCTCCCATACTTAAGGCACTTGATCTGTAGGAAAAACAGCCCCATAGTCAAGGTTAGCACATCTGATAACGTGATGTCTGGCATCTGACTGAAAATATTTCCACACAGGAGAAGAAAAGAAAAAAGGATAAAATAAAGGAAGCAAATCTCCCTAAGTCACTTTGTGGAACAGGAACACAGGGTTAACCATGCTCTTCCCCTAACACTTATGTGTACTAACAATTTCTGAAAATTATTTTTAGTTCTGTTTTTGAATCTCAGCTTCACCACTTTAATAGCGTTGTGATCATGAGCAAATTATTCAATTTTTCTGACTTATAGACTTCAGAATAGATTTCCATCGTAAACACCTCACAGAATTACTGTGAGAATTAAAGAAAATGGCATTGTAAAGATGCCTGACACCAAACAGGTCACATTATGACAAATTTAATTCTAATCCAAATGGATCCAATTTGAGAAAAGTAAAAATAATAAGATGCTTACAAAATAGAAACAGGTGCCATAATAATGCCCTTTCAGTTCTATTACTTCTTTATTAAAGTTCCTGACCAAATCTCATCAGAAATAATAACCAGTAGCACTGAAAGAAGTCTCCAGAGTGACATGTCTTGAGATAAACACAAAAGAAGGCTAGTTTGTGACAATATCATCAATTCATAGTAGCCTACAGCTGGGTATCACTGAAAATTGCTATATGTTACCAACCCACCTCCAAGTAGCATGGATTCTCTTCCCACTCACTCTCTTCATCTGCCCAAATCCCTAAGCAGTTCAGGGAAAAAGTAACACCTTGAACACAGGCCAAGTAATCAAAAGGAAAATATCACTCTGGAGCTACCTCTCTAGAGGACAGTTCAAATAAGAATAGATGGCACTCTAATCTGCAGCAGAATTGCATAATCACCAAAAAGTAAATATTTTTGGTGATAATTTCATTCTTCTGAAATAAACCATATCATTCACAAAATGTCAGAGCTGAAAACATCGAGGAGAAAAGGGCACAATTTTACCGATGTGATCACAAGACCAAGCTTAGCCTAAAAGGGAAAGGAGAAAGTATCATTAAAAATAGTGTATGGCAGCCGGGCGTGGTGGCGCACACTTGTAACCCCAGCATTTGGGAGGCTGAGACCTGAGGACTGTGGTTCGCAGACAGCTTCCGCTACATAAGTGAGGTTCTCCACAACTTAGTGAGACCCTGTTTCAAAATAAAGAATAAAAAATAGGGCCGGGGGTATAGCTCAGGGGTCGAATGCCCCTGGGTTCCATCCCCAGACCTACACACAAAAAAAAAGTGGAAAAGAAAAACAACTTAGACACATTTTCATTTTAAGTAATTTGTAGAAGGAATAGCACAAGAAGTTTGTTTCTGTTCATGCCAACTGAATTATAATCACATACTGTGACGAAATGGGACTCTAGCACGCTTCTCTTCCAGAAGGAAACAATCCTATAGCCTAGAACATAGTTTAGATTTGCTAGCCTCTGCATTTGGTCACAAAAGAACAAGTTCAGAAGCTGAAATCAGTAGGGGGATTTTCAAAAGAAATCTTTATAAATCTATATAAAGTAGGTCTTTATGTTGATCTACATTAAAATTTCACTCAACACACATATTAAGTCCACACTTTTAACCAGTATTCACAGTTGTCATGTATTTTCTTACCTTGTTCATATAGGGATCCACTGGAATGTTTAATCATTGTTTTTTTTTTACTGAGATATTCCTATACGGATACACACCTGATTTTTTTTCTTGTTATAACATTCAAATTGTCAATATATGCAATAATAAACACTGGGCATAATCATATCTCAGTATCAACTTCCTTATAAGGCAAAGCTTATTTCAGGCAAAGTCTGGCTCCAGTATTAAAATAAACACACACAGCAGGAAAGTTGTAATGTATATTTTACTTTTTCAGGCCAAGAAAGACCTTACATTTCAATAAATACAAGTTAGCAAAACAAGAACTGTCAATAAAACACCCTATTTGTACTCTTATTTAAGAATCAAAGTTATTAAAGATGTTTTTCTACATGCTAAAGAACACCTTTCTAAACAACAACAAGAATAACAAAAATCACACTGAAGTCCAAGGTTCACAAAAATGTCAAGGAGAATAAAAAAAGAAAGAAAAAGAAAATGGGAACCCAAGCTGATTCCAGATCAGCCTTCCCACATGAGAATTGTTCACCTGGAATGGAGGGAAAGCTGGAGGCCCCAGCATGAAACTGGAGGCCCCTCACTGTACTGAACCTAAAGACCCAGAGAACCAAGGCACGTGCTAAACTTTCCCTTGCGCTCGACCCTAAGACTCCAACTCCTTCAAACACAGAATTTCCCAAAAGTCCAACCAGGTCCAGCTGAACCAGAAATATGTTTATCAGTCCTGGCATACAACAGAATTCTCCACTCACCTGCCTTGGAAGAAGAATTAAAATTCAAAGTCAACGCTCTATTCTTTTAAACAATTTATTTTTAAAAATCAGTTTTAAGAGGAGACTGGGCAAGTATTAAATGTTCATCCTAGTACAGAAAAGTAGCAAATGAACAATTCTATCACAAAACAATTCACATTTGCATCTAACATGTTACAGTAAAACCACATAACTCCCTCCTCAAAAAGTCTCATGTGACATCTCCTTGAAGTGGCTATCACTTTAGCTATGTGTGGCTTCCTTTATTTGCTGAATACAGCCTCTACAGGGAAGTAAACAGTATACAAGAACTAGCACCAGACTTATTTGTCATAGTTTTAACCTAGAGGAAAAACTCAAAGGCCCAATAAAAATGGCTCTTCCCTGTAACTCACAGCTAGCACTTCCTTTTAGGGTTAGAATCAGTGTGTAACACTGTGATATGGTCAGTGATTCAAGCAAAGCCTAGTTTACAACCCAGTCCCACTCTTTGTGAGCCTTGCCACATATTTCTAAAAAGGAGACAAAAATCCTGGCCCCACTAATGTACTACATTTTTCTCCTGCAGAAAAGAACACTGATGTTCCACCAAAATGATTTCCAGCAGCCACAGATTTTATATAAAAAGAAATTCCTAAATGTCTATTTTCTATCCGCTCACCGACACACCTAATGAATTTGTTTCTTCTGCCTTCAAATTAGTGTTATTGTGGTCAGAGGCAGGGGTTTGTAGTCAAAGCTGCTAGAGTCCAAGTACCTGTTTCACCATTTACTTCCTGGGTATCCTTACACAAGGTACTTAACATGAGGTGACACTCAAGCAGTGCATAGACACTGTTGTTACCATTATTAGAACAGAGAGCTTAAAAAGCACAAAGGCACCCTATTTGTTACTTATTTATTTACTTTGAGCAATATCCCATGGAGAAGCAAAGTATCCCAGAAATTCAGAGTGTTCTCTTCTAGAATAAGTGTGAAATAATACATTGCCAAAAAAATGCCAAAAAAAAAAAAGCACACAATCTCTCTAATCATTACCCTGGAAAATGCATTTCTTCTACTCTCTGAAATTGCAAAAGATCAAAATAAAGCACAGGGTAGGCAAAGAAACTAGAATTTTTAAAAATTTGAACCATTCCAAAAAAAAACTAAAGAAAAATATATTAATAGTATTGTTCAAGTGCCTCCTTTTTTGTTTGTTTGATGTGTTTTGGATATTTGTTTTGGTTTTGGTTTGTTTCCCTTTTTTTGTCTACAGAGCCACAAATTTCTTATTAACACAGGTAAAATTTTCCCATCACACATATGCAGAACCTAAAATGACAGTTTGCAAATGCACTCACCCAAGTTTTTTCCAAAAATTAATTTCATAGCCAGGTTTAGCTCAATGACTAAACAAGTCTACTACCACATAAACTGGAGCAAACTAAAATAAATCGGTCAAAAAAAGAAGAAAAAGAAGTGTTGCAAATGTTGGTGATAAACTCTGGGCAACAGACAAGAAGGAGCACAGACAACTGTGCTCCAAAGAAGTTCCATAAAGGAGAGTCAGCAAACGTTCCCAAAACCACATGAAAGGTCAGGTTTGGATTTTTATGCTTAGTTCATTTCAGTCAACTTTTATCATAGATCAAACATAGGTAAACATACAGAACACATATATGAATAAAAGTGCCCACCCTACTACACTCAAGAACTTCTACTCTAATAAACTAAGAATAAATTCATTACAAAGTGACATATGCTATACAATAAATGTTTTCAGAGTTCATACCATCAGAGCCAAGTATATGAAGAATTTCTACAAGTCAGTAAGAAAAATGACTTCATCTAATTAAGTGTTCACTTTAGGAGAAAAAAAGATCCCAGGGACAATGGGAGAAAATAAATACACTGGAGTAAATGAGAAGGTTGAAAGCAGAGAGATCGATGTTGGGAGGCTGCTACGGGACTGAGTGAGGTATTTAAAAGGCCTGAACTGTGTGACATATTCAATTAACTGAATGAATGGTGGCAACATCACCAGGGATGGGAAATACAGGACAAATAACTTGCTTTGTTTTCCCCAAACTCATCCACAGAAATTGACAGGGTATGGGACCGTTCCAGGGGAAAAGCTAGATTATAAACATAGGTGTGCCAGTTATCAGTCTGTAAGTAGTGATCAATCCTGTGAGTATAAGGAGACAAGACTATCTAGAACTTGTGAAAGGAAAAGAGAAAATCAGTACCCAAGAGTCAGTCAAGAGTTGCTTGCAGCCGGGCCTGGTGGCGCACGCTTGTAATCCCAGCATTCGGGAGGCTGAGACAGGAGGATCCAGGTCCATGGACAGCCCCAGCTACTTAGTGAGGTCCTTTGCAATTCAATAAGACCCTGTTTCCAAAAAAAAAGAATAAAAAATAGGGCTGGGGGTGTAGTTTGGAGGTAGAATGCCCCTGGGTTCCATCCCCAATAAGGAGGAAAAAAAAAAAAAAAAAGGAAATACAACCCAAAGCCACTAAAGACAAGAAGAATGAAGCCCATCACATCTGAAATTGGGCAGTCACTGTGGACATCTGGGAATTCTCTCAGTGGAATGGTAGAGGTTCCAACACACAGTGGATTTGGCAGTGGGCAGTAAGAAGCAAGAAGCACATACTTGAATGCACTTCTAGAAGTAGAAAGCAAGGCTTACAAAGGAGCTGTCCAACAACAAAATAACAGTATCATACTTACACAGCTCTTTCTGAGCCAGGGTTACAATGATAAGCATTTTATATACAATTCTTCTCATCATTACAATGTTGCAAAATTAGTATCATTGTTCTGATTTTCAGTAAGAAAAATGGATTCAAGGTTGGTTATATGACTTGCCCATGAACACACAGGGGTACACAGAAGAGACAGGATTTAAATTCTAGTTTTATCTATCTGGGAACAGATGTTCTTTCCATGCTATGATGCTACTTCCCTAAGGATGGATTTTTTTTTTTTTGGGGGGGTAGGGGTAAGTGGCTTCTTAACCACCTAACAAGATCCCCCCCCCCCTTAAAGACAGTTGAATCAAATTGTTTTTCTTTTGTTTTGGCACTAGGGATAGAATCCAGAGGCAGTCTACCTCTGAGCTACATTCTAGCTCTGTTTGTTTTTAATTATTTTTTTTACTTTGAGCTACATCTCCATTCATTTTGATTTTCTATTTTACTTTCTTGCTAAGTTGCTAAAGATCTCACTAAGTTGCTGAGGTTGGCCTTCAACCTGCAATTCTCCCGTCTCAGCCTCCCAAGCACTGTTACAGGCATACACCATTAGGCCTGGCCTATACTATCTTTATCTTAAAGTAAGTCCCATGCCTTAACCCTTGCCTATAGATTGTTCACCAGAGAAAAATTAATATTGGTTATATTTTTTCCAAACGACAATAGAGTGGGTGAAGATAGTTAATCGCTCTCTTCTGTGCTTCCACAGCACGCTGTACCTTCCCCTAGTGGAGTAATTACAATGTACATTGTAATGTTAAATGTACTTTTGCCTCCCACACTAGGCTGTAATACTCTGACACTGCCCTAATTCATGTTGGGGCGGAGAACATGATGCAGAGCCCAGGCAAAGCACTAAAACCGATCCACACAAGGGCAGAGAGGATGGAAGAAATGACAAGATGGATATTTTGGTAACTTTTTTTAAGTCATTTTATACTCAATGAGTTAATCTATGTTGCCAAGTCAGATTTTTTATTATACTGGGAATGGGAGGAAGGCTGTACAGAAAAAATGAGTGATATTAACAGAAGCCACACAACAGGACTTTAAAATGAGGCATGCAAGTGCATTTCTCAAAAAGGCTACAGAAATACATGCTTTTTCCCCTGTACTTAACACTATTAAAAATAAAATTTAGTTAATGCACTAAATTATGTTTTAATGATCAGCTGCTCTTGAAACTTTTATCCAAAAAAGTGCCAATTTTATCTTAACTGATCATAGGATTTCAGGCATGATAGTCCCTGAAAGGTGTTTTGAGGAGAAAAGGCTTCCTAGAGCACTTTGAAATCACCCTAGAGGTGCCTACCTAAATGTTTCAAGATCTACTGAATTTGCAGGCCTGGCTAGCAAGGGTACATTCTCCTGGAAAAAGGTCCCAGCCTCTTTTTCCATACAGATAGACATAATATGATGTTCGCCCTCACAAAACACTAGCACAAGTGAACCCAGATATTAATGACCTGCCATCAAAAATGTTCAGGAAAATACAAGTGTAATTGCAACCAAGATTTAAGGTACATCAGTAAGATCAAGTCACCTGCAGGTTATGCATATCGCCGACTATGTCAGCTATGGCTCCACTTCTTCACAGTAAAATGTAAGGGAAAGTAGCATTTTAAGTTTGAACTAGAACACTCTAATTTATATGCAGACTTTTTTTTCCCCCCTTTGGTGGTACTGGGGTTCCTGGAAGCTCTTCTACCTCCAGGCTACACTCCCAGACCTTTTTTTTTTTTTTTGAAATAGGGTCTCTTAAGCCAGCGCAGCTGACTTCGAACCTGCGCGATCCTCCTGTCTCAACCTCCCAAGCGCAGGGATTACAAGCGTGCGCCACCACGCCCAGCATATGCAGATATTTTTAAGTAGGTATTTATAAATTTTAGTACATTGCTATCAGTAGTTAACAGTTCAGAGCTGAATTTAACACAGAAATATGTTAATACTACGTCTCCCTCAGGTCCCTGTGAAAGTTTAAATCTTATCAAATTCCAATGAAATCCACTGGGTTAATGAAATTTAATGGCCTTGGGAGCTGTTTATCAACAACCTTCAAAGACTGGGCACAAGTGGAAGCAGGCCAAAGAGACAGGGTTCTTTGCCTTCCTGGTGTGATCTGAAATGCAACCAAAGGATTCTGGCCTCTAATTACAGCCTCTAATATCATGATGGTGCCGTGCTATCATCCAGTCTTTATCATTTGCCAACTACAAATCAAAAGTGAAAGCAATGCCTGAAGAAAGTTACTGCAAAAATTCAAGTCCCATCTAAGTTTTTGGGGATGTTGCTACTTATAGGGATTAGATACTTACCACCTTGAAGCTGCAGGGCCTAGGGTGAAGATAAAAGTTAGTAAAAGAACAAATAGTATCATAACTAAAGTGGAAATCTTCATCCAGCCAAGGGACATCATGAGAGGCAAGACTGGGCCACATCTGAGAGACCTGAGTCCCAGGCAGCTTAAAAGTCAGCATGAGGCTCAAACCAGCAAGACATGAGTACTGGAGAAACTGGTCCCCTGGAAGGGCATTATCCCAGATGAATCTCTGATCACTTTGCTCCACTTTCTAGGGATGCCAACAACCTGACTTGGGTTTAAAGGAAGGCTACTAGGTGATGCAAAAGGGCCAAGAAACCATCCTCTGAGGGTGAACATATGAACAAGAGTTCCGTTTTTTAATATCAAATGAGCTCTTGTAGAAAACTAATGAACCTCATTCTTTGGAACTCTATAAGGAAATACTAAGAACAAACATGTGCTCAGAGAATCAGACTGTAGTCAAGCAGGAGAAAACATATCTTGTGAGCGGAGATGTCCAGAATGAATGAAAGGTCTTACGCAGTAGGGAACTTCTTCTCACTAGATAGGTGAGTGACATGCATTATCTACACCCACTACCTTCTTTAAGAGAGGATGGGCAGGGCCTTCCATACCAAAGGTGGTCACCAACAAAAATCTAGTGCACTCTTCAGTTCTTGGAGTTTGTTTGTTATGCATAGGCTCAGCATGAACAAGTGTAACAGATAAAAAGTTCCCCTTATATCCTCTTGTCCTTCTCTCCAGAACAGAGGGCTGGTTCTGAGCCTGGTGGTAGATTTCCAAGGTTCTTTTCAGCTATAAAAATGTTAGACTATTCTTTAGCATACAGGTTCATCTATACAACCAAATAAATGAACATCATTTACCCTCTCCATTCAGAAGATTTCTATAATCCATTCTACTCTCAAATATTCATACTTGGTTCAATTTTTAAAAATATCTTCACTGGTTGTTTTTTTTTTTTAAGTACTGGAGATTGAATCCAGAGGCATCCAACCATCAAGATATACCCACCCCAGCCCTATTTTTTTTTTTTTAATTTTGAAACAGGGTCTCAGTAGGTTGCAGAGGGCCTAAGTAGCTGAGGCTGACCATGAGCCTACAATCCTCCTGTTTCAGCCTCTCAAGTACTAGGATTATAAGTGTACTACCATGCCCAGTTCACTAAATTTCTGATGCTTCCAAATATTCTCTTCTTCAGCTGACAGAAGTGATGGGCAGCATTTGAGTATGATCTACTACACAAAGAGACATTCTAACACCTGAAACCTTAGTTAAATTGCCACTCAGCCTTTTTTTTTAAATTCAGACTATATAATTTCTTAGTTTCTGTCACAACTTAAAATCCTTTAATCATCATGGGCACTTTAAAAAAATACTCCTAAAATTTACCCTTCTGTTTCTCGAAGGGCATGTGGAATAAGACAGAATGATCAGGAAGAATTCTGACACAACAAGGAATACAAGGAGATTCCTTTCAAGATAGTGAATGCAAATAGAAACTGGCAAGGGGATTTTATGTAGGAACTTATAATATCCTTAGTCTTTGATATCTTGAAATGAAAATATTTCTGAGCTTGGGAGACCAAGAGTCAACCCCGGCTCACCTGAGAGACAGGAAGTACTGTTTGAGAATGAAAAGAAAATGTAACCTAAAAAGGCCCCACTGACCTGCTAATTTAACTAGAAGCCACAGTGGCCAAGTGTGGCGAGTGTAGGATCAGTGGCCATCTGGGAGGATGGACCTGAGAGCCGGAACTTCATACGCTGAACCACTTGGTTGGTGTGACGTCTGGGGCTGAGCTTTTCTAACAGAGTCACTAGGTAGCCACAAGAGAGCTATGAGCAGCCTGTATTTATGCACTGGGGCTGAAGGTCTATCTATTATGGGCATATATACACTTGGTCGCCTCCTATCTGGATGTGCAATGTGTTTTACACATCTCTATTATAATTCCCAAAGTTATTAACTTTAATTCATTTGCATTTGCACATTGTAAAGTCTAATCTAGGCCTTTCAGCTGTTCGTCAGATAATCCTCCTCCAACGTAGTATAAATCACTAGTCTTTCTGAGAAAGAAACCATCACCTAGCTTTAACCTATAGACCTTTTGACCTACACAGATCCACTAAAAGCCACTCACTTCTCCTGGGAAAAGCCACACCTACCAGCTATGCTGGCTATTCAGCTAAAACCAAGTAAGGCCAATTAATAAAATAGGCATTGTGTTTATCTGTTTAAAAACTTAAATTTAAATGTACAAGACCAAGCAGAGGCATTTCCCAAACACCAAAATTAAAGCCAAACCACAAAACTACTCAATAGTTGTAGAGACATCTCTGATTCTGGGGGGTCGTCCCTGGTAGCCTCAGCACAAGCTCTGGTCCTTGGCTGTTCTGGCACTACTTCTATCTCTGCCAGCCCGCTAAGACACCCCAAAGGGAAAGTGCTTTCACAACTCTGGGTCAAGGAGACCTGTGAAATTATAGACATTTGAGCAGAGTAGCTGCTTTCAAAACATGCTCTCTGAGATCATATTGAACTAGGCTTTCCTCTTGCTCCTGACTTAAGTAGTCCAGTACTAGGAAACCACTTCTGCTTTAGGCAATCAGTGTATCTTGAACAAATAATCCCAAAACAAAGCATTCTAAAAAACTCACATAAGAACAAACTTCTATAGGACAGGGGCTTACAAATCAAGAAACTCACCAGATGTCTATGAGCTGACCATGACTTAAAATCCAAGTTTCCAAACTAGAACTCAATAACTTAAAAATTCTAAATTCATCTTACCTTTCTCTATTATTTTTTTTCATTTAACAACCATGTATCAAATGCCTGTTCTCTAGCAAGGCTCTGTGCTAGAGGAGAAGATGCAAAGGCAATGGACCAGACTTCTCTCTCTGGGGCTTTCTACTTCCTGGGGAGAAGCAAGTCAACAAACACAAAATTCATTGCAGCCCTGCTCTTGTCAAGGTATCCTATGTGAGACCATTCCCTTCAACTGAAGATGGCCCCAGAAAGTCATATCCCAGAGGAGGTGACAGCTCAACTCAAGAATGAATGAACAGACTTAAATGAAAAGAGAACTTTGTCATCCCAATAACCAGGCCCACACAGAGAAGGTATGTGTGTACTTTAATAACAATAAGTATACATCACAAACCAAAAATGTCAGCCTTTATCATTTTTTATTTCACTTCAATGCTAAAAGCAAACAAAAAATAACACATATCCTGACTCAAATTCTGTCATTTTTAAGAGAATGTATTGTGCTTTTAATTTGATAAAATGCATAGCTTATAAGATGTTTTAAAACAAATATTAATGGATGGCTCAAAGCCTACTTAGAAGAAAATAGCAGTTAGTGACACTTTAAAAAAAAAAAAAAAAAAAAAACTTCTCATAAGCCATGTATTCTTTCCCCTGGAGAGTATCCAGTGATATCCTGGGGGCTGCAAGAAGTTACACTGGAAAAGGCCGCATTTCTACATTACAAAAGTATTTTAAAAAATAAACTGAACCGGGCGTGGTGGCGCACGCTTGTAATCCCCGCGCTTAGGAGGCAGAGACAGGAGGATCACGCAGGTTAGAAGCCAGCCTCGTGCGCTGGCTTAGGAGACCCTGTTTCCAAATAAAAATATAAAATAGGTCTGGGAGTGTAGCCGGGAGGTAGAAGGACTTCCAGGAACCCCAGTGCCACCAAAAAAAAGAAAAGAAATTTAAATGTGCACAAAGAGGTATGGTTTGTTGTTGTTGATTTTGTTTGTTTTGCTGGGAGTTTATTTTGGTTTGGGGGAGGAAATGTTTATTTCTTGAAATGAGCCAGGTCATTTTCTCTTCAACTCTAAGTCTGGGCAATAATTAAAATATATAAATCACCCAATAAATACAACATTGAGTGATTAACATATCTTTTCTCACTTGTCAAAAATTGATTAGCCTAAGGGGAAATACAACAAAAACTGAAAGAAAGCTTTCAAGTTGGAGCTAGTCAGCTAAGGTGAAAAGAATGTAGCCTTTTAAATTCAGCAGGCATAAAGTCAGCTCAAATGACCTACAAAATTGCCCTCAACCTAATCTTGTCGCCTTGTTATTGCTGCCTCCTAATACTCCATTCCCCTTCCATTCAACAGCCACCAGAGAGGACCATTTAAGAAGACTCAGAACTTAAAGACATACATTCCAAATAAACATATAATTTGTCTCTATTTATTGTTTCAGAATTTACATGAGATTCTGCAATGCCCAAATCATCCAATAGGAGTTTATTCAGTGCACAAAAAGCAAGGCACAGAGATTGACACCATTGGTCCAATGACCAACTTTTCCAAACTAAAACTCTGAATATACATATGAATTATTAATTGTATGCACTTCCAAGTATGTGCAGTAACCTGAGAGACATATTTTAGAAACTGACATATTAGAATTTCTAAAACATTCTAATGTTACATAGAAATAACTGAACATTTAAATCAGAACTAGTAACTCCAAAAAACTGGGGCATTCACACACTGGAGACTTTCTTTAAGTCTTAGAATTCTAGAGCTGATGGTATTTTTCCTTAAATTTAACTCCATATAAATCAAGCTCTCTGAAGGTCAACCATCATTCTTCTGTTTTCATTGCTGTAGAAAGTACCTGAAATTGACAAACATTGTAAGGGGGTATGTCACAAACTGGAGGCAACTTTTATAAATCCCTAAAAATATATTTGTTGGTTTTTCTTTTGCAGACATATGTAATAGTTCCAACTGTCCAAGAGACAGAAGTTCATAGAAAACCAGGTAGTCCATCTTTAAAAGCACAACTGTAGCATATTTTGCTGTGAGATAAAAGCATGGATTAGGGAAGTAAAAAGAAAAGCAAAAAGTGCTATTCTTCTCTATGATGGCCTAAAATAGAATCTTCCTTAATTCCAAAATGCAGCATTATGTTTCCATTTTCTTAAGTCAGGTTTTTGTTTGGTTTGGTTTTTATTTATCGAAGGCTTCAGCTAACTGAGTGCACATTTGTGAAAATGGTTTTGAGATCCCAACAATGGGATGGGTCTAGGTCCTGGAGCTGTGAGCTCACCTAATTTAATCTATTACTTGTAACACCACAGGAAGAATATAAAATTTTAAATTTCATTTTTAAATGAACTATAACTGATAGCTTCATATAAGAGGCAGAAGTATTATAAATAAAATGAATTAAAATGCTGAAAATATCAAGAGCACTAAAGACTTAATTTACACATTGCAATCAATTTCAGTGCCAGTATCATTCCCATTTGATAACTGTATTGTAAAAAGGAATGAAATACCTAAGAAGCATTAGTTTATACACTTGCCTGAGCTTTTGCTAGAAATTAGCAGAGCCTTAAACTGGCACAACAGAGAGGGCCATTATCTATAGTACAGACAAAGAGGCTTGCAACATACCCTTCAAAATGAAAGTAAATAAAACTCCTTTGCAAGATACTATGCCAGTTCTCTTTCTCTATATTATTTACCTGAAAAGAAAACAATGTTTAACAGTATTTCTTCAGGGAACCTCATGCCAAAATCAAACCAGATTAGAACATTCACCACCGGAATGTTATTTCTGTGAATACAGAAAATTTTTTAACTATTTTATGGAACTAGTAATTTAGTTAAACAAAAAAGGGAACAAAATGTTTTTTTTTTCATTTTATCTATACCAAAAAAAGGACAATTCTGCAAAATACTTTTAAGCAAGAAGGATCTCTCTTTGCTAAAGGAAAAAGTCTGCTTACACTTACCTGCATTCTAGGCCTACTTGTACCATTCTATCTATTCTGTCTCCACTTCTTTAGTTATAAAAGTAAGCACCATCATAAGCTACTGCTGTAGACCCAAGGCATTCATTACTGGTTCTGACTATTCTTGAGTTGACCTGAAAATACATAACAGGGTGTCGTTTGTAATTCTGTGTCAGCCATGACTGAATCACCATCCCCAAGATAACAGATCAAGTAGCATTACCCAGGCTCCCATATCCCACTGATGACCCTCTTGAGAGTCCTTAGAGTGAGTGGTGGATTTAATGAGGGCCCTTGGAAATTTGAGGAACGTAGCCTGATAAGTAATAATATATAACCTAAAATTACAGAAACGTGAAATTCAAAATCTTGTTCTATCCCTCATGAATATAAAAAAAAAAACTGCTAACATCAGAAATCAGCTAAAAATCTTTGACAAAACAACTTTTTGGTAATTTACACAAAGTCCATATCTCAGTCATCACCTTTCTTCATAATTTTGTAGGTGTGCAATATATTTGCACAAAACGTTCAGAATGGTAATTCAACTGAATTTGCTAAAAGACAACTACCTCTAGAACAATGCTATTTTTCCAATGAGGTCACTCTAAATGGATTTTTTATTTGGTTTTATAATTAGTTTTAACTTTACACATGACTGACACAAAAAAAGATAAGAAAAAGCTTAAGAGGCCAATTATAAAAGTTATAAGTACACAGTATATCAAAGCCATATTTCATATCTCTAAAATTGTACATTAAAACAGGTCATAAAGAAACAAATAGGTTTTAAAGGCATATTTTTAACATAAATGAATGTTAGAGTTGCCTCATTAATTAGGTTCTAAGGTGCTATTTTTTTCACATTTTAACTGAGTGTCTTCTTAAATACATTATCCATGTAAAGTAAGGGTTCTTACCCACACTTCAAAAAAAAGCCTTTTTAATTCTTATAATTGATAGCATTTAGAACAACTGGAATGTCCCTAAATTCCAGTCTCAGTCACTGCTTTAAGCCTTAAATTTACAAGATGTCCAGAAAGCAATGAATTTGTGGTATATTCACTGTGTAGAAGTCCAGGAAGGAAATATTAATGATTAGGTCAACCTAATTTATAATTAAGAGCATGAATTTTCATGCTGTTTACTAAGTCCTGAAAAGGATTTGTTCTCTTAAGTATATTATCCATGACAGAGCTATGTCATTTGTAGTGCTAATTAGTCTAGCAGACCCCTTTCTACTAACCATCCAGGGCTGATGTTAAACCTTACCACCAAACACTGATATTTAATCATACTACATGTAAATTAATGATACTGAATTAATAAGGTTTCACTATATACAAATGGAAAAACAGACACAAAAGTAATTCAACTGTTAGTAGTAAAATACAGAGTGACCTCTTCTTGATGTACCACTAAGAAATAGCATTACCTACTATTTATTACTCCATTTCAAAATTCATGTGAGAGTTAAAACTGATGTACCATATTCTTGCTTACTTTTTAAGTAGTTATTACCAGTTTCATTGAGCTAGAAATACTTGTGTTTTAAACCTAACTTACTGAATAACACTTTACTTGTACTTTCTGGTTGTAGGATCTTAGAAACCTTTACAGATTTTTCCCATGTGTACTTGTACACACACAGAGTATAGAAGTTGACAATACAGGTGGAAAAATATCCCACTCCTTGTAGCCAAAAGCAAACGTGTGTACAGCACAACAGTGCACAGCCTAGAGCTTTTGAGACCCCCCAGAACTCTTCCCAGGAATTTACCCCTCAGCAACCTGCCAGTATAGCTGAAATTTCTAACATTAAAATCAGTCTGAAGCTGAGACAAGAAGATTGCAAATATGCTTGCCAGCCTCAGCAACTGAGAGAGGACCTCCACAAGTTAGTGAGACTGTTTCAAAATAAAACATAAAATAGGGCTGGTGGGGTAGCTCAGAGGTAGAATGGCCTGGGTTCAATTCCCAGTGCCATAAACAAACAAACAAACAAACAAATATCAATTTGGGTGAAGATAGAAGGACATTACAAAATACATGAAGATAGAAAAAAAATAAAGGTCCAAGTATATAACAAAGCCACATACTCATCATCACGTACAGCCTGATTTTCTCCAAGTGTTTTTAACTATCAAATAACAAAATTTAATGGCCAAAAGAAAATGTTAGAGCCAGACAGAAACATGTAGAGAAAGATGAAAAGAAGCCAAAGTTTGAAACAAGGCTATAAAATATCACTAAGGAGAAAACTAGGCTATAGGATTTGTGGGGGTCTGGGGGTACATACTCTTTTGTTTTTTGCCCTCAGTCTTTTGCATTATAGTTATGCAATATTTCTTTAAAAACATACTGTAAAAGAGTAAATGGATCAAATTGTTCTGATATCCAACATATAAAATTACCCAGATGTTTTGTCTATATTCTTATATTTTTCATTATTTTTATCTAAAAATAATCAAAATGAAGTAACACTATTTTTGCTACTTGAAATCTAAATGTTTTAAGGTAATCTACATGAACACTTTTTATCTTCAACACCATCATTCCCTTCCTCTTTTAAGGTTCAGAGTCTCTGAGAATATATTCTGGCAGACTTTACAAACCTCAAATATGACAGCTAGTTGACACCCAAACTCAATCTATATTTTTGGAGTTGAGTTCTTAAAAAGTACAAATCAAGAGAGATGTCACCATTTTACTATAGACAAAACCACAAGCATGGTTTTATTTGTAAACAGCAATTTGTTATACAACAAAAGCCAAAATATAGTAATGAAGGTAACTGTAAACAAATAGCATGACATGCCAAGGTATAATAATCTGAATCTTTTATTTCCACTTGTATACATAGTAAATACTACTAAAGACACTTTGTAAAAGAAAAGAAGACCTAGGGATCACAAATATTTCCTGAAGGACAATCCTTTTCCTATGTTAAAGAATGACTACTGAGATAAAAGTTCTTCTTAAATTTGGAGTAAAATCATGGTTTTATGATTTTATCTAACTTTTGCAAATGCAATAAATCACTTGATAATTTGTTTTCCCATCAGCACACATGCACTATATATTGAAGGGGATCAAAATAAATGATCTCAAATAATCATAAAAATCTTATATGTGATAAAACGTTGAACCCAACCTTAGATAATGCCTTTCAAGCCAACAAAGTAAAGTTTACAAGAAAGTATAAGACATACAGCAGGACTATGCCCACCGTACAATTGGATTCATCAGTAGAAGGTTGGTTTTGGTTTTTTTTTTTTTACTGTAAACCAAATTTCTTATTTAAAATTTCACATCAGGACCCCTATCAAAACAAATGCAGAATTAACTTTTCCTATTTTGAGTTCATTACCCACATTTGTATTTTACTTCTATAAAAAACATGTAATTGAATTTTTGAATTATTGGTAGGCATATATACCTATAAAAAAGTAACAGAATAATTTATCACTGGATAAAAAAGGCAAGGCAAAATAGCTATGTGATAACCGAATGGGCCCTTCCATATTAACTGGTAAAGGCATCAAAAAAGAATGGATGGACAATTATTTTTACTTTGTTTACTTTATGACAACTTCACATTTACACTGAGACATCACATTTGGTGATTTAGAACAAGGAATGTGACTAGGTGTGCACAAGTGGTCGTCTTTTAATTGCCAACAAATTTACTGGTATCATCTGAATTGTAAAGTTTACCATAATTATTTTGAGAATATGTGATCTTAACCTACAGATTGGAGGTACTCCTAAATTTCACACATTAGGGAAATATTGGTCTTTCTCTGATACTCCAAGCAAAAGAACTTAATTTTTGAAAATGTCAACAGAGTCTTTAATACAAAACAGTTCTTTGGAACGAATTTGACTTGACTGTTTACATAAGGATCTATGCCTGCAGAATAAATAAAATTACGATGCATCTATCTTTCCATGTATATTGTCAGCTTGTATAGTCCTATTTCCAGTCATTTTTGCAGAGCGAGTTCCTCCTTATTTTGATAGGTTTGTGGATCTGAACTGAGGCAGGAATAATTCCAATATAACCAAAGCAAAGTAAGATATTTTATTCTTTCTCAAAAAGAAGCACAATTTCCCCCATCACTAGCTCCCCTCACCCACATACAACCCCCCCACACACACACACACACTTTAAAAACTAAAAAAACCTAAAAAGAGCAAGGATCCTTTCTGAAACCCCAGAGAGACATGCTGCACGGTCTTCAGGCTGCTAGGTTACTTGCCTAAGTGCTCTTGGTGCAAATGACTTTATTGCCTTGCACTCTAGTTCTAAGATCTGGCCACATCAGATACCTCTCTGTAATACACACACACACACACACACACACACACACACACACACACACTCTCTCTCTCTCTCTCTCTCTCTCTCTCTCTCTCTCTCTCTCTCTCTCTCTCTCTCTCCACCGACACCAGCGCTGTTTCCAATTTCAGAGGCCCGCTCTGCACACACCGGGGCTCATCCCTGCTCTGCTAAGTCTCCTGATCCCAGGCATAAGGAATACTACTTAATCCTGGTGGATCTGCTCTGTTGCCTCATCCTTCCAAGATTTTTAGGATGGTTCCTCCCCCACTCCACCTTGGGATAACGGTGCAGAGAGTGGACCCGCTCCCCGCGGTGCGGTGGAGAGGGCGACCACTTCGAGCCCCCCTCCTCAACCCAGGCACCCTGGCTTCTCTTTTCCCAGCAATCCCCGAATCTCCCCGCCCAGAGCGTACACACAAAACCCCGGGGCGGGGAAGAGGCGGCAATAATAGGAACCGAATAGCCCGTTACAAGGGGGTGCGGAGGCTCGGAGGAAGCGAGCGGGGCAGGTTCCCACCCGGCGCCCTGCAGCGCGGTGACAGGTCGGCGCGGGCGGGCGGGACCCGCTCGGGCGTCCTCCGGGCGCGCGGGGAATCCCGGCGGCGGCGGGGGCCCCGCCGTCCCGCCCCCCGCGCCCCCCACGCGCCCGCGGCCGCCCCCGCCCGCGGAAGGAAGCGCCGGGCTCCCCGCGCCCGCCCGCCCTCCCGCGAGCCTGTGCAGGCCCTTCCCGGGGAGGGGGAAGGGGCGCCCGGGGAATTGCTGCAATGGAGCGCCGGGAGCGCCCTGCCCGAGCCCGGCGGTCGGCGGGGAGCCCCGGCCGCGTTAAAATGCCATATTAATTTTTTTTAAAGCCATAAATCACCCCCCGCCCTCTGCAAAAGAAAACCATAAACCCGATCCCAGGCCAGCCCGCGAGCAGCCACCCACTTCCTATTTCTGTCATAGCAGCTACACCCTGCCAGCAGCCACCCCGGGGCGCCCCCGCCCGCCGCCGCCGCCCCCGCCGCCCCCGCTCGGCCCCCGCCCGCCGCCGCCCCCGGCCGCGAGCAGCCCGCGTGGGGGCGGGGGCGGGGCGGCGGGGGAGGGGGTCGCGCTGCAGGAGATCCTAGAAGGTCCCGGGGGGGGGGGGGAGGGGAGGCGCCCGCGGCCCCAGCGCCGCGCCGCTTACCTTTCACCACCCTGTCGGTCGTCGACAACTTGGGATCAATTGCCTTGGGCTCGGACATCTCCGGCCGCCGGGGACAGCGCCGCGCTGCTCGTCCGTCCGACTGCTCGCCCCGACCCGACCGGCGGGCGGACACCCCGCGCCGCTCGCCTCGCGGAGGGCTGGCTCAGCCGCCGCAAAGTTCCTGCTCCGCGCCCGCGCCGGCCGCCGACTCGCCCCGGGCTGCGCGCGTGCGGGTTATTTATTTATTTTCTGAGCACGCCTCCCGGTTCTTCTTTTATTCTTGGGGGCAGGGGGATGGGGAGGAGACGCGCACACTCGAGCGCCCACCCCGGCACCGGCACCGGCACCGCGGAATGGAGCCCCACGCGCGCACACGGCCGGGATTAAGCCCGATCACATGGGAGGGCCGGGGGCGAGGGAGGAGCGGCAGGCCCGCGGGTGTCAGTGCCACCAGCCGCGCCTCGCGTCCCCGGCGCGGAGAGGCGCCGCCGCCGCCGCTGCCGCCGCCCTCGCCGAGCGCCGCCGAGCCCGGCCCCGAGGACGTCCCTGCCGCGCTCCCGCCGCCTCCGGCGCCGCTCCTGCACTCCCGGGCTCGGCCGCGGAGCTCGGCAGACTCGGTCCCGGCACCACCTACCCTCCGCCGCCGCCTCCGCCGGCCGCCACCACCGCGCCCGCCTCCGCCTCCTCCCCTTCCTCCGCCCGCCCCGCCCCCCGCGCCGCGCAGCCTCCGCCTCCCGCCAGGCCCGCCCCCGCGCCCGCCCGGCGCCGCGGCCCCGCGCGCTCATTGGCTGCGGCGCGCGTCCCTCACGGCCAGGCGGCGGCCCGGCGCTCGCCCCGCCCCGCCCCGCGGGCCCCGCCCCCCGCTCTGTTTTCCCCCAGCTGCCAATCCAGCGGGCCGGCCGCCTCCGCCGCCCAGTCCCCGCTCAGGTGTCACTGTTGCTGGCGGGCCAGGATTAGGGAAGGAGGATGGGCCTGGGGTCGCGGCTGGGAGGGGAGGGCTGTGTCCTGCCACCCCCCCACCGGGCCCCCGGGCCTGGACCCCGCACACACCCCGCGCCTCTCTGGCAGCCGCGCCTGGGCGACCGGGTCAAGCCGCAGTGTGAGTAGCCGAGCGCGGACGGCGCCGCGGGCTGTGTGCGTGGCCCGCGGGCGGGAGGAGGCGGCGCAGGAGGGCGGGGCGGGGCGGGGCGGCGGGAGCCGGGAGCCGGCCGCCGCGCAGCTGCTGTCGACGCCGCAGCTGTCCGGGGAGAATCGCCAAGACGGCGACCGATAAACAACTTACCTTGGGGAGGAGGCTCCGCCTGCGACGGTGCAGGGCTGCTTCTGCTAGTGGAGATCTGTGTCCGCAGTGTGGTGGCTCTTACCGTCTCCCACCCTTGCGTGCACACCTGCAGAGCAGGGGCTGCTGTACAAAGTCCTGGGCCTGGGACTTGGCAGAGTGTCCTGGGCGCTGCGGGGCGCCCAAGGGGACTCTTCAAGGAGGATGGGGACCCAACCCCATGCGGCCGCCAGCAACTCTCAGCCACCCCGGGCAGCACTGCCTGCCTCCAGGGAAGGATGAAGGGGAAGTAGGTGCTTGGGAGTGGTCGTCTTTTCCCAGTGTGCACTCAGGCACGTGGCCACTGTCTGGGACAGGTGCCACCAGATCTTCCTTCCAGTCAGTCACTTGGTGCTTAGGATGCTGGCAGGAGCCTTGGAGCCCAAGGCAGATGGGCGCTGGTCTGGTTGGAAGGAAAGTTATGGAGGGAATGTGTGATGCTGGAGGATGCTCTTAGTGACCCAAATGCTCCTTTCTGATAGGCACGCCACTCCCCGGGATTTGAGGAGTGGGTCTCCCTCTGCCAGGTGTCACCCGGGCAGACCAACCTCAGTCCCAACCTGTTTGAGAATCATGAAGCTGAATAAATAACTCATCCTCAGCCCTTCATGTTTTATTTCCAAATTCCAAATGGGTTTTTCCTATTTCCTGAATTGGACTATGGGCTCAATAAAAGGCCTGGTAAAAGGTTTAGGAAGCTAGGCAATGGAGCCAGTAGAACTGTTGTGGCAACAGGGATTAGATTAAGCTCAAACTCAAAAAATAAGGTTTACCAGCAGGCTGATGGTGCTGGATCATAAGAGTTATTAGTGTGGCTACTGGGAAGAGGAGCAAGCACTGGAGGCCTCCTAACAAAAAGAAGACATGTGAAGTGTGTCCCACCAGCACAGGGAGAATGCCCCTGGCTGAGAGAGTCTGCTGCCCAATCTACAGCCCCAGAATAGTATGTGGTAATTAAGCAGACAGTTCATTGAATTAATATGCCTTGTGTTTCTTTATTTACATGCCAGATCCTGTGGTAGGTAATTTGTGGTCCTGGGGAATAGGGAGGTGTATTTAAATGGACCTTGCCATCAGTGAAGCCTAGAGACCAGTTGGACTTTCAGAGAACATAAAATTATGAACTCCTAGAGGTCACTGTAGTCTTAGGAAGGGGTTGTTGCAAGCAGCCTCCTGGGTACAGGCATAGCCAGTTGCTGAGGCAGATTTGGGGAGTTGGTCCCAGGCCAGATGGCATGCAGCGAGGGAAGGATTCCAAGCCCTGTGGGTGAAGAGGGCCTGCTTCAGAAAAAGCCAGGAAACTGTGTCCAGGGATGCTCACTTCCAAGGACAAGATATTCTCGCCCACATGCTGCAAACAGATGCAGTTCCCACCGCTATTTGGACTGACTTTTCAGCAGTTATAGGAAAAACACCTTTGAACCAAGAACAGAAGACTTCAAATGTCAGCAGCATAGAAAAGTTTTATGATAGAGATAGGAAATAAAGGCACACCTTTCAGGCACACCCTTCAGTCCGCTACAAGTCTAGGGCACCTCCTAGCTGAGCTATGTGTGGGAAAAAAAGCTATGACTCATAACCACTTTACAACATATCTTATTATCAGGTACTTTTAATGCATGCACATAGTTCCATAACCATGTTGCAACACAGACACTTCTTAAATTGAACCCTGCTCTAAAGAAAACTAGACAGCAGCATATTAACTGAGGACTAGTTATGTTCATATATCTGGCCTCCTGAACCAGATAACCAAATCATGTGTTTTTTGTTTTTGTTTTGTGTGTGTGTATGTGTGTGTGTGTGTGTTTGTGTGTGTGTGTGTGTGTGTTACTGAAGATGAAACCCAGGTGTATTCCACCTCCAAGCTATATCCTGAGCCCTATTTTTTATTCCTTATTTTGAAACAGGGTCTCACTGAGTTGCAAAGGTCCTAAGTAGCTGAGGCTGTCTGCAAACATGTATCCTCTTGTTTCAGCCTCCTAAGTACTGGGATTACAAGAGTGTGCCACCATGCCTGGCTCAAATCATCTGTTTTACTCAAATATGCATCTAGATAACCAACTATCTGCTACTACCTTTACTTATTACAGTATCTCTCTCCCCTTCCCCCCATTAGACTAGGAATTTGCATTTTCAAGAAGTTATTTAAGAAAAAGTTACTTCACTTTCCATGAGCTGACTTTTGAAAACTATCTTTACTCATGAAGAAAATAAAAACTTGACAAAAGAAAATATTTTTTTTTCCATAATCCCCTGGAAAGCATCTGCCAAGCTAGGGATTTCATTTCCAAGCCTGATGCTGAGTCCACCTGACATCAGGTGGATAAAGCTGAGTCCTATAATAATAGGAATGCTACCTACCTACTAAGGGAATCTACATTAAGGAGAGCATGGTGACACATGCCATTAATCCCAGTACTTGAGACACTAAAACAAGAAGATCACAGGTTCAAGGCCAGCCTGAGAAACTTAGAAAAACTCTCAGACCCTGTTTCAAACAAAAAAAAGGGGTGCTCAGGGTGTATCTTGGAGGAGAGTATGTATGAGTTCAATCCACATTACCACACAAAAACAAAAGAAAAAAACCTGCAGTAGCACATTAGACTTTATCTGAAAAAGAAATAATCTTCTATTTAATTACTCCATTGAAGTTTGAAAATATGTCTTTTAGAGTAGATAGTATTACCTAATTAATATACAAAAGTGACTTATTTTGTTAATTGAAAAAGTAAAGTCTAGAATTATTATGAAACCATTATATAACAAAACAACTACAAGACAATGTATTCTTATCTCTTTTAATACATGAACATCAAATCTTAATTTTATAAGTGAATTATTCATTTACCAGTTGTATTTTGAACGCTTGTTCCAGATACTATGTTGCTACCTTGCTAGATGATGCACAGATGCATGGAATGATGAAACATTCAATGGTTTAGTTCCTTCATGACAGGATGGCAAAGTCTTGTTCTATAATATTATATACATATTATCTTGGCAAACAGTTCAGTGTAAAGCACTACTTCCTCTAGCTATTGGAGAACAACACTAATTTATTATTAGCTTCATCAACACTAATAATGAAGATAAACATGGAGTTCGTACTGTGGTTGGAAGTTATTTGCATGTAAATGCTGCATGTAGCTTACATCTATTGGTGCAAATCAGATTTAAGTGGAAACCATTTTAGTTTGCTACCAAGTGTTCTGCTATGTCCAGAGACATCTTTTAAAAGGAATGAAAGGTACCGTATTTAGTATCTTATTTTGAAAATAACCTCCTTTTGAAATTTTTGACTTTGATTCTTGGATGAATTTATCATTTGGGCATTAAGAGTTGAATAATAAAGCTGAGTGTACTGGTATAGGTCTTTAATCCCAGTACTTTGGAGGCTAAGAAGGGAAAGTCACAGATTTGAGGCCAGTTTCAGCAACTTAGGGAGACACTGTTTCAAAATAAAAATAAAATAGGACTGGGGATCTAGTTCAGAGGTAGAGTGCTCCTGGGTTCAATCCCTAGTATCTCATTAAGAGAGATGAGAGGAGGGAAGGGAGGGAGGAGAGAGAAGGAGGAGGAGAGGGAGTTGAACAATGACTTCTAAGTATGGCTCTTATGAGGAACACATTGCTCTGAGTAGTGGATGATAGATAGCAGTAAACTGTTTTCATTAAGTTGGTGGAGCAAAATACTAACAAACTGGCAAATTAGACAGCCACCCTAGTAGAACCATGAACGTGTGAGTTTAATTTATTATCTTAAAGATAATTCCTGACATTCCCTTCTAATCATGTGAGATACAGCTTTGTTCACTATACACTATAGTGAAACAAATCCACATAGATTTTATTTGAGGTTCAAACTAAAAGGGTTTTTTGTTTTATCTTTTAGATGGCTTTTGAAATTTTGCTGAGCCTTATTTTTTTTCATGAGACAATATTGCTCATTTAGACAAATTGTTTCTTGAACAACAATAAACATATTTTACCAAATATAATCAGGAATACATGTAATTTTTCCATTAACAATTAAACTAGAACTTATGCTAAGTTTTATATAAATATATGAATATATTAATCATGCCAAGTCATAAATGTTTGCATTTTAAAATAGTTATACATGTACTATTATATCGAAAAAATACAAGAAATGACCATTCTGTACGTTTCATGTAGCTACATCTTCATGTAGCTTTGCTTTTCTAAGCCAGAATTTCAGAATATCTGACCTGAAATTAGCAAAAGTTTACAAAGTTTATGTAACCTTTGGCAAGAATATTTATGATCACTAAGTTTGTTTATATTTATGTTGTCTATTTTTATTTCTATCTTTGTTTCATATCCAAATTCTGAGCACAGAGTGAGTGCTCAACTAATTCTGTGGAGAGACTTTTTTGTGTTTGTGTGTGGTACTAGGGCTTGAACGCAGGTGCCTCCTACCTAAGATCTATACCCCTAGCACTATTTTTTCTTTATTTTTTTTTTTTTTTGAAACAGGGTTTCACTAAGTTGCAGAGGGCCTCACTAAGTTGCTGAGGCTTCAAGAAAACCTGCCATCCTCATGTGTCAGCTTCCCAATTACTTGAATTACAAGTATGTGCTGCCACGCCCAGCCTGAAGGAATTTTTTTAAATGTGTTGGTGTTGGGAGGCTGAGACAAGAGGATTGCAGTCTGAGGGCAGCCCCAGCTACTTAGAGAGGGAGGCCCTTTGCAGCTCAGTGAGACCCTGTTTCAAAATTAAGAATAAAAAATAGGGCTGGAGGTGTAGCTTGGAGTTAAAATGCCCCCTGGGTTCCATTACCAGTACGGAAAAAAATAAATAAAAAAGAAAAAAAAAAATGTGTTGGTATTCACTGTGTGAGATGCTAACCAAATACCACAGTCTCCATTCACATAGAGATTTAAGAATATATATATATATATATGTGTGTGTGTGTGTGTGTGTGTGTGTGTGTGTGTATACTTAATATATATGTATACCTATACTTATATGCACATATACTATGGGGAAAAAAAAATGTGTTGGTATTCACTGTGTGAGATGCTAACCAAATACCACAGTCTCCATTCACATAGAGATTTAAGTATATATATATATATATATATATATATATATATATATATATGTGTGTGTGTGTGTGTGTGTGTGTGTGTGTGTGTGTGTGTGTGTGTATACTTAATATATATATACCTATACTTACATGTACATATACTACATAAATATACATATACACATATACATATACACATATACTAGAGAGAAACATTATTCTTTCTTTTTTTTATTGTGGTACTGGGGTTCCTGGAAACCTTTCTACCTTCCGGGCTACACTCCCAGACCTATTTTATGCTTTTTATTTGGAAACAGGGCCTCTTAAGCCAGCGTGTCTGGCTTCAAACCTGCGTGATCCTCCTGTCTTCGCTTCCCAAATGCAGGGATTACAAACAGGTGCCACCACACCTGGCACATTATTCTTTCTTACTCTGAAATAGTTTGCATTTTGATTTCATTTTCACTTTAAAATTATGAATAGATTAATCTTGCCCAGTCATAAATGTTTTCATTTAAAAATAGCTATACAGGTGCTATTATATTGAAAAGTACAAGAAATGCACACACTGTGATACTTCATGTAGTTTTGCTTTTATATATTAAAACTTTAGAATATTTGACCTGAAATGAGCTGAAATTTACATTCAGTGTGTTTTGATGACATTTCAGTAATAGCAGCAAAAGACTTGTTAATCATACCACAGTTACCACCAATTTTTAGGAGGCCTGGCAAATCAATTTAGGAGAAAGTTTGTAAGGCCTTTATTTTTTTTTTTTGATTCTTAAAACAAAATTTATTTTATTTTATATTTGTGCTACTAGGGATTGAACACAGGGGCAATCTACCTTTGAGCTACACTCCCAGCCCTATTTTATTATTTATTTGTTTGTTTGTTTGTTTGTTTGTTTATTTGTTTATTGGTGGTACTGGGGTTCCTGGAAGCCCTTCTACCTCTGGGAGCTACACTCCCAGACCTATTTTTATACTTTTTAAATTTGGAAACAGGGTCTCTTAAGCCAGTGTGGCTGGCTTTGAACCTGCGTGATCCTTCCGTCTCCACCTCCCAAGTGCAGGGATTACAAGTATGCGCCATCATGCCTGGCTATTTTTTATTTTGAAGCAGGGTCTCTCTAAGTTTCTGAGGTTCCTGCTAAGTTGCTGAGGCTGGTCTTGAATCTGTGATCCTCCTGTCTCAGCCTCCCAAGAACTGGGATTAGAGGCATGTTCCACCATCTCAGCATAAAACTGATTTAAAAAATACAATATATTAGCTGGGTATAGTGGTGCACACCTGCAATCCCAGTACTTGGGAGGCTGAGACAGGAGGACCACAGGTTCAAGGTCAGCCTCAGCAAGTAGTGAGGCTTTCATCAACCTACGAGACCTTGTTTCAAAATAAAAATAAAACACATCTGGGGGTGTAGCTTGGATATAGAATGCCCCTGGGTTCAATCCCCAGTCACACACACACACACACACACACACACACACACACACACCTATAAACAAACAGTATTTTATCTGGGTATAGTGATGTATACCTATAATCCTAGCACTTAGGAGGCTGAAACAAGAGGATTGCAAGTTTGAGGCCAGCTTCAGCAACTTAGTAAGATCCTATTTTAAAATATAAAATAAAATAAGTCTGGAGGTATAATTCAGAGTAGAATACCCCTGGGTTCAATCAATAGTACCAGAAACAAACAAACAAACAAGCAGCAGTATTTGGGGGTAGGAGAGGGGACATATACTCAGGTCACATCATGATAGTGTTGTTTTAACTCTTTGAAGGCTAGGAGCCATGCTCTAGTTTCTCCTTGACTACTGACAACTCTCATTCTGCATTTTGTGACACTTTTAGTTCTTTGACTCCCATTCTGTAAGGGCCTTTAAAAGTGCATTCACATGTATAAAAAAATCAGTGTAGTAATGAGAAATAAATTTTATTCATCAAAGCTGGCAAAGATGTACCTTTCCTGAAAGGAGAGCTTGCCCATTATTGATTGTTTTAAAAGTTTATGAATTTGCAACTAAATATTTCACTTTTTAAAAGAGTCTTGCACTTAGACTAGCCATCTTCCATTTATTCCTAATCAGCAAAGCTTTGCTTTGGTAATATTCATGGCTAGTGGAAGGCATATATTCAATGGGCATTTATTAAATACCTCTATGCATCAGGCACTAGGAATATAAACATGAGAAATACAAAATCTCTGCTCTCATAAAACTTATATTTCAGTGAGGAGAGACAGAGTACAGAAACAACAATTTATAAAGATCACACATCTACAAACAGGGTGTGTCATGAAGTCTTAAGCAGGAAGTTAAGTGCAGTGCACAGGGGAAAAGCACTGAAAGCTGTGATGGGAAAATGCTGTGACTTGCAGGGGTAGAGAGATGATACCGTGAAGATAGCTCAACAGAGATTCTCAAAGTGATGGAGCTATCTATGAAGCTACATAGAAGAGCATTCTAGCTAAAAGGAACTGCAGATACAAAAGCCCTGAAGTAATGGCTGACATTTTTTTCCCTAAATGTTAAAGTTGGCTGGAATGAACTAGGATGAGAGGTATAAGATAAAACTCAGGAAGGTTTTATAAAGTCAGATTACATAGAACCTTGTGCACCATAAGAAATACTGTTTTTTTTTTTTCCTGGATGAAATGAAAGGGTTCTTATTAGAAAAGTGACATGATAAAACTTTAGATAAAACAAGTGTTATTTTTTAAGAACACACTATGGATATATTGATAGGAAGGGAGAAGAGGTAGAAACTGAAAAGACCAACTGAGAGACACTTATAATCCAAGCTGGAAATAAGGTGGTTTGGATCATATAGTTTAAAAGGAAGTGATGAAAAGCATCCAGCTGCAAGTAAATTTTAAAAGTTAGCCCAACAGGATTTGCTAATGCATCAGATACAGGATATAGGATAATTAAAAAGAAGAGTCAAAGTGGGGCATGGTAATCTGAGTTTTTGGGAGGCTGAGACAGGCCAACCTAAGCAATTTAGAAAAACCTGTTTCAAAATTTTAAAAAGTAACATAAGGATAAGGGTGTAGCTCATATGTAGAAGCCCTTAAGTTCAATTTCCAGAGAAGAAGAAGAAGGAGGAGGAGGAGGAGGAGGAGGAGGAAGAGGAGGAGGAGGAGAGGGGGGAGGAGGAGGAGGAGAGGGGGGAGGAGGAGGAGGAGAGGGGGGAGGAGGAGGAGGAGGAGAGGGGGGAGGAGGAGGAGGAGAGGGGGGAGGAGGAGGAGGAGGAGAGGGGGGAGGAGGAGGAGGAGAGGGGGGAGGAGGAGGAGGAGGAGGAGGAGGAGGAGGAGGAGGAGGAGGAGGAGGAGGAAACTCCAAGAATTGGGGTTTGAGCAAATGAAAGATGGAAGTTACAATTTACTGAGAAGGGGAAGGTTTAAAATAACTTAAAATAGCTTTTTTTTGTGAAGAAGACTTAATTGTACTTAGATATATCAACTTTGAGGTGCATATTATACATGGAAGCAGATAGTAGACTTTGTTGGCTTTGTATAGCCATCTCAGATAGCACCTCATCACTCTCTTCCTTGTTATACTGATTTGGTTCTTTTTAAGGGTTTTAGTGTGATTGACATATGTCAATGTGCATTATGTGTATGATGTATCTATTTTTTCATCCTCTCACAACTAAATAAATCAGAGCCTTGAGAGAAGATCTTAGTCTATTTTGCTCCCAGTTAATTCTACTCTGTCAGCAACGTGTGTGGCACACTTTTGGTGTTTAATAAATGTTTGTCAAAAGTGAATATTCAATTATAAGATAGTCTGAGTAACTTTTTCTGACTCTCTCAATAAATAAAGGTAAAACATGAAATATTTAAGTTTATGTTTTATGTTTAGGTTTTTAAAGTTACAAATCCATTTTCACAGAGTAAGGAGACTTGGATACTTAGGCTTCAGAATGAGAAATGGAAGGGAAGTCATAAGTTTAGTTTTTAGCACGAGGTATATCTCTCACTGTAAGAATAATTATTTGTGTAGATCCAGGGAGGGCACAGTATTACTCATATTTCCGTTTTCCACAAATGCACAAAGGGTTCTATTGTTTATATCATCTAAGCTATTCCCTGGTGATAAGTTAGGCCAGGCATCAGCAATTTTCAGAGAGGAAGTGAGCAGAACCTGGGTTATAGTTGCTTAGAAGCAAGTCCCCCCAAAGAGTTTCCCTCCTTTCATGGTATCCCTAATGCCCATCCCATTGAAATGTTATCAGTTGGGGAAACTGCAGTGGACACACTTTAGGGTGCCTGTCCTGCCAGCACCCCTACTTTAAGGAAAATGCACAGTCACCTGGCCTGATGAGTGATCATCAGATCACAGGTTCAAACACCACCTTCATAGGAGATTGGATCAGGGTGGATAAACATCAAAGTAGAGGACACCTAAGGACTTGTGACCTTTAAGATTCCTGACCTATTTTGCAAGAGTCTACGAGGCTAATCAGATGCCCTCTGTGAAAAACTTAATCTTAAAACTCACAGAAAAGTTTGAAGGAAAGGTATTGTAGGCTGGGCTAAGATGGCCACTGACATAGAACTCATGCAAAGTATATAAGCAGATGGTGCCATTCTGGACAGAGAGGCAATCTGTCAGATTCAGCAAGGATGGAGAACAAGAAATTCCAAAATCTGTGTTCCTTTCTGTGTGTGTAAGGCCTGCTTGTTTAACTTTTTCTGGATATATAAGACCCCTCAGTATCCTTACAATGAGACTGGTTTGAGTGTTTTCTGTTTCTTACTAAGTACCTTACTATAAAATCTAGTAAGGCCCTCTCGAAATCAAATGAGGATAGAAAGAGAATCTGAGATGTTGACTACATGCCCTTTGTAGACTTTTAGGAGTTGACACCTTCTGACTTTGGTGTTCATAGCAATCCCTTTCCTCATTCCAAAGGTTATTATCTTCTGCTCCCATTCTTATTCACTCCACTGTCTTTAGAGCACAACCCTGCCAAAGACAAAAAGAGCAAATCAATATGGATAAAGAAATAAAGACAACAGACTCTGACAAGGGAGTGTTGGTAAGCTTTGCAGCTATTCATGAAATATTCTCCATGCCAGTTTCCATCTCACCAGCAGGAGGTTTAAGGTATTGCTGCAGTAAAAACTGAAGATCTCAGTAGCGTCGCCTAAGTTTGAAGTTCTCTGCAGGTCTGGGCAGCCTGCCAGGGCAGCCATCCTCTGGGTGTTGACTCAGCATTCCATCAGGCTACAGTCAGCACAGGATCAACAGGTGCCTCTGCTGTGACCCTACAGAAGAAGAGAGGGCTGGAGAAGTGAGCCCAGCATCAAGTGCCTCTGCCCAGAAGTGGCACTTGTAAGCTGTACTCACATTTCATTGACCTGAACTCATCATTTGACCACACCTATTATCAGGGAAGGCAAAGGCATGTGCTCTTCTAAGATGTTCAAAATTAGAGGGAAACTAAGTATTTTGTAAAGGATATCAAAGCCAATCAGAATTTCTAAATAACCCATATATAACCCTGTGGAGCCTTCAGGCTACAACTTCACACCTTGTGACTAGGGATGTGTTTTATCTGTTTTACATGCTAAGATAGTCCCAGAATGACAGCGGCTCCTGATCTGCTCTCCAGAATGAACTTTGTCACCTATCCCTCTTGCATGGCCTCTACTGGTGTAAGTCAGATACACTCCACTTAGACTGGTTTTGGTATTCCCACATCTTCCCTGGGGCCCCAGGATCTTTTGGTATTCCCACATCTTCCCTGGGGCCCCAGGATCCCAGAGCAGATTTCTGGTATTGCAACTATTTGTGAAAATCTTTTCAGCTTCTTCAAAGGTCAACACTTAGTCTCTCCTCACTCTTAGCATTCCAGTGCTTTCTGTAGGTGGGCAATGTTGGAGCAGTAGTTGACAGTAATTAATATTATATAAACTGGCTTGGAAAAAATGCTCCCAATGTGTCATAGCTACAGGTAAAAGCACAAAATTTTTTTTCTACTTTTGAAAGGTATAAGCAAATTATCTGAAAATATGAATATATACTGATGTATGTGTATATTTATGTATATACACACAGCACCAATTTAATAATATGCGAACTTACTATTATGCCACATGACTTAAGCACTTTCTATGAATGATATGTTTTAGTACTATTTTGACATAACAGAATATATTTTTTCTCTTTCAACTTTGTTAGTCCAACAATGTTATGGTTTGTTTTCTATGTCAACATGGCTAATCTATAATACCCAGTTATTTAATCAACCACTAATCAGGGTGTTACTGTGATGGTGGTTTGTAGACATGGCTAATACCTACAATCAATTGGCTTATAGTAGATTACCCTCAATAATGTGGGTGGGTCTCATCCAAGCATAAGGACTTATGAAAGTAAGGTTTCCAGAAAGAAGAAATTCTGCTTCAAAACAAAAGCATCAATGCCTGCCTGAGTGTCCTGCCTGTTTGCCAGCCCTGCATATTTTGAACTTGCCAGCTTTCAGAATCATGTGAGCCAATTCCTTAAATCTCTTTACATAGACAGGAAGACAGGCAGACAGACAGACACCACACACACACACACACACACACACACACACACACACACACCTCTTATAGTCACTAAAAGATAAAGTGCCGGGTTTAATTCTCTAGGATAAAAATTTACTTTTCTTTTCTTACTAAGAATTTCTGTTCTCCTAAATATACCTGCTAAGAATTTCTGTTCTCTTGAATATACCTGTTAAGAATTTCTGTTTTCCCAACTATATCTGCTTCCCAGATTATTATAACAGACAGTCAAGTATCTAAGTTTGGGGTCACTAAATATAGATCCTGAGATAAAGACTCATGTAAAAGTGATATAGAAAAAGAGTTTCCAAGAAAAACCTAGGAAAGAAGTGGAAAACATAAAAAGGAAAGTAAAGAAAGTCTTGCAAGGGTGAGATGTGCATGAAGACCCAGAGACAGGGAACTTTGACCTAATCCTGCAGGGATCTCTGGTGCCTTACAAGTCACTTTAGATGTGACCCATTGCCACCAACAGTCACTCACTGGGGAGGATTGCCTAAGGAGATAAAAATTCTGAGCACATTCAGACCAAGGCCAGAGAAGTCTGAGGAGAATGCCTGAACAGAAGCACACAGGAAGCTGTTGTGCTTCGAAATGGGAAAGGCTCAGAAAGGCTACAGGTGGGTCATGAAATCATGTTAGTCAAGACTGAAAACCATTTGAATATAGGGACAGTGAAAAGAAAATGACCAGATCAACTCATTGAAGGGATTAAGTGAAAAAAATTCTCTCTTTTCATATGATTTCAAATTATCCTCCTTAGTGATTTTACATGCCCATGGTTTCACTCCTGCCCTATTTGCAGTCCTCAAAATAATGTCCCTTTTATGGTCTAAAATTCTTAAGTCACAGAATGTAGTATTTAATTCTTTCATGGCTAGCCCAAAGTAAAACTATTTCTAAGGCAGGAAGCATATTGACTCAGCTCAGAACTGAGATCTGTCCCAGATGTCTGTGGTCAGATCCCCTCCTCAGCTTCAGAAGGCACGAGGTATGTGTGGAATGTTGGACCATTCTTCAGCCTTGATTTAAACATGACATTCACAGGATTCTACATGACACAGTCTCAAGGATATAGTTTGGGTTCGACTGTTTTGTGTTGGTTTTGCCCATACTGATAGCATATCACTACATATCTGCAAAAACTGTTTTCACCTTCTATTTACTTGTTTTATTTTGACTTGGAACATCTTTTTATCTATTTATTGGTCGTTTTTTTGGGGGGGGGAGAACCAAGGGACATTCTACCGATGAGCTATACTGCCATCCATATTTTTTATTCTTTATTTTTACACAGGGTTTCTCAAAGTTGCAAAGGGCCTCACTAAGTAGCTGACACTGTCCACGAACCACAAACCGTGATTCTCCTGTCTCAGCCTCCCAAATGCTGGGATTAGAATCATGTGCTACCATGCCTAGCTATTGTTCATTTTTAATGCTTTTTTTTTGGTTCATTGTAATCATATATCTTGTTGAAGTTTGGGGTGATAGAAGCATACTTGCACACAGTACTCACTGAGCCCTCCCTCAGTTTCTGTCCTATTCTCTCTACCCCTCTCCTCATTCTCAGTACAGTCACTGGCTTTAATAAGTTTGTGTATGTACATCAGAACCATTGAAGTGTTTCCCTTAGGTTCCTTCTTCACTCAACTAAGGTTTCTCCTCCACTGTCTAGAGTCCCTCCTATGCCCTAATTTCTCCCTACCTTCGAAATGTGAGGGAGAGCATTCAGCTTTTCACTTTTTTGACTGACTCATCTCACTTAGCAAGTTTCCAGTTTCATCCATTTCCATGGAAATGACATAATTTTGTTCTTTTTTATTGCTTAGAAGAATTATATTATTTAACATATCCCATAGTTTTGTAATACATGCTTCTGTTGATGAACATCTCAGCTTGCTCCATAATTTAGAAACTGTAAACTGTGCAAATATAAACATAAATAGCTGTGAGAAAAGTAGCGTTTATGAGTCCTGCTAACACTCGAACTCGGTTGCCACAAAATCAGTACTTTTCATAGCCAGAAAACACCATCAGCAGAGAAATAAAACCTGTAAATACAAGGGACCGAGAAAAAGAAGGCTAGAAGAACAACTAAAGACCAGAAAAAAAAAAGAAAAAAAAAAAAAACTAGCCTGCACTGCAGCGGCAGAGCCGCACCGGCGCAATCTTCCCTTGCAGCACCAGGCTCCAGAGAAAAAAGGTACTCAGAACGGAGCTCAAAACCAGAAAAGAAATACGCCAGCCTCACGGCCAAGAACAGAGCAGCATCGCCATATAGCCAGCAGCAGCATGAGTTCACAGCGTCCAAAACAGCCCCAAATCAGCTCACTCAACAACCCACCAGGCTCCAGAGAGGAAAGGTAAACAAGGAGCTGAAGTGAGCAGCTGCAGATCATTTGGATAGAACTTAGCAGTTTTTTCAGCACAAAGAATGGTCTAAAACTCCCAGGGGCCAAGCTCAGCACACCCTCCAGGGACTCAGAATGGAGCTCAAAACCAGAAATATGCCAGCCTCAGTGCCGAGGGCGTGGCAGTGGTGCCATATTGCAGGTGGTGGCGGCGAGTCCACCTAGACCATGACAGCTCTGATCAGCACACTCAACAACCCTGAGTGAAATTGTGGCCCCTAAGGGAGAAATCCCAGTACTGCACCCACAGGGACTTGCACAGCTTTGATAATCTCCCTGGGTCTGAGATTTTGCAGTCCAACCCAGTGAAGGAATAGCAGTGACAGAGATCCCACACTCTAGTCACAGCTCTCCCTGGGAAAACACCCAGCCTGGCACCCCCATGGTCTCGCGCAGCCTCGATTAACTCCCTGGGTCTGAGACATTGCAATACAACCCAGTAAAGGAGTAGTGGTGACTGAGATACCACAAACTCGAGATCCATAGCACCTTAAATGAAGTCATAGTGACCCAGGGAAGAACCCAGAGAATGCACAAACTTCTGAAATCATGGGAAAGAGAATAACAATGGAGTAATGAACGCCCACCACCCCACAATATGAGAACCTGATGACACAGAAATTCAGAGGTCTCCAGAAGATGAAATCAGGAATATAACTGTAGAAATAATACAGGACCTTTGAAAAGAATTTAGAGAGAGTCTAAAAGAAATAAAGAATGCAATCATTGAAGTAAAGTCCTCAATTCAAAGTATAAACAATCTATTGGACCACATGGAGAATAGAATCTCACTCCTAGAAGATAATCACTCCAAAAACGAATGCATAGTTTATAATTTAGAAAAAAAAATCCAACAGCAGGAATTTGACATTGAAGAAATGTGGGCCCATTTTAAGAGAGCTAACCTAAGAATAATTGGAATAGAGGAGGGAAAAGAAGGTGAAACTAAAGGGATCAATAATCTCTTCAAGGAAGTAATAGCAGAAAATTTTCCAAACATAGTGCAAGAGGTCGATACACAGGTCCAGGAAACTTATAGAACTCCCTTTAGACAGGAACAGAGAAGAGGTTCCTGATGCCACATAATTGTCAGAATGACCAATGTGGAAGAGAAGGAAAGAATCTTAAAGGCAACAAAAACAAAAAGCCAAGAGACATTCAGAGGCAAACCAATTAGAATCACTCCAGACATCCCAAACCAAGTCATGAAAGCCAGAAGGGCTTGCAGTAACATATTCCAAACTCTGAAAGAAAACAACTTCAAGCCAAAAATTTCCAATCCAGCAAAGTTATCAAATTATATGGGTAAATAAGAAGCTTCCATGACATACAGAACCTGAAGGAATATATGTCTTCAAAACCAGTGCCAGAGAAAAATACTCACGGAGATTAACTACAAGGAAGAAATAGGTAATACACGCCAGAACCAAAGAAACAAGATATTCCATACAGCAGACAACTAAGCGAAGAAAAATAAATAGTATCTCAAACAGTAATAAAATCTTAACATGTTAGAAATTTAAAATTATCTCTCAATAATCACACTGAATGTAAATGGCCTCAACACCCCAATAAAGACATAAAGTGGCAAAATTAATTAAAAACCAGAATCCATCCATCTGCTGCTTACAAGAAACACACTTTACAAGTAAAGATAGGAACAAACTCAAGGTAAAGGGCTGGAGCAAGGTAATCCATGCTAACAGAACTTGAAGGCAAGCAGGAGTAGCAAATATGGTATCAGACAAGTTAGACTTCAAACACAAACTTATTTGAAGAGACAAAGAAGGTCATATTTTACTGGTAAAAGGAATAATTCAGCAAGAGGAAATAACAATAATCAACATCGATGCCCCAAACATAGGTGCAGCTACTTTCAAAAATCAAGCTCTTTGTGACATGAAGTCACAAATAAATGCCAATACAATAATACTGGGAGACTTCAACACACCTCTCACAATATTAGACTGATCTTCCAGACAAAATGTCAGCAAAGATGCCAACATCATATTAAATGGGGGAAAACTTCAAGAATTCCCCCTAAAAATAGGAACAAGATAAGGATGTTCACTATCACCACTTCTCTTCAATATAGCACTAGAGACTCTAGCCAGAGCAATAAGGCAAGAAAAGGAAATCAAGGAAGTATAAATAGGAGAAGAAGAACTCAAACTTTCACTATTTGTAAATGACAAGATACTATATTTAGAAAACCCAACAAACTCAACCAAAAGGCTTATAGAACTGATCAACAAATTCAGCAAAGTGTCTGGATACAAAATCAGTCTTAAAAATCAGAAGCTTTCCTGTACACCAACGATAAATCCACTGAAAAAGAAATTCAGAGCCGGGCGTGGTTGCACATGCTTGTAATCCCCTCGCTTGGGAGGCAGAGACAGGAGGATCGCGCAGGTTCGAAGCCAGCCGCGCGTGCTGGCTTAGGAGACCCTGTTTCCAAATAAAAATGTAAAAATAGGTCTTGGAGTGTAGCCTGGAGGTAGAAGGGCTTCCAGGAACCCCAGTACCACCAGAAAAAAAAAAAGAAAAAAAAAAGAAATTCAGAAAACACTTCCACTCAGGATCTCCCACAAAAAAATAAAATACTTAGGAATAAACTTAACCAAGGAGGTAAAAGATCTATACAAAGAAAATTATAAAACATTGAAAAAAGAAATCAAGGAAGATTTTAGAAGATGGAAAGATCTTCCATGTTCATGGATTGGCAGAATAAATATCATTAAAATGGGAATCCTCCCAAAAGTGATCTACAGATTTAATGCAATGCCCATTAAACTACCAAGATCATTCCTCACAGACATAGAAAAATCAATCCTTAAATTTGTTTGGAACAACAAAAAGGCCAAAATAGCCAAAGTAGTTATCAGCAACAAAAGCCATGCAGGAGGAATCACAATACCTAACTTTATACTACAAAGCCATTGTAATAAAAACAGCATGGGACTGGCACAAAAACAGATACATAGACCAATGGAGTAGAAGACCTAGAAACAAGTATACACACTTCCAGCCAATTGATTTTTGACAAAAGGGCCAAAAACAGACACTGGAAAAAAGATAGCCTGTTAAACAAATGGTGCTGGCAAAACTGGTTAACCATATGCAGAAAATTGGAAATTAATCCCTCTTTCTCACCCTGCACAAGAGTCAATTCAAGATGGATCAAAGACTTGAAAATCAAACCAGAAACCTTGAAGCTCCTTGAAGAGGGCATAGGTCCAACACTGTAACACATAGACACAGATAAACACTTTTTCAACAAGACCCCAAAGGCACAAAAAATTAAAAGGTGAATCAATACATGGGATTGCATGAAACAAGAGCTTCTGTTCAGCAAAGGAAACTGACAAGAACCTCAACTGAGAGCCAACAGAATGGGAGAAGAATTTTGCCACTGAAACCTCCAATAGAGGACTAATATCTAGAATATACAGAGAACTCAAGCTACTCAACACTAAAAACAAAGCATCCAGTAACAAAATGGGAAAGCAAACTAAAGAGAAATTTCATGAAAAAAGAAATTTAAATGGCCAATAAATGTATGAAAAAATGCTCAACATCATTGGCAATCACAGAGATGCAAATCAAAACTACCCTGAGATATCACCTAACTCTGACTAGAATGGCAATCATTCAAAACACAAACAACAAATGCTGGTAAGGATGTGGAGAAGTGGGAACTCTAAAACATTGTTGGTGGGGTTGCAAATTAGTGCAACCACTTTGGAAAACAGTATAGAGAATCCTCAGAGGAATGGGAACAAATCTACCATTTGATCCAGCAATATCACTTCTGGGTATCTACCCAAAAGAAAGGAAACCAAACTACCAAACTAGTGCATGTGTATCTATGTTCATAGCTGCACAATTCACCATAGTCAAACTATGGAAACAGCCAAGATATCCATCAACAGATGAATGGATTACAAAACTGTAGGATATGTACACAATGGAATTTTACTCACCCCCCCAAAAAAAAACAACAACAAAAACACAATTACATCATTTTCAGGGAAATAGATGGAACTGGAGGACATTATGCTAAGTGAGATTAGTCAGTCACAAAAAATAAGAAATCAGATGCTTTCCCTAATATGTGAAAACTAAGGGGAAATGGGTCATAGGAGGAACTCTAGGTGAAAAAGGAGATCCTGTAGAGAAGCAAACAAGACAACCTAAATGAGGGGATGGGAGGGGGGAAAGAAGGAAATTCTGTAAAATACACAATGTACTTAAACATATTGAAGTCAACCACTAAGCCAAGCAAGGGAAGGAGGGATGGGGAGGGAATGCAGTGGGAACTGGGTAGGGGTTAAATCGGTGATGTGTACATGTATGTACACACATTTTTTTTTACTCCAATATGATGTATGAATATAATGCACCAATGAAACATTTTTTAAAAAGATATAATATATATGTGTGTATATATATATATATATATATATACATACATACATATATATATATATATATATATATATATATATATATATATATATATATGTATGTATTACTCTGGTAGTTTGGTTTCCATTCTTTGGGTAGATACCCAGGAGTAGTATAGTTGCGTCATATGGTAGGTTTATTCCCATTCTTTTGAGGTTTTTCACACTGTTTTCAAAAGTGGTTGCTGGCAAAGATCTCCCATTCTATCCAATGTCGAAGTTCTTGGTAGTTTACTTTGCTGCTCAGAAGCCCTTCAATTTAATACAATACTATGTATTAATCATTATTTTATTTTTTTGTGCATTTGGAATTTTCTTGAGAGAGTTTTTACATATGCCTACATTTTGGAATGTTGATCCTATGCCCTGGGATGGACCTGACTTGGTCATGGTGTGTAAATTTCTTGATGAGCTTTTGAAATTGCTAGTATTTTGTTTAGAAGTTTTGCATCTAAATTCATCAACAATATTGGTCTGTGTTTTTTTTTTTCTTAAGCTGTCTTTATATGACTTTGGCATTAAAGATGTTGGCTTTATAGACTGTATTTGGTAGAGTCCCATTTCTTTCTATATCATGGGGTAGATTGAGAAGTATTGGGATTAGCTCTTCAATAAAGGTTTTATAAAATTCAGCTCAGAAAACATCTGGACCTGGCATTTTCTTTGACAGTGGGCTTTTTATTGCTGTTTCAGTCTCTTTGATTGCTATTCATTGGTTTAAATTTTCTATATATTCTCAATTCAATTTAGGAAGGTTGTATGTGTCTAGAAATTTGTCAATTTCTTCTAGGTTTTTTATTTTGTTGGAGTACAGTTTTTCAAAGTAATTTATGAAAATCCTCTAGATTTACATGTTGACTGTGACGATGCACCTTTCAACTTCTTATTTTAGTAAATTGGGTTGGTTCTTTTTTTCTTTTGGTTAGATTGTCTAATGGTTTATCTATCTTTTTTTTTTTTGAGAAACCAGCTTTTTGTTTTGTTGATTTTTTTGCTGTTGTTGCTCTCTACTTCATTGATTTATGTTCTTATTTTAACAATTTCCTGTCTTCTACTGGCTTTTAGATTAGACTGTTCTTGCTTTTCAAGGGATTTGAGGTGTGTCATTAGGTTATTTATATGATGATTTTCTGTTCTTCTTATGTGATCAGTCAGTACTATGAATTTTCCTCTTAATACGGCCTTCAGAGTGTCCCAGAAATTTTGATATGTTGTTTTTTTATTTTCATTTGTTTCTAGGATTTTCTTTATTTCTTTGCTTATTTTTTCAATTATCCATTCTCTATTCAGCATTGTGGTGTTCAGTCTTCATGTATTTATGAAGTTTCTCTGGATCTTCTGATAACTGATTTCTAGTGTCATTCTATTACAGTAGGAAAAGTTGTGGAAGGTTATGTTATTTTTTTTTAAAAATTTACTAGTGTTTGCTTTGTGGCCTAGCATATAGTCTTTTTTGGAGAAGGTTCTGTGGGCAGCTGAAAAGAATGTATATTCAGCTATAGATGGATGTAATAGTCTGTCTATTTGGTCCATTTGTTTTATGGTGCTCCTTAGGCCTGAGGCATCTTTACTCATCTTTCATTTATAGGATCATTCTATTGTCATGAGGGGTGTGTTGAACTCTCCCAATATTATTTATTGGGATCTAAGTGAGAGTTAATGTCATAAAGAGTTTGTTTTTTGAAGTGGTTGCATCAGTGTTTGAAACATAAATTTTTTCTTTCATTATATCCTCTTGTTGGATTGTTCCTCTTACCAGTAAAAGTGAGCTGCATTGTCTCTTCTGATAAGTTTAGACTTGAAGTATATTTTATCTGATATGAGAGTAGCTATCTCTGCTTCTCCTTGAGTTCTATTAGCATGGGAGCACCTTGCTCCCACCCTTCACCTTTAGTTTGTGAGTATCTTTACCTGTAAAGTATGTTTCTGGAAGATATCATATAAATGGACTATAGTTTTTAATCCCTTTTGAAACCTTATGTCTTTTGATCAGGAGTTGAGGCAATTCAAATTCAGAGTGATTACTGAGAGATGATTTTTAATTTTTACCATTCTGAGTTGTAACATATGCTTAAGGTAGTATTTGTTCTTCTTTGCTTAGTTGTTTACTTGATGGAAATCATCCTTTTTCTAGTTCTGGTGTTTATTTTTAATTTCTTCTTTATAATTTGTCTCTGTATATTTTCTCTAGTGCTAGTTTGAAAGAAATTCTTTCAGGTTCTGTTTGTCATGGAAGATTTTTGTTTCCCTGTCAGATTTTAAAGGTATCTTTGCTGGGTAGAATACTTTTGGCTGGAAGTTGTTTTGTTTTCTTTTAGATTTTGGAATATGTCACTACAAGCTCTCCTGGCTTTCATGACATGGTGTGAGAAATCTGGAGTGATTCTTATTATTTTGCCTCTAAAAGTCCCTTGGTATTTTACCTTTTTGCCTTTAAGGTTCTTTCTTTGGTCTTTACATTAATCAACTTGATTATTATGTGGCATGTTGAACCTTTTCTCTGATATTGTCTAATGGGAGCTCTATGTGTTTTCTGTACCTGTGTACCTCACTTTTTATGTTTAGCAAATTCTCTGATATTAGTTCTCTGAAAAGATTTTTTATTCCTTTGGTTTAGATCTCTAGACCCTCTCCTATGCCTTTCATTCCTAAGTTTGCTCTTTTAATGTTATCCCATACCTATTGGATGTCAAGTTCAAGCAGTTGCATTGATTTTTCTAAATTAAATACTATGTATTTATTTTTAGAGTGGTCATCTTCTAATGATATTCTGTTTTCCATGTGGTCTTGTCTAACAATGATGGATTGATGGTTTGTACTGATACTTTCATTTCATTTATTGAATCCTTTATTTTCTTTCAATGATTCTTTTTGATTCCTGTTCAAGGTAGTATATTTTTTGATGCTTTGGTCATTCATTTCTTTCAGATTCTCTCTTAACTCTTTCCTGAAATCCTATATCATGTATACCATTAAACTACTGATTTCTCCTTTTGGCATTTTCTGAAACTCTGAGTTGGTGGGTTCTGTTGTTGTGAGATTTGGGCAACTCATTGTTTCCTAGCTATTCTGTCTTATGACTTTAGGTTTTTAAAGTTTATATCTTTGTTGTTTTGATGGCTCTTTCTCACTCTTTGGATATCCTGTCTAATCTCTCTCCCTGTATAATATTCTGGAGGTAAATATTTGCTTCAAGGTATGACCTCTAGGTTCAATCTTCAGTAACACACACACACACACACACACACACACATACACACACACACACACACCCTATACTTTAATTTATTTGTATTCACAGTTGTCATTTGAGTATTTATCATCCTATAATGCTAATTTTGAGGTCTGTGTTCCATATCACCTCATTATTTTTCTGCCTGTAATCCTCAGTACTGGGTTGCAGCTATTCCAGGACTCTCTCTCTGCCTGCTGCAATGGTGGTGTTGATAGATTCCATGTGGTAAAAACACGGGAACTGTCTGTCACCTCCATAATAGGTAGTAGTCTTTGAAATATGGTCAGTGTAGTTTGGTTTTTGTGTGTTTTTAAACTTCTGTTTGTAGGGATGCTTCATCTGTCAGCTGAGATTGGTTTATCTTTAGTGTCTGGCAATCCTCCCTATTGGTTTATTTATCTGGTCCACCCACAGCAGTATGGATTTAGAGGAGTCAGATGGTATATATGAAGGGAAATTGTATTATAACAATGGTGAAGGGTGAGTGAGGAGGAAGGGGATAGAGTGAGGAATGCAAGAAAATAGTAAGATAGAAAACAGAATCAAGTATAATAAGTTTTGAGTGTGGTTAGATAATATATAGTAAAGAATACAGAGAATGAAAATAAGGGAAAATTCTAGTAACCAGTGTAGAATACTTAAGATTAGTGATAGGAAATAGAAACAATACAAGGCACTGACAGACAGGTTCACTAAGAGTCAGATAAACAAAATGGAACACAGAAAATCTCTCACATTTATAAACACAAGAGGAGAGGAGGAGAATAATAGAAAAAATAATAAAAAGGAACCTTAAGAACTGCTTAATCAAGAATATGTAAATTTTTTCATTGGAAAAGTGCTAATTCCTCTTGTGGCTTTGACTAATTTCTTGCTGGACTTTTTTTTGTTGTTGTTTTGATTTGTTGGAGCCTCCTCCTCCTCCTCCTCCTCCTCCTCCTCCTCCTCCTCCTCCTCCTCCTCCTCTTCTTCTTCTTCTTCTTCTTCTTCTTCTTCTTCTTCTTCTTCTTCTTCTTCTTCTTCTTCTTCTTCTTCTTGCTTAGAAAGGATGTGAAAGCTGCTCCACAACTCTGGATCAAGCCTGCTCCCCTGCTAAGGTGGAAAATTGGAGCAGAGGTGTAAGGAGGGATTGACCCTAAAAGCTAGCCACTGGGAGGAGGCTCTTCTAGGCTGAGGTTTGAAGGTCTGTCCCAGGGTGCTCACCCAGCATTTACTAGTGTCCTAGGTTTGATCCCCTGTGCCACAATAAATAAATAAGTAAATAAGGGAGAAGAGAAAAATATATGCAAAAGGATAAAAAAGAACTACAAATACACAAGTACAGGATAGAAAAAAAGAAAGAAAGAAAGATGCAGAACAAAAAAGTACTGAGAATAACATAGAACAACAATAAAAAAAAAAACTCTTGCACTTGGCCTCTTCAGCCTTCTTGGCTCTACAATGATGCTTTTAGCTGTTTAAGGTTCACTTAATAGAGTAGGTTCTTGAGCATGTTCCAAGCATTCTCACTTGCTCAGAAACTTGTGACAGACATCAATATTAAGCCCTTAATGCTAGAGTCTCCTAAAGAAAGGCCTGGCTTGGTGTCCTGTCTTCTTTCTGCATGAATGCAGAACACCAGGTCCCAAATTCAGGGTCCATCCTAAAGCAAGTGGGGGAGAAGGAGACTCTGCCCTTTCCACAGAGAAGGCTGGTTGGTCTGCAGCTTCCAAGGCTGGTGTTTTTCTCAGAGTTTTGTGTGTGGCATGCAGCCATGGTTTGCATGATTTCCCACCCCTTGTTTTTATGGTCTCTTCAGTTACCCTGTGAGGAGACTGAACTCACCTCCTTGGAGTTTGTGCAGTCACTTCTGCCGCCTGGCTCACTGTGGGAGATAGAGACAGGGTTATGGATTTGGTTGTCCTTCTCTGTCCTGTCCTTGTGGGACAGTGATGTTTTATGGTTGGTGTCCTCAGTGTCCATGCATTAAGTCTCAGCGTGTTGGATATAAAGCTTTTCTAGGTTTCCAGAATTCCCAGTGGTCCATGGTGCACGCTATTGTTCTAGTGTCTCAGCTTGTTTGGGTATTTGTTCCTTTTTTTCTTTTTTACCTTGGTGTTTAAAATCAGCCTTGTAGATGTTAATGCGTTTTTCTGTCTTTAGTTCCCACCTCCACTGAAGGTAATCTTGGATATGGGGTGCTGTTCAATTTGGAGTTCCCTGAGACAAGTTAGAGACAGGTTCACCTAAAAGTCCTTACTCCGTCACCATCTTCCTTATTGGTCATTTTGATATCTCTTTTGTGAATTATTTTTAAGTCCAATTCTCTATTTCTATTATCTTTTTCTTACTGATTTTTAGAACTTCTTTATGTATTCTCTTCTTTAACTTAACATTTTGCTCCTTTAATTTTTTTTCTCTACTGGGGATTGAACCTAGGGGCATTCTACCCTCTGCCCTTTTCATTTTCATTTTTTAAATTTTGAAACAGTGTCTTGCTAGGTTGCTGAGGATGGCCTCAAACCTGTGATCCTCCTGTCTTAGCCTCCCAAGTACTGGAATTATGGATATGTGTTACTATACCTGGATTAATGTTATATTTTGCTAAGAAAATATTTGTATAATTTTAAGTAGCCCAATTTATCTAAAGTCTTCTTTCTGTAGTCAACACTTTTTATGATTTAAGATGTATTTGCTACCAGGCATGATGGCACATGCCTGTAATCCCAGAACTGAAAAGGCTCAGACAGGAGAATCACAGTTTCAAGGCCAGCCTCAGCAGTTTTGAAAGAACTAGCACGATTATAATCCCAGCTCTTGGGAAGCTGAGATGAGAGGATTGTAGGTTTGAAGCCAGCCTCAGCAATTTAGCTAGACCCTAGGAACTTTGGGAAGACCCTGTTTCAAATTTTTAAATAAATTAATTAATTTAAAATTTAATTAATTTAAGAAATGGTTGGGGTGTATCTCAGGTAGCGTGCTGCAAGGTTCAATCCCAGTACCTCACATTTATATTCTTTATGTTACTTTCTAAATGCTCTATTTTTTTATATTTTATTTTTGTCCTATAGCCTACCTACCTGGATTTGATTTTTATCTTCTGCGTAAGGTAATTGTTAAGATTTATTTTTCCATGTGCCTGTCCAATTAATGTACTACTATTTTTCACACAATCTTTTGCCACTGTGGTACAATACTACAAAACACATAAATATATATTCATATACACTTAGGTATTTTTCACGGTGGATGTAATTGTGTGCTGTCCTGCTTAATATGTGTGGAGAAAATATTTGTTTATGTATTTGTAGCACCTGCCACAATGCCTATGGTGTAGGCATTGTTTTCATTTGAATGAAGGAGTGGACTGGGAGAATTCACCCCTTCCTGGCTTTCTTAGAATTTATTGTTGAGTTTTCTTGCTCACTGCATTTATCTGGAGGAGCTTGCTTTCTTTTCAGCTGCTGGCTTTTCTCTCTTGAGAGTAGCTTGCTTTGATGCATGGCTCCACATATTTCTGCTTGATACTTTTCAGGTGCATTTCAGAAATAATCCTGAATCATTGATTATCAGGACTGTATATGAACAATAGAAATATTCTCATCTCAGCTCTACCGTTTTTTTTGTTGTTGTTATTGTTGTTGGGTTTTTTTGGTTTTGTGTTTTGGTGGTACTGGGGCCTTCTACCTCCGGGCTAGACTCCCAGACCTATTTTATATTTTATTTGGAAACAGGGTCTCTTAAGCCAGAGAGGCTGGCTTCAAACCTGCACGATCCTCCTGTCTCCACCTCCCAAGCGCGGGGATTACAAGCGTGTGCCACCACGCCCGGCTCAGCTCTACCTTTGTATCTGAGGAAAACGAGGTGAGGAGAAGCTGAATTCAAGCCACATCTGAAGCCATCCGCAAACCACCGTGGACCCTGTCTGGTGGCATGTCGACAGACCAGACTATTTGCCTCCTTAGCACAAATAGTGATGATGAGCTTCATTACCTGTGATGGCCATTGCTACTCTACATCATGTAGTAATAATAACAGCTAGAAATTGTAGAGTCTTAGTATATGTTAGGCATTATATTGGGAGTTCTACATATCTGATCATGTTCAACCATACCAAGTCTCCCAGGAAAAGAGTATTGTTATATTCTCCCATTAGAGATAAAGAGATTAAGGCAGGGAGAGGTCAAAGCATCATACTCATGTTTATAAACTACAAGCAGTGATTTTGAATCACAAAGTTTTACTCTAGAGCCTTTTGCCCTTAAGCACCAATATTCAGATAGTTTTGTTCTAACTTCTGTATTGCTATCCAAAAAGCTCATTACCAATAAGGAATATCAGGTTCAACTTTCTTCTTCCACCGCAAACCATCCATAGCATAATGTACTTCAAGATATTTTCATACCAACAAGGAATTCAAAGGAACAAAATATTAGACACAAAACATAAGTCATTGAAATTTTGCTACTTAATAACAATACAATCATATTTTAAGTATCATACAGTTTATACTATTTTAAATCAAAGAAACATTATTTATTTATTTTTATTTTTATTTTTATTTTTATTTTTTGCGTGTCTGGGCATGGAACCCAGGGGCATTTGACCTCTGAGCTACACTCCCTGCCCTATTTTTTATTCTTTATTTTGAAATTGGGTCTCACTGAGTTGCAGAGGGCCTAAGTAGCTGAGGCTGTCTGTGAACCATGATCCTCCAGGTCTCAGCCTCCCGAAGGCTGGGTTTACAAGTGTGTGCCACCACGCTTGGCTAAGAAACATTATTTATTTTTAACTATTGTATTGTTTTTCTAAAATAAAACACTTTGAAATTTAAAATAAAGTAGAATTTTGTATAGCTTAGTTCACTAGAAAATACATACAGGCAAAGAATAACAGAAATGAAAATTATCATCAAAATACCTGCCTAATGTTGAAATACAGATGCAAAGGCAAAGACTGTTTAATAAAAAGCTGCACATGTATTTCACACTTTATCTACAGATTGTTGCCTTGATTAGGAGTCACTTAAGTATTAATGACTACATTTTCTAAATGAAAAAGCAAAACATATGCCTACTTGCCAAAAGTCATCAAGCCATCTGTATGTAAGCAACTGTAGAAATAAAATTTATATGTGAGTTTTCTTTTAATCCACATTTTACTCTCAGAAAATACTTTATGTCCGTTAAGGCTTAAGTATCATGTAAATAGTTATTAATAATATTTGAATTCGATTCCTCTCAATCAACATTTTTGACACCAAACACTATGTTTCCGTTTCACTTACAAACTATATTGAAGGAAATGGGAAAAGGTTAGCCTGCTTTAAATATATTTTATATGTAATAGAGATGCGAACCATGACATTCCCCATGCTTTGGAAATTTCAATAAATGAGGTCTGGTTTCTACTTGTAAGTCTAGCAGTGGGAGAGCTCTCTCTAGAGTGTCTCCTTGCAGGGTTTTCTGGTGTGTCTCTGGTCCTGTGAGTTCAGATCCGGTGTGCTCTTCTGGTGCTGGGCCATGTTACACTCTGATGTGAATTTCCTCCCTCTTCACTGTTGTTTTTTATTTCAATCTCAATCAGCACTTGGTGAGTTAGTAAAATTATTGAATATTTGAAGGTTTTGAGGGAGAATCATTTCACATGCTACACAACAGTCTACCTTTGTGCTAACTCCTTTGTTCCTTTCTCTATTTTCGTCAGAGCCCAGACTCCCTCCATTTGCTCTTCCCTTCTGACTCAGACCAGTGGAATTGTCCTATCTGGTTGGTCAGCCTTTCTATTCACCACCTAGACTTCAGTAAACCATTGGTCTTCTGTATCCTTAGATTTAAACAATGTAGATAGAAAATAATCAGAAAAAATTTGTGTCTGGACTGAACATATACAATCTTTCTTTCTTGCCATCATTCCCTAAATAATCTAGTATGAAACTATTTGCTTAGCATTTAGATTGTGTTAGGTATTATAAGTAATCTAACGGTGACTTGAAGTATAGGAGAGAATATTTATAAGTTAAATGCAAATACTACATGATTTTACATAAGAGGTTTGAGCATCCCGTGTTTTTTGGTATAAAATAAGGTTCTCAAAATAATTCCTCATTGTTGGGGTCTGCTCAACCACCTGACAGAACTTCCGATGAATCAGCTACATGTAGCGCTGAGCGCGTTGGGGTCTGCACAATGGCCTGATAGAACTTCGAAAACTTCCGATGAATCTGCAACATGTAGCACCGAGCGGATATGGAGGGCGTAACTACTCCCCTTGCCCCGCTAGCCCAATTTGGTAATGTTGAGCCTTATTGGCTCCAATAATGCTTCCGTGCTCGTGAACCCCTCGTGCATTGGATAATGATTGGTTGCAAGTTATGTGCTTTGCAATGCAAGGGTGACCTTTAGCTTGATAGGATAGAATAGTTTCCTGTTGGAAATCTCCCTTGCGGTTTTTTGCTTTAAATTGGGTTGCCTAAGAAAAATAAACGAGATCCTGCTTGACACATCTCCTGGCTCGTGTGGTTCTGTTCGGGCGTCGGCACTCACTTTCCTTCTCAGCTCCACTGCTGTCGGGCTGGCCCCGACACCTCATGGATACTAAGAAACAATTATATAAAGAATAAAATCTTTACCTTTTGAGTAAAGTTCTTTTTTTAACTTAAAGCAATTTCAAAATAAGGCACAACCTGAGTAGAGAAAAGTACATCACAAGCAATCAAATATAGGTAATAATGTAAGGATGTCAGAATACGTAGTTTTTGGTTTTAAACAAGAGTTCAGTCTTGGGCATGGTGGCGCATGCTTGTAATCCAAGCATTTGGGAGACTGAGACAGGGGGATCATGGTCCACAAACAGCCTCAGCTACTTAGTAATACCCTCTGCAACTCAATGAGACCCTTTTTCAAAATAAAAAATAAAAATAGGGCTGGGGTTGTCACTCGGAGATAGAATGCCTCTCTATTTCATCCCAGTACCAAAAAAAAGTTCAGTCTTAACGATAAAATGTCTAACAGACATACTTAATTTTAAAAGAAAAAAATCTTTGAATGAGGGAGGAGCAATAATTAAAGTTTGGATGACAGCCTAGTATGTGGGATAGTAGAGAATGAGTGGTTACTTTTGTGGGCACCTGGAATTAAATATACTTTGCAAGATCAGGTTCTATTTTCAGAAATTAAGAGAGAAATGTAGAGACAAAAAGGCAGTGGTATGCTGAAAGAAGCAACCATGCATCCTACCAAACATAAGAAATAGTTACAAATATTATCAAAGTCTCCTTCTCTCCTGTGAACTCTCCTTTTTATCTTCATTCCCCTAAATTTAGTATCACTCTTTTGAATGTTTTATATTTCTAATACATATGAATGAATTCCATAAATAATTTCAGTATTAGGTAGCGTTGTTGTTGTTGTTGTTGTTGTTGTTGTTGTTGTTGTTGTTTTTGGTGGCACTGGGGTTCCTGGAAACCCTTCTGCCTCTGAGCTACACTCCCAGACCTATTTTTATACTTTTTAAATTTGGAAAAAGGGACTCTTAAGCCAGCGGGGCTGGCTTCGAACCTGCGCGATCCTCCTGTCTCCGCCTCCCAAGCTCGAGGATTACAAGCGTGCGCCACCACGCCTGGCTAGGCTGCATGTTTTAAAAATTATAGAATGCAAGCCAAGCGTGGTGGCGCACGCTTGTAATCCCCGTGCATGGGAGGCGGAGACAGGAGGATCGCGCAGGTTCGAAGCCAGCCGCGCTGGCTTAAGAGTCTCTGTTTCCAAATAAAAATATAAAATAGGTCTGGGAGTGTAGCCTAGAGGTAGAAGGGTTTCCAAGAACCCCAATGCCACCAAAATAAATAAATAAATAAATAAATAAATAAATAAATAAATAAATAATAGAATGTTGTTATACTCTATATTCTTTATTTTTTGGTGCTGGGGATTTAGCCTAGGGGCTTTCTACCTCCGAGCTATACCCACAGCCCTTTTTAAATTTTTGTTGTTGTTGTTGAAACAGGGTCTCACTACATTGCTGATGCCCTCAATAAGTTGCGGAAGCTAGATGTGAACCTGTGATCCTCCTATTTCAGCCTTCTAAGTACTGGTATTACAAGTGTGCACCACCATACCCAGCAATTACATTGCATATTTTGTTTAGCAACTTGCTTTTTCAATGTTGTTTTTAAGATTTAATTGTGTTCATATATTTAGTTCTTTCATTTTAACTACTGCAAACATTTTTATTTCACGAATAGATGTTTATCTAGAGTACCAAATGCAAACATTTCAATTTCTTTTGCAGTTTTATTTATTTATTAAAACCAGTGCTACTATAAACGTTTGGTAAACTTCTCTGTATATGTAAATGGATAAAGCATATATAGCAGAGAAGTCACTGGGTTGGAAGCTGTGCATGTGTTATTTGATATTCCAAATTGCTTTTTAACCTGACTGAACTAATTTACACTCTGCCAAGAGTATTTGACTATCTATGAACACTCTTCAGTTTATCCAATCAGATGTATGTGATTGTGTTTTTGAATTATATTTTTCAGAGTAAATGTGCACTTTAGAATATTTTATTTTGTTTACTGGCCACTTGTTTTCTTTCTGAGTAAACTGCTCGTCATAGGTCTGGTGATTTGGTACTGTTTCGACATGGCTGGACTAAAACTATGTTTACCAGAATCCCCTTCCCTCTATGACTCCCACTAGAGTCAGCCCAAAGAGACATGCATATGAGATTGGAAGGTAGACATGAAGCAGCTGCCCTTTTGCTATGAAGGTAATCCTGGCAGGAGCCAGTGAGAGACAGACATAGATACATTGGTGGCTGCCAGCTTGTTCTTTCTTTTCCCTGCTCTGTGTAGCTTTCTCCTGAGGGCTTCAGGAATGGTCATGAACCTAAATGCCTCACCAGCTCCAGAAGCCTTGGTCCTTTCCAGCAACACTCCTCTGCATTGCTATTCTAGTGGTAGCGGAGGCCTGGATAGTGGCTTTCCTTCTGACTTTCTCATTTCTTCCTTTGGAACCCAAGTTCCGCGGTTACACCTACAATTTTTAAGCTTTTATTACAACAATAAATTCCCCGTGAGTTGAAATAACAATAAAAACTAGAAATGCTGGAAACTACTGAATAGCTATTAAAGAAGTAGGAACCTCAGGGGCTTTGGTGGTGGAGAAAAGACAGGAACTGAAGTGGACCCAATATCTGACTCAGTTTTTGCCTCAAAACATTTGCCAAATCATAAGCATCTCTCTGTATTCCAAAAAGATGAGCATAATAGGAGCAGAGTGGAAGAAAAGCCAGATGGAAGGTAATCAAGAGGCCAAGAAACTAAGCAAAACTTTAGGCAGTTTTTGGACCTTGAGATGAGATAGGGAAAGAAATTAAAGTATGCAGTTCTTCATGGAGGGACCCTGATGAAAACTCTTGTCTTTCAATTACATGACTGAAGGAGTACACTGGAGGAGTGATTGCCAACCAGAAATAGAACAGAATTTATTAAACAAGAACCCAATGTTGTTCAAGTGAAATTTACCATCAATATACATGCTTTAAGTTGAAATAAAAATGCAAAGGTACATGTTTCAAAAAACCTACAAAATATTACAAGTGTTACCTAAAGTTTGCTGCCCTGATTAAGAGACACTTAACTAATGATGTGTAGATTTTCTAAAGAAAAAAGCAAAAACAAATGTCTACTTGCCAAAAGCCATCAAACCATTCTCTATATATCTAGCTCTAAAACTAGGTATAAAAAATTCCAACAGACAGCACAAAGGTAATTTATAATAAGGTTTCTTAAAAGGACAGACGATGCATAGTTTTGGGCTAGGCATGTATACAAAGCTTTCTAACAAGTAACAACCCAAACAAACTGAAAATTCAACAAACTAATCTTTTCAGATTCATAAGTGAAATGAAAACACAGGACAAATGGATACACCCCAAACTTGAGAGGCAAAAAACAGATACAAAAACTTACAAAATAGCAGAAGAGAAACCTCCATGGGAAGCAGTGCCACAGTTAGGAAATCTGAACTCTAATGAACAAGTAGTTTGAGTTTAAGAGTTTAAAACTCCAGGCAGAGCACCCCCACCCCCACCCCCACCCCCACCCCCGCTCTGGGATGCTCAGGTGGGTCAACTGGGGAATTATACTAAACAGTTAAGAGAGAAATTATGTCAATTATCTATCATCTCTTCCACAGGATGCAAGCAAAGGGAATATTTGCTCACTCATTTTATGAGGACAGTGTTTCCCAATACCAAAACTAGACAAAGAAATAAAAAGAAATCCACAGACCAGTATCTCCCATGAATATAAATGCAAAAATCTCAATATAATTTGCAAATTAAATGTATAAAAAGAATTATATATCACATCCAAGTAAGATTTATCTTACTTAGGCAAAGCTGTCTCCATATTCAAGAATAGGTTAATATAATCTATCAATCACATTAACAGGCCAAATAGGAAAAATCACATGATAATATCAAAACATGAAGAAAAAGTGTTTGATATACTCCAATATCCACTAATGATATAAAGAAAAAAATCTCAATAAACTAAGAATACTAGAAATCTTCCTCATTGTAAATAAAAATCTCTACAAATAACCTTCAGGTAAATCATAAATGTTGAAGAATTCAATGCTTTTACACAAGATCTGGAACAAAGCCAACCTATCCCCTCTTATCACTGCTTTAAGCATAGTGCTAGAAATCCTACATTATACACTATATACAAGAACAGAAAGTAAAAGTATGCAAACCAGGTTGTAAAAAAATAAAGCAGTGTTTGTTCACAGACGACATGAATGTTCATATAGAAAATAAAAAAGAATTGATAAGCTGGGCGTGGTGGCGCACACTTGTAATCCCCGTGCTTGGGAGGGGAGATAGGAGGATCACGTAGGTTTGAAGCCAGGTGCGCTGGCTTAAGAGAACCTGTTTCCAAATAAAAATATAAAATATGTCTGGGAGTGTAGCCCGGAGGTAGAAGGGCTTCCAGGAACCCCAGTACCACCACCAAAAAAAAAAAAAAAAAGATTTGATAAAACATCTATGATATTGACATCAATTATAGCAAGATTACAAAATAACAGATTAATCTATAAAAATCAATATATTATCTATAAACCAGCAATAAAAAAGTGGAATTTTAAACTGAAAATAGTAGTATCAAGCCTGGTATGGTGGAAATGGTTGTAATCCCAGTATTTGAGAGGCTGAGACAAGAGTATTAGAAGTTCACAGCCAGCCTCAGCAAGTGTGTGTGTGTGTGTGTGTGTGTGTGTGTGTGTGAGAGAGAGAGAGAGAGAGAGAGAGAGAGAGAGAGAGAGAGAGAGAGAGAGATACTGGGGATTGAACTCAGAGACATTCTACCTCCGAGCTATACTCCCAGCCCTATTTTATTCTTTATTTTGAAACAGGGTCTCACTGAGTTGCAGAGGGCCTCACTAAATTGCTGAGGCTGGCCGAGAACTTGCGATCTTTCTGTCTCAGCCCCTCAAATACTGGGCTTACAAGAGTGTGCCATCATATCCCTCTCAGTTTCAGCAAATTGACGATGCCCTGTGCAACTTAGTGAGACCCTATTTCAAAATAAAGAATAAAAAAGGGCTGAGGATATAGCTCAGAGTTAGAATACCCTTGGTGGGTTCAGGTTCAGTCCCCAGTACCCCCCTCACCCCCCCCACACACAATCTGGGGCCTTTCTCATTCTAAGTAAGAGCTCTACCATGGAGCTACATCCCCAGCCCTCTGTTTTTCAGTTTTTTATAAAGCTATGCATTTACTTACCACACAACCATGCAATCATGCTTCTTGGTATTTACTCAAAGGAGTTTAAAAACTTGTGACATTTGCAAAAACCTGCCCACAGATGTTTCTAATAGCATTATTCATAATTGTCAAAACTTAGAAGCAACCAAAATATTTTTCAGTAAATAGACGGACAAAGCATAGTACATCTATTAAGCAATGACAAGACATAAGAGAAACTTAAATGCATGTTATTAAGTGAAAGAAGCCAAGCTGAAAAGGCATGCAATATATTATTCCAGCTATATAATATTCTGGAAAGCCTAAAATAGGGAGATGGTGAAAAAAAAATCAATGGTAGCCAAGGGTTAATGGGAAAGGATAGATGAAGAGTCAGAGCACAGAAATCTGGGAAGAAGAGGGCAGTAGTACTATAATGATAGGTACATATCAATATACATTTGTCTCAAACCAAAGAATGGGCGAAAAGAGTATGCTCTAATGTAAGCAGTGGGCTTTGAATGATAATGATAATGAAGATCAGGTAGGTTTATCAGTTGTAATAAACTTACCACTGCCATTGCAGTTGTTGCTAATGGGGAAGTTATGCGTGTGTGGAAGAAAGGGGATAGAATATTTCTCTTTAACGTCCTCTCAAATTTTCTGAAAACTTAAAAACTGCTCTTAAAACTCTTTAAAAAATGTAAGGGACACTTTTTAACTAATATATTCAATGGTTAAGTTTTAGAATCCAGTAGACCATAGCACAGATGAAAGGAGATTTAATGAACTGAAGCACCAAGAGAAAAAAATGTAAAAATACAGAAAAACAGACATATGGAGACATAGTAAAAAAAAAAAAAAAAAAAAAAAAAAAAAAAAAAAAAAAAAAAACCTATTATATATATGTAATGTAATTTATGATCTAAAGGAATAAGAAGAAATTGAAGAAGAATCAATATTTGAAGAGGTAATAGCTGAAAAAATTGTAAAACTGAAGAAAACCTACCGCTATGTATTTATTAAGTACAATAGATGCAAAGCAAGATAGACAGAATATAAATGTAGAAATACAACAATAAACTTCCTGAAAATCATAGAAAAAGTCTTAACATCAATTAGTAAAAATGTTAGAATATTCTCTTTAATTTTGTTTACAGTGCCCAGGATAGAACCCAGGGGCTTGGACATAGTAGGTCAGTGCTCTGCCACTAAGCTACACACCACTGGCCCTCCTGAAAATATTTTAAAATGTAACATAGCAATTAGGGTAAAAAAATATGTACTTTTAGGAATTTAATGTCCTCCAAATAGCCAAGTCGTTCTTAAAAGGGAGAATGTCATGGAAAGACTCATATCATTGTCGGCCAGGACTTAGAAAGCTACAGTAACTTATACTAATGCTTAAGAAAAGCCAAATCATCAAGTTGAACAGATGGCAGATCTCATAAAATAGCTTGACATCCAACAAAGGTAACATGAGAAAATGATGTCTTTTCAAGCTATAGTGTTGCATAGGTTGACTATGCATATGGGGTGGGCTTTGATACCTTACAATAGATGTGAAGTATGTATCAAAGTACGTATATGTGTGCAAAACTCAGCTCAACATAATTTGCTGATATTCATGATAAAGTAACAGCAGTAAACTTCCAGAAGATGGTAGCAAAATCTCTTGAGGACTGTGAGTGTAGAAAACATTATTATTATTATTATTATTATTATTATTATTATTATTATTATTTGGTACTGAGGATGGAACCCAGGGACATTTTACTTCTGAGCTGCACCTCCCAGCCCTATTTTCTTCTTTATTTTAAAACAGGATCTCACTAAGTTGCAGAGGGCCTCACAGTGTAGCTGAGGCTGTCCGCGAACTGTGATCTTCCTGTCTCAGCTTCTCAAATGCTGGGAATACAAGCGTGTGCCACTGTGCTTGGCTTAGAAAACATTTGTAGATAGCACAGAATATATTGGTAGGCTGGACTACATTAAAATGCTATTTTTCCTTGCCAGGCGTGGTGGCGCACGCTTGTAATCCCCGCACTTGGGAGGCGGAAACAGGAGGATCACGCAAGTTCGAAGCCAGCCACGCTGGCTTAAGAGACCCTGTTTCAAAATATAAAATAGGTCTGGGAGTGTAGCCTGGAGGTAGAAGGGCTTCCAGGATCCCCAGTACCACCAAAAAAAAAAAAAATGTTATTTTTCCAAATATATTATTAAAAGAGTAACAAAGGGCAGCAGAAGAGAGTTGCTACAAAATCCGCTAGTAAGACAAACCAATAGAAAAATAGGTAAAATATGTTAACTGGAACTTTAAAAAATTAGAATAGCCAGTTGGGCAAAGCATAGAGAAAAACGTTCTCTGCCATAACAAAACATTTTTCAATTATAATTATGAGATTCCTCTACACTCACCAAAATGGTGTAAAATTATGAAGCTTCATAATGCCTCAAATGGAGAGAATATGGAGATCACATAGCTGAGAAAGTACTGATACAAAAACTTAGCATTATCTGGTAAAGCTGAATGACATATAACAAGAAATTCCATATCTAGTTTATATTCAAAAGAAACATGGGCATTTGAGCACTAAAGGATTTGTCCAAACATATTTGGTATCTGGCAATGAAAATAACTCAAATGCCCACTAAACATGGAATGGGCAAAGTAGAACAGATTCATATGACAGAATACAATGAAGATTAATGAACTTCACCTAAAAACAACTTTAAAAGAGAAGGCACTTTAGCCTGGCGTGATGGCACATGCTTGTAATCCCAGCATTTGGGAGGCTGAGTCAGGAGGATCGCAGGTTCAAGGACAGCCTCAGCTACTACTTAGTAAGGCCCTTTGCAACTCATTGAGATCATGTTTCAGCTGGGGATGTAGCTCAGAGGTAGAATGCCTCTGGATTCCATCCCCAGCACTGCAAAATAAATAAATAAATAAATAAATAAATAAATAAATAAATAAATAAATAAATAAATAAATAAATAAATATTATGGGTGGTCTTTCTGCTGGCATTTGAAACCATTCCCCAAGTCAGGAGCTAAGCTAAGAGCCACTCTGTTGGTAAATGGGCAAGACTTTGCTAAAAATGGGGCTGGGGAGAGTTCTCTCCACTGAGGTGGCAGAAAGTTGTAAAGAGTGTTGCTTTTACCCTAACACCAAAAGAAAGTTGAATGAACTACATCATGGTAGCCTTTTCCCTGGTGCTAGACAGTCAGGTAGGGCAGTCAACTATGCTGACGGCCATGGAATGACAGGTGTCCCATGGAGAATGGCGGGAGAGCAGTGAGACTGTGGCTGCCTGATTTTGACCTAGATGCTGCATAGAGAGCACTGGGCAGTTCTCTTGGGCAAAAAGTCATATAAATGCTAATTTTCCTAAGGGCAGTTTCCTTATTTAAAAATTTCTGATTGCTCAAAATTTTCCTATTTTTCATCTGTCTTCGAAAGACCAGCTTTTTAAAAAAATTTAGAAGTTTTCATTTTAATTTTATAATTGAGATAAGCAAAATGTCACTATCACTATTGAAAACTTGTGTTTAAAATGTATCATTACCTTATATCAAGCAACTTTACTAAACTTTCATGCCATTTTAGTAATTTTTAACATGCTTTAAAAAATGTGTAATGTATAATGTCTGAGAATGAGAATAATTATAGTTCCTTTTTAATCTGTATGCCTTAGTTTTTAATTTTGTTTTTGCACTACACTGGCTAGAACCTCTGGGAAAAAAATGCAAATAGAATCATTGAAAACAGATGTTCTTTTCCTGTTCCCGATTAGGAAAAAAAAAAACTCTATGTTTACACCATTAAATACTATGTATGCTGAAAAATTTGGTAGATACTGTCTATGAAGTTATGGAAATTTCCTTCTATTCTTAGTTTACTGGGAGTTTTTTAATGCTTTCTCTTCATTTCTTGTGATATTTATATAATTTTTTTCCATCATGATGGAATTCATCAGTTCCTTATTTTAGTCTGCCACATTTTGCTATGTATATTTTAAAATGTGTTTCCCTACATTTTTATTATCTTCCTGTTAATTTTTAATTTGAAAAAATAGAATAGTGTTTATCTTTATAGACCCTTTTTTAGTGAATGATTATTTTTCTAGTGTTATTATTACTCTAATAATATTTTAGAGTTTACTGTATCTTTTTCAATTTTAATGTTTATCTTTTCTATCTTTAGATTTTAAGTGTTCTCTTTAGGATAGCATATAAATTTTAAATATCAAATTTTATAATCTCTTTGTAAATAATCTGGCAGTTCATTTTTATTTATTGTGATGCGCTTATACTATGGTTTATTTCTACTATCTTATTTTGTACTTTCCACTTACACTCTAATAATTTATTATTTTCTTACGTAAGCTTCCCCTTGGATTAGCTGAGTTTTATTTATTTTTCCCCACTTTTTATTGGCTATAGGGTTACATTATATTTCTGTTCTTTAATTTGTTTTCTTAAAATAGTTAACAGTCAGCTAGGTGTGGTGGCGCAAGCTTGTAATCTCCATGCTTGGGAGGCGGAGACAGAAGGATAGAGCAAGTTTGAAACCAGCCGTGCTGGTTTAAGAGACCCTGTTTCCAAATAAAATAACATGTAAAAAATAGGTGTCTGGGAGTGTATCCCGGAGGTGGAAGGGTTTCCAGGAACCCCAGTACCATCAAAAAAAAAAAAAAGTTAACAGTCAAATCCAGTGACCTGAAAAATAAAATGACTTCTGAATTGTTTAACTCAGATTACCCTTGCATTTTGAAATTTATACTACATGTTTAAATATGTGTAATGCCTTTTGATATTCATTATCATTTTTTTTTCTTTTTTGTATAGAGCACCAAAATATCATTTCTTTTTTTTTTTAATTTTATTTTATTGGTGCACTATATTCATACATCATAGTGGGATACAAACTTTTGTAGACATACATGCACACATCGCCCAGTCAGCCCCCACCCGATCCCCACCCCATTCTCTCCCCATCCCTCCCTCCCATGCTTGGCTTAGTGGTTGACATCTAGTATTATAGCAATTTATCCAAAATTAAAAATGATAATCTCACATAACAGTTTCATTTGTCTGATACCAAGCTTTTGATGACTTAAAGATAACATTTCAATATTTCTTTTTGCTTTCTTTCTTACCAGAGAATATTTTTTTCTTTTTTTTAGGTGAAACTATCATATATTTATTTTTCAGAAAAAAATCTATCCTGATATGGAATATGGACTCTAGATACCCAAAACAATCTCGAAGCAAAAACAAAGCTAGAAGATGTATATTTTCTGATTTCAAACCATATAAAGCTACAATAATTGAAACAGTGTAGTACTGTTCTAAAGGCAGATATATAGACCATTGGAGTTAAATACAAGCCTAGAGCTAACTTCTTCCCTATATTGTCAAGTTATTTTTGACAAGGTTTCCACGAAGATTTGGTGGTGGAAATAATAATCTTTTAACTAAATATTGTTGAAAAATAATAATTACATGGAAAAGAATAAAATTGGACCCTTACCTAATCCCACATACAAGTATTAACTCAAACTAGATAAAAGACCTAAATATAAATCTTAAGACTATAAACTTTTAGGAGAAAATCTGGGTCATAAAACCTCACAACATTGAAATTGGCAGTGATTTCTTGGATATGATTTCAATGGCACAGGCAACAGAAGAATATACAAACTCCCTAAAAAATAAAAGAAAATATTGTATATCCAAAGACAATGTAAACAGAGTTAAAAGTTACTAATAGAATTGGATAAAATATTTCCAAATGCTATATCTGAAGGTATATTAATATTCCAACTAGAAATCCTAAAAATTAACAACAATAAAGGCAAACAATACAATTTAGGGATAGGTAAAAGACTAACATAAATAATGAATCTCCACAGATAACCAATCTTAGTTGTCTGTTGGATGGAAACTCTTGTTTCTCTGGTTCTGGTGAGTGTTACCTATTTCTTCTTTGTAGTTAATCTCTTTGAGTATTTTCTCTAGCGCTGGTTTTGAAGACATAAATTCCTTCAGTTTCTGTTTGTCATGGAAGCTTCTTATTTCTCCATCTAATTTGATAGAAAGTTTTGCTGGGTAGGAAATTTTTGGCTGGAAGTTGTTTTCTTTCAGAGTTTGGAATATGTTACTCCAAGCCCTTCTGGCTCTCATGACTTGGTTTGGGAAGTCTGGAGTGATTCTAATTGGCTTGCCTCTGAATGTCACTTGGCCCTTTGTTTTTGTTGCCTTTAAGATTCTCTGCTTGGCTTCCACATTGGTCATTTTGACAATTATATGGCGTGGGGATCCTCTTCTCGGATCCTGTCTAAAGGGAGTTCTATAAGTTTCCTGGATCTGTGTATCAACCTCTTGCTCTATATTTGGAAAATTTTCTGCTATTACTTCCTTGAAGAGATTGTTGATCCCTTTGGTATCACTTTCTTTTCCCTCCTCTATTCCAATTATTCTTAGGTTAGCTCTCTTAAGATGGGCCCATATTTCTTCAATGTCAGATTCCTGTTGTTGGATATCTTTTTCTAGATTAGAAACTATGCATTCATTTTTGGATTGCTCATCTTCTAAGAGCGAGATTCTGTTCTCCATGTGGTCTAATCGGTTGTTTGTGCTTTGAATTGAGGCCTTTACTTCATTAATTGCATCCCTTATCTCTTTCTGGCTCTCTCTGAGTTCTTTTTGAAGCACCTCTATTATTTCTGCAGTTATTTTCCTGATTTGATCTTCTAGAAATCTCTGATTTTCTGTTTTATCAGGTTCTGATGTTGTGGGGTTGTGCACATTCATTACTTCAGTGTTATTCCTCTTTCCCATGATTTCGGAGGTTTGTGCCTTCTCTGGGTTCTTCCCTTGGGTCACTATGGCTTCACTTAAGGTGCTCTGGATCTCGAGTCTGTATTATCTCAGACCCTACTACTCCTTTACTGGGTTGTATCACAGAGTCTCCGACCCAGGGAATCGATAGAGGCTGCTTTAAACTATGGGGGGTGCCAGGTTGCACGCTCTCCTATGGTGTGATATCTCTGCCACCACCACTCCCTCACTGGGTCAAGTCCCAGGAGGCACAATACTGGGATTTCTCCTCTGTGGCCCGCAATTTGACTCACTGTTCTTGAGTACGTAGATGCAGCTGTACTGGACTCGGTGAATTCACTGCTGCTGCCGCCGCCGGTGGCAATATGGCGCCTCTGCCACGCCCTCGGCCATGAGGCTGGCGTATTTTTTCTTCTCTGGTTTTGATTTCCACTCTGAATCCCTGCAGCGTGTGCTGAGCTCAGCCACTGGGAGCTTTAAATGCTGTCTGCGCCGAAAGATCCCTCCTGGCTGTTCCGCATCAGCTCACCTCGGCTTGCTGTAGCCGTCCGCTGAGTTCGCCGCTGCCGCCGGCAGTATGGCGCTGCTGCCGCGTCCTCGGGCGCGTGTGTCTCCTCTGTGGCCCTGAGCTCTGTTCTCAGTCCGCTTTCTCTCTGGAGCCTGGTGGTTTTTTTGTTTTTCTGGTGATGGTGTTTTCTGGCTATGTAAGGCGCTCTTTTTGTGGTAATGGAGATTGGTTGTTAGCGGGACTCTTAAGCCCCGCTTTTCTCGGTCGCCATCTTCCCGGAAGTCTCCGATATTCATTATTATGATATCATAATTTATTTTATTCTTTATTGTTTTCTGCTTTTTCATTCTTTTTTTTTTTTTTTTTTTTGGTGGTACTGGGGTTCCTGGAAGCCCTTCTACCTCCGGGATATACTCCCAGACCTATTTTTTTTTATATATATATATTTAGGTGGAAACAGGGCCTCTTAAGCCAGTGCGGCTGGCTTCGAACCTGTATGATCCTCCTGTCTCTGCCTCCCAAGTGCGGGAAGTACAAGCGTGCTGGGCCACCACACCTGGCTTTTTCATTCTAATTTTATTTGCTTAATCTTTAGAGGTCTATTTATGCTAAACTTCATTTTTTTTCTGAAAAATTCTTCATTTGATCTGTATCTATGATAGCTTAGCTGGATATAAAATAAAAAGTTACTTGAAAATATTATTGTACTATTTTATAGCTTCATTCATTATTGCTATTGAAAAACTTATTGCCATTTGTTTATGGAAAAATCTCTTTCCTCTCTCTTTTTTTTTTTTTTTTTCACACTGGGGATGGAACCCAGGGCATTCCACTTTCAAGCTACACCCCCCAGCCCTATTTTTTATTCTATAGTTTGAAACAGGGTCTCACTGAATTGTAAAGGGTCTCATTAAGTAGCTGAGACTGTCCAAGAACCACGATCCTCCTGTTCCAGCCTCCCAAATTCTGGGGTTACAAGTGTGCACCACCATTCACAGCCTCTTTCCTCTTTTGCTATCCTTAAGATCGCCTTTGTGTGTCATTAGTGAGTAGCACTTTTACTAGAAGATATTTAGGTTGTAGAAATAATTCAATTTTACAATTCCACATTGGCAATCATTGCGATTCTTTCTTTCTTTCTTTCTTTCTTTCTTTCTTTCTTTCTTTCTTTCTTTCTTTCTTTCTTTCTTTCGTCTGGGGATGGAACCCAGGGGCATTCGACCTCCGAGCTACACCACCTGCCCTATTTTTTATTCTTTATTTTGAAACCGGGTCTCACTGAGTTGCACAGGGCCTAAGTAGCTGAGTCTGTCCACAAACCGCAATCCTCCTGTCTCAGCTTCCCCAATGCTGGGATTACGAGCATGCGCCACCATGCCCGGCTTCATTGTGCTTCTTGACCCAGAGAAATCATGACTTCTACTGTTTTTATAAATTTTTTGCAATGATCTGTATTAATGTTGCCTTTCCTCATTCTTTTCTTTCTTCTTTTATGACTAGGTAAACGATAGTCCTTTAATTTTATGTTTTATATTTTTATGTCTTTTCGCTTTCTATTTAATTTTTATAATAATTCTACATTCTGAATGATCCCTCCAAATACAGATTTTACTTCATTGAATTATTTTCTGTCTATCTTTAACCTAATCTTGGCCTTTAGATCTTTTTACCATTTATTATGTTTTCATCTCTCACAACTTATTATTCTAAACTGCCTATCTTTTCAAACAATATTTTAATTTCCATGTCTCTCATCTATTAGGGCTATACTTCTGCCATCTGTTCTTCTGTTGGCTTTGGCTTATTTTTCATTTTTTTCTCAAGTATTTCATAATTTTGAACTATAAAATCATGTAAAGTTTGCTTTATCTGTTAGAATCCTGGAAGAATGACTTTGTAATTTATCTCTACAGAAAAGGTGTGGATTTATATCTACAAAGTTTCTTAGAAACCTTGCCACTTTGGGAGACACTTTTGTATTAATATTGCAGATCATGAAAATTGTATAAATCTAAGCCTCGACCCTTATTAAAATAGGCATTTGGATACAGCTTCAGAGAAGATTTTGTTTTCTATCCAGAGCCAAGCTTTATAAAAAGTTCTTTTGTCATATCCATTTTCAAGGGTACAGATTTTAATGAAGTTCACACTTCCATCATGGATGATCTCCTTTCGGGCTGAGGTTATATTAGTCATCTCTGTTCCAACTCATCAGCTCACAGATGCCCAGGGCTTCATGTGCCCTTTAAAGGCCACACCTCTTGATTACTCAGCCCAGCAAAACCTCCATGACTGCCAACTTGCTAGTCCCTGATTATACTTGTATTCAATTTCTCCTTCCTTTGGGAGTTAGTAGGGGTTTTCTTTAGTGATTTGAAAACTCAAACACACTTATATGAAACCAGTTTATCCAGGATTTTGACAGGTGTATCTCAAGCATCTTCCCCCTCTATGCGCGCACACACACACACACACACACACACACACACACACACACGCACCACCACCACCACCACCATTAAGTACAAAAAGTATTCCTGTAAGGAAAAGTTGACTTTCTCAAAATCATTAGTGTAAAGCCATAAATTAGGTTTTTCAGTAGCTAATCATTACTGCTGAGAACAAAGCATTGTTCAATTAAGAGGCTGACTTAATTAAGCTCTACTGCACCATATTAAACTATTGTCTTCATTAGATAGTATTAAAAATAACAAAATATAATTTATTAAAAATATACACTGTTCACAATTTCTGAGGACTTAAAGCCTTCCACGTCTGTAGGTTACAGCTGTCATTGTTTACCATGTTATAAGTTAAAATTAAAAAATTTCAAGTTTTATTTAGTAATTTATTGAATAATAGCTATAATTAGCAAGCCTGTCACATTTTAACAGAAATAAAATGTTTTCTTGAAGATTAAATATATCCCTAAGTAATAAATAAATATGCAGTAAGAAAAGTACCTCTGTTTTGCACTTTTATATATCTTCTTAATGTGTGGCTTAATTGCACAAGCTATATTTTCTTATGTTTCTATAGTCTATATGTGATGATATTTGGTTAAATATTATTAAGAAAATAAAGTTTCACAAAGATACATGTAGTTGAACAAGGAAGGAGTATTTTAATAGATGTTTCATAAAATTGCACGTGCACATGTGAACACACATACACACTTTTCTTTGATTCTGCACCTTTCTAGCAAAAATAAAAAATAAAAAAATTCAAGGAGTCATGGCCAAGTTTTGAACTAGCCACTACTCATGGCTACCTGCTTGAACTAGCATGGAATGGGAGAATTAGAGACAGAATATTATTGTAGCCTCTCTTCCTATAGTCCAACTGGCATAGATGCAATAGATCACTGCATACATTTCCAAATCTCCTTCCCAACTTTTTTTTTTTTTTTTTTTTTTTTTTTGCGGGTCTGGGGATGGAACCCAGGGGCATTCTACCTCCAAGCTACAACCTCTGACCTATTTTTATTCTTTATTTTGAAACCAGGTCTCACTGAGTTGCAGAGGGCCTCACTAAGTAGCTGAGGCTGTCCACAAACCGTGATCCTCCAGGTCTCAGTCTCCCGAATGCTGGGATTACAAGCGTGCACCACTATGCACGGCTCCTTCCTGCCACCGCCCTTCCCCCTCGGCATATATGAATGTGAAAATGCCGTATTAATCAGCATGTCCAAGGAGGCCACGCCCCGAGGAAGGAGGCGTCATCTCTGGCAGAAATACTCCCTACTCTTAGATTTCTACACTAAAAAGCTCCAATGATGTAAAACAGGATCCCAAGAATTAGGACTGTGGAAGAAATTGAGTCCATGAAAGATAAATTTTCTAGTAAAGGGCAGCCAGAATTCAGGGGCTGCAAAATTCCTTTTGGTCTTTTCCAAAGGCAAGTCCTTTGATCTAAAGATGAGCTCCCAGCACCTCTCTGCCAGCAGGGGAAGCTGCTTGCCCCATTTCCCAAAGAGATGTAAAACTGTCTCTGGAACCTGGGCCATTTGTTTTTCCTCTTAAGAGATGCTAATAAGCTCTTATCTGGCCTTAACAAGCCTATCTTTAGGACTCAGCAGCAGGACAGTAAAAAACTCAAAAGTCTGCCCCAAAACCATGCATTAAAGAACAATTATAGAAATCCAATCACCTGTGTTATAATGTTTTTGCCCTGTTTTATTAACTGTAATATAAGTATTGCCTCATAGGGGATGGCGGAGCAGACAGGACCCGACAAATCTGCAATGCAGCCCATGGATCTTGATAAAGGAGGGCCTGGACTAAGCCCTAGAGACAAAAAGACTCTGGAAGGATCAAAGGAGATCCTAGAAGACTGAATTTCCCCCAAAAGGACTTTGGGTGTGAACCCCCACTTCTTTACCTGTCCCTGATGCCTTTCTCGGACCTTGCCCCCTAAGGCTCACCCAAGGCCAGAAACCTGATTCCAATGACAAAGGCCAAGGGGGCTGACTGTAATCACCTAGTCCCAGATGAACCTTGAACTGTGATGCCATGGATCTTCTTTTATCCTGTTTATCTTGTTTACACTTAATGCCTCACTATTGTCCTTTGATGCTTACATTGGGTATAGGGTATAAATACTGCTGATGGAAATTAAAACTTTGTCAACTGCACAGAAGGCAGTTGTCCAGTGATTCTTTTCAGATTCCTCTCTCCCAGGTCCCCGGGGACAAGACCCCACACTTACATGGGGTTTGAAGGAGCTCTTACCTGCTAAGAGAGAGGAGTCCCTGCAGGTATTAACCCCTGCAGGACTGCAACCGAAGCCCTTGTTCATCTTTCTGAGGATTTTGGTCTTAAATGGACTCAGTGTCAGATTTCCCCCCAGGACTGAGCAAGTTCGTTTCAGCACCTTCCCAACTTTTAAAGTCTTCTGTCCTTGCCTGCAGACATTTTATTTATTTTTTCTCTTCCAGACAATTTTCAAGACACCATATAGTAATTGTTTATAGAAATCGAGAAGGAGAGAGTGTAATATGAATTGAATGTGGGAAATGGAAGAAATCACAGAACAAAAATTAGAGATAAAATGAGAAAGAAAATATATTCCCATGGAAGAGAGAATAGTGCATTGTGTGAGAAAGCAGACTAGGAAGGGAAGCAGTAGGGTAGTAGAGGAGAAGGCTAGGAGATAGGCAGAAAAATACAAATGACTGGGGCGAAGGATTGAGACAGCTAAGAGAGCTATGTTACAGAACAGTAAGGACAATAATATAGGCAAAATGTAATGTATATTCAGCCTAATGTTTTTTCAGTAGATGTAGCTCTAGGAGACTGTAGTGGTTGTGCGTGGCTGTCATATTATTTACTTTATTGCAAAGATTAACAACCCCACACTCCCCCCCTTTTTTTCTTAGAAAAATATCATGTGACTACATCCAAAGTGGTATGAAAAACCTTCCTTTTTGTTTCTAAGCTTGTTATAATTCTCTGGATAAAATATGTGGTCATATATTACCCCATTCTATAAAGGAGCTTTCTTTTATCTTTTTCTCCGGTTTCACATTTCAAATGCTTCCAACTCATGCCAGTATCTCATTTTTGCAGGTAAAAAGTTGGATCTTTGGATTGCAATCTAACTCAACAATTCTGCTACCCACTGAACAGTTTCTGATTGCCATTGATGGGCTCCACTACTAGTTTGTCTTTGTGATTTTGTGCAATATCCAAACACAACTTTTAAAATTATTTTAATTTTCTTTTAAGAAAACCAGGTTTTGAATTTTTTTTTTTTTTTGAGATATCTCAGAGGAGCAATGTCCTTAGGAAAGGGTTTATAATTATTGCCTAGACCTTTTTCTGGATGGTTGCTGGTTCCAAGCTTTTGCTATTTTATAAGTAAACTTTGAATTATCCTTCCATAAACAAATTTCTTTCTGGATTTTGTTATATAGAAACTTATTTGCCATTTTTATTCCCTCTCATGCCAGAAGAAACTTCTGTAGTTTATCTCCATTAGCTTACAATTTCACTGCAATAAAAAAGTTTACATCATTTATAGACTTGGAAATTTGGCTCTCAACTGCTTATTTCAAATTATTTATAAAATCTATAAAAGAACACTTCAGAGATAAGTTATTTTTTAATCATGATCCTGTACTTCCTGTTCTAAACCATTAAAAAATCATGGTTCTGATCAGTTGGTGACACAATGTGTTTTAAAAGTGTTTGATGTATAAAGTTGTCCAAAAATCTAAATAGTTTATAAATATTGGTTCTTATTTTTCTTATATTCTTCCAAATAAATGTCAGTTGTCTTGAACCCATGTCATATATATACAAATATATGTGTGTATATGTGTGTATATATGCACATATATATTCAACTTATATTTTCAATTATTTAATATTTTGTTTTAAATTCTAACAACCTCTGTAAAATGGAATAGAAAGTCAATACTTTTTAGTTCTCAGTATTTCCTCTGGAGCCCTTGTTATAAATGATTATCACCTTGGAAAATCACCAGCTGTCTTGAACATTCTGGGAAATATTCCACAACAGCACACCTTGAATTTTTCCAATCTTATATGTCAATGACATTCAGGTAAATTATTTATGTTTTCTTAGTGATTTCAACTGAAATATCAAGGAGCTTTATTTATGTGTAATTTAGAAATTCCAAAATATTAATTTCTTAAGCAATCTGGGAATGAGAAGCTTTGTAACCTTCTCCCTAATGAAGACCCTGACAAATAATTTATTATGTTATAGCTGTTTTTGGTTCTACCTCCAATTCTTCTTGTATATAATGGCTCTTAAGTAACTCTATAGGTTTCCTGCCTACCTGAATTTCTCTCTTAATCACATTATTACTAGCTTAGAAGTTTCTATAAGAGAAACTTCAAAGTATATTTTGCCTCACTTTGTATGTTATTATGACGATTTCAGTTAAATATGGAAGTAAAATTATCTTATGAAACTATCATATCGAATGAATCAATTTGTCTAGATAATAGGGTCAGGGCAGGTAGCTTACAAAACCCTCTTACCTCTTCACTCCCTACTCCTATATATAATACTGGTTTTCTTCAGCCTGTAATTTATTTTCAGATGACAGTTTTTTAGAACACGTTCATACAAAGTCACTGAGGGGGATGTGGAACCTGTCATTATGGAGAACTCATATTTTCTTTATAAGTTTTGAATAGTGAAGAGGAGAGAATCTAGGGAGAATTGGAACAGTGGTTCTCAAAGTGTTATCCCATATCAGCAGCCTTGACACCATCGGGCACCGACTTATAAATGTAAATGTTTGGGTGCCCAATCTAAGACCCACTGAACTGGATATTCTACAAGTGGGATCCAGAAATGTGTTCCCCAGTGACTCTACTGCCCACTAGAGTTTAAAATCCATTGCATAAGAAACGTAGTTTTATTGATCAAAGGGCAGGCATTGTCCCACCCTAGGGCTTTTCAATCGTGATATGCATAGGAATTGTTCCACTCACTCTCATCTGGGACTAAAGACTGTACATTTATAAGAAACTCCAAGCTGCGATTGCAGCTTTGCAAACCACATTGATTGCAAAGCTATTGATTAAATATAGGAAGAGATCATTGAAAAAGGTGCCAGGAAAAATAGGCTAAATGGGGTGACCCTAGCAAGTTTGACACATCACTGAGTGAAATCCACTAGGCTTGGCTTTTTTAGGAATCTTGATGGCTGACACAAAGAAAGGCCTTATTCTGAGACCAGGATTTTAAGAAAGGTGATCTGACATTCAAGGTCAGGAGAGAGAGGAGAGAGAGAGAGAGAGAGAGAGAGAGAGAGAGAGAGAGAGAGAGAGAGAGAGAGAGAGAAGCTTTAAGCTGATGCCAGGTAAGATTGTATGGTTTGAGGCTTCGAGTTATAGTATATCACAGTTCTCTATGGATATTTGTGTAAGAAATAGATGTACACTTTCACTTTCCAGAAGCTATCCTAAGAAGACATAGTAACACAAAGTACACTCATAAAGAAGAGGAGGACGCCTAGGTTGTGTTAATGGAACTCATCTTGGAAAGCCTGCAGCTTGGGAACTGCTCTGGGACCTTGGCAGCCAAGTAATTAAGATTTCTGCTCATAGGTTTTCTCATGTCTAAAATGTGGATTAAAATAAAAGGTATTTTACAGAATTCTTGTGAATACTAAATGAGTAAAGATTTCCAAGGCATCTAGAAAAGTGCCTGACAAATAAAATTCCATGAAATGTTCTTTTTTTTTTTCTGTCTGTAGCTCTATCTTTGCTTTCTACTTATTATAATGATCACATTAGCCACATTTATCTTTCCTAGTGAATGGAGAAACAAGAAGAATGAGAAGTTATGGGCATACAACATCACAAAAAGTCAAATGGTCCAGAACAACTTAAGGTGATTGAAAAAAAAAAACTCTTTGAGAAAGGGGACCATTTACCAAATTAAAAAATACTTATGTTAAATATATTCAAATAAAGAAACTGAAATCACTTTACTTTCTGACTGGGTCCAAAAGAATAAACAATTAACATAGAGCTCCTTTTCAAAATTGTTTTCAGAAATGTCAAGGTGGTAAAGTTTTAACAGTATATAAATAGTAAATAGTAAATCTTAGGATTAGCTCCCCCCACCTTTTTTTTCTTCTCTATGGTCACTCATAGGTGAGATTTCCTTTCCAATCAATTTTTTGAAATGGTGAGCTGCTAAAGAAAATGAAGATTTCCTCTGAGGAGAACTGAGATTTTTCTTTTCATTCTTTTAAACCAAGTCATCAATATATTGGTCTGTTGCAGGCACAAATTGGCAAAAATAATTTCTTCAATCCCCTTTCATAAGAAGAGAAACTTTTTTTATTGGTGCATTGTAATCATATATCACATTGGAATACAATACTTGAGAGGATATACAAGCACACATTATCCAATTAGCCCTCATCCAGCCCCCATCCCATTCCCTCCCCTTCCCTCCATCCCATGCTTGTTTGGTGATTAACTTTGATACATTTGTTTATGTACCTCCTGCATTTTAAAGAGGCTCCATCCTCCCCTATTCCATAACCTCTGATTGGTCACCTTAATTGCTTTACTATAGGGCCCTTTCTATAAGCTCCGATCATGGCCTTGTCCCAGCAATGGCCTAACCCCTCGACCTCTTCCTGTTGCCCCTTTCCTCCTAGTTATTGCTGATTAGGGGAAGCATCTGTTTTTTTTTTTTTTCTATGATATTTCTCTGTGCATGCCACGTTGCAATTGATCCCATTCTTGACGGCCCCAGTAGTGGCCTGGCTACCCGGTGGGCTGATCCAGACCTCGCTGGCACAAGCAGCGGCCTTACCTCATGAGAGGCCCTGATTCTGGTCTCACTGGCCCCGACACCGGCCTAATCCCTCAGCTGGCTCCGATCCCAGCCTCGGTGGCCCCAGCACCAGTCTAACCTCAAGGCAGGCTCTGATCCCGGCCTCGGAGGCCCCAGCACAGGCCTTGCCTCATGGCAGGCTCTGATCCTGGCTTAGCTGGCCCCGGCACCGGCCTAACCCCTCGGCAGGCTCCGATCCCGGCCTCGGAGGCCCCAGCACCAGCCTAGCCTCACGGCAGGCTCCGATGCTGGCCGATGGCCCCAGCACCGGCCTAACCCCTCAGCAGGCAACAATCCCGGCCTTGGAGGCCCCAGTAGCAGCCTTGCCTCATTGCAGGCTCCGATGCTGGCCTTGCTGGCCCCAGCACCAGCCCAACCCCTCGGCAAGCTCCGATCATGGCCTCAGAGGCCCCAGCAACGGCCTTGCCTCACGGCAGGCTCCGATGCCGGCTGCTGGCCCCGGCATCAGCCTAACCCCTCGGCAGGCTCCGTTCCTGGCCTCAGAGGCTCCAGAACCTCCCTTGCCTCACGGCAGGCTCCGATGCTGGCCGCTGGCCCCGGCACAGGCCTAACCCCTCGGCAGGCTCCTATCCTGGCCTCAGAGGCCCCAGCACTGGCCTTGCCTCATGGTAAGCTCCGATCATGGCCTTGTCCCAGCAATGGCATAACCCCTCGGCAGGCTCCAATCCCGGCCTTGAAGGCCCCAACACCAGCCTTGCCTCACGGCAGGCTCCGATCCCGGCCTCACTGGCCCCAGCATCAGCTTAACCTCTCGGCAGGCTCCGATCCCAGCCTTGGAGGCCCCAGCACCGGCCTTGCCTCACGGCAGGCTCCAATCCCATCTTTGCTGTCTCCATCGCTGGCCTCACCCCTTGGCAGGCTCCAATCCGAGCACCCTCTTCGCCCAGCCATTTGTCCCCTGTTCTCGAGGTTGCGTGGTGGTAGCATTCTGCCTCTGGGATTGTTACTTCAAAGGTTCCAGGTGTAATGCATCAGATCTCTGCCTCCCCTGAGTACTGGCCACTGCCATTGCCACTGCCTCCACCATTTCAAATCTTTCCCAAGCTCTTTTTCCACTCTGAATGTTGTCCAGTGTTCCTAAGCTTGTGCGACAGTAGCATTCGACATTTGGTGTAATTTCTCCAAAAAAATAAGGTTGGTAGGATCTGATTTCTGCTTCTCCTGAATACAAGTCTTCACTGCCATCATGGAGACCGCTTTCAACACCGCCTTTCTCCTTGGTCTCTGCTAACCTCTCTCCTTACAGGTGATGTCCAAGATTCTTAACAATGTAGAGAAGAAGCAGTCCTCCTTCACGGGAAATTTTTCCAAAAGTTCCAGTTCATTTGAATAGGTTTTGTCTGCATCTCCAGTATCCTGGCATCCGCCTCTGCCTTTCTGACCCCTCTTCGATATTTTTCTTTTCCTTTTTTTTTTTTTTTTAAATAAGAGAAGACAGTATGTGTGGTTTGAGGAGGTAGTGGGATCAGGCACTCAGTAGCACTGTGACCCGGCCCGGTTTCCCCATGGGGCCAGCGTGCTCAGCACTACTCTGCCTGGGGCCCAGAGTCCTATGACCTGGGCTCCGGCTCTTCCAGGGGTCCGGCGTGCCACCCCCCCCTCCCGACCCCTGCCCGGGACCCAGGGTCTGACGACTGGGCCCAGTTAAAGAGAAACTTTTTTGTATCTTTTTAAAATGAAATGTGTAGCCAGGCATGGTGGCACATGCTTGTAATCCCAGTACATGGGAGGCTGAGGCAGGAGGATCATAGTTCATGGAAAGCCTCAGCTATTTACTGAGGCCTTTTGAGACTCTATTTCAAAATAAAGAATAAAAATAGGTCTGGGGATGTTGCTCTGAGGTAGAATGTTCTTAGGTTCCACCCCCAGTACCGCAAAAGTGTTGGAGTAATATTTTATTTTTTAGGGTATACGTTTTATCACAGAATAAAACTTGGAATTTTCTGTTTATTATTAATTTATTTCAGTTTTTTCTTTTCAGAAAAACAATCTATATATGACAAGCCAAGTTAAAATACTTTAACAAACACACACATCTCATATACACATAGTCCTATATATGTCGGTTGTATTACTGATCATTTTTTTTTTTTTTTTTTGTACTGGAGATTGAAGCTTGCTCTGGGGCTTTGTACCTTGGAGCTACACCCTCCAGCCCTATTTTATTTTTTATTATGAAATAGAGTCTCACTAAGTTGTGAGAGCCTCACTAATTTCCCAAAGTTAACTGAGAACCTGCCATCCTCTTGTCTTAATCTCCCAAGTACTAGAATTACAAGTGTGCTACACCACACATGGCTTATCAGTAAAATCTTGACAGTTACCTTGATTTTCATGAATGTTCAGATATTTTCAAAACAATACACATTCAAAACCTCAGTGAAATGAGACAAAACCAAAAAAGCTCATGAGAAAATATAGATCTATTGGGATTTTTAGATTTTACTAAGTTCTCAAAAAATAGGCCTGCCTTTAAAAAGGTTCTCAGCACTTAATGCATTTTATTTTATTTAATTAATTTATTTTTGTTGTACTAGGGATGAGTTTGTTGCACGGTTCCTAGGGATTTCCTTGGTGCTTTTACTGAAAGCAGAGCACACTAACAATGCACATAAATCTTTTCTACCCAAGCAGAACTGTTGTCTCACCCAGTGGTTCAAACAGCCAGTAATATTTAACTTGTATGCTTCATGTAGCAATAAAACAAATAAATGGCCCTCTCAAAAGTTACATCCTGCATTATATAAATATTCCTCTTCAGCACAATATATCCTGCTTAGCCACAAAGTACCCATGTCTTCTGGCCACAAAGTATTCTCATTATTGAGGCTTAGTAATTTTCATTGATTTTCTTTGTGTTACAAGGAGATAGTCTGTGCCAATTAATTAACAGTATTTAATTAAGATCCCAAAGTATCTTATTAGCAATTAATATCTAACATAATCTACAGTAGCAAATATAGTGGATCTGCCTCAGTGAATTATTTTGTACTTAAAAAGTTACATGGAAGCCTGGTTTGGTGGCTCATGCTTGTAATCCCAGCATCTGGGAGGCTGAGACAGGAGGATCCTGGTCCTTTAACAACCTCAGTTACTTAGTGAGGCCCTTTGCAACTTTGTGAAACCCTGTCTCAAAATAAAGAATAAAATATAGGGCTTCCCCAAGCTAGGTAGTATTGGTAATACCAGAGGGACTCCAGATGATGGAGGGGAAATTTCAGCAAAGCTAGAATGGAAGGATAGGAGAGGAAGAAAGCTGGTTGTTCAATGGAGGAGCTACATACGAATATGTGTAATGGTATAAATATAACATGGTTAACCTGGACACTCTTTATTGGGTGGGGAGTGAAGTGGGGGTGGGGAGAGGGCACAAAGCACAATCTTAATGTACACCATTTTCAATATGTTCAACTTATAAATAAAATAAAATATGGAAGAAAAAATAAAAGACAGAAAAAATATAGGGCTGGGGGTGTAGTTCAGAGGTAGAATGTCCCTGAGTCCCATCCCCAGTATCAAAAAAAAAAAAAAAATTACATGAAAGCCATGACCAGTGGCATGGGTTTGTAATCCCAGTACTTGGGAGGTTGAGACAGGAGTATCACAAGTTTGAGGCCAGCCTCAACAGCTTAGCAAGATCCTGTTTCAAATTAAAAATAATAAAATGGCTGGGAATGTAGCTCAGAAGTAAAATGCTCTTGTGTTCAGTCCCAGTACAAACAAACAAACAAACAAACAAACAAACGAACAAACAATGCTACATGAAGATGGTTGGTGGTCAAAGAATCTATAGATCTGCATTCTCTAGCTGAGGTAGGAAGCTAATCAAATTTGGCAGAGGATCTGGCTGTGCAAAGCAGGATGGGTTCTACCTTTAGTTGGTCGTGCCACATGTAAGCAGAAGTCTGAGTCCATGAAACTCAAAAGCAAGAAACTTTTATTTTTTTTTCTGAAAGAAGGTTAATGAGAGTGAAATGTTGGGAGAGTTTCTCAATGCACTATAGAAAAACAACAGTGATCTGAAGAGAAAAAGGGAGGGGGATAGTATTCAATTTGTAGTCTTGAGATTCTTTTCTTTGACTTCACTTTGATTGATTGGTACTGCAAAGTAACCCTAGGGGCATTCTACCATTGAGCTATCCTAAGCCTTTTTATTTTTTATTTTGAAACAGCATCTCACTAAATTACTATGCGCTGGACTTGAACTTGTGATCCTTCTGTCTCAGCCTCAGAAGTCCTGGGGTTACAGGTGTGCACCACCATGCCCGTCTTAATGCTTTAATTTTTAAACTTCAGTTTATTCATAAAGATAAAAATTAATAAAACTGTTTCTTACTCTGGGAGAAGGTATAAAGATAACCTTGCTACTGTTTCAGTAGTTATGAATAAAGCAGTTTGAAGTTCTCAGAATGAATAAAGGTTAAAAATGGAATAAACAATGCCTCTAGAACTAATCTTTTAATTATAAACTGTCTTATTTGGTTCTGACATAGAAGAATTTTGATCTACAAAGAAATATGGTGCTAATTAGAACCATAACAATTTCCCAAAATATTAAAAACACACACACAATTTGATTCACCTACAATAAGATCTGATGATTATACTTCTTCATTTTTTTTTTTTTTTGGTGGTATTGGGGATGGAACCCTTCTACCTCCGGGCTACATTCCCACACCTATTTTTTATATTTTAATTGGAAACAGGGTCTCTCTTAAGCCCACGAGGCTGGCTTCGAACCTGCAGGATCCTCTTGTCTTCGTGTCCGAAGTGCTAGGATTAAAAGCTTGTGCCACCATGCCCGGCACTGATGATCATACTTTTAAGAAATCAATGCAGATGGGACAATTACTCACAGTAAAGGCAATGTCTTTCTCCAAAGTCGATGGTTAGAAAGTTTTCCCTGCCTCTCTCATATAAAAATGTGATGTTTCAAGCCAGGCATGGTGGTGCACGCTTGTAATCCCAGTATTTGGAGGCCGAGACAAGAGGATCCAGGTTTTCAGTCAGCCTCAGCTACTTAGGTGAGGTCCTCCACAGCTTAGTGAGACCTGTTTCAAAAATAAAGAATATGCCGGGCACGGTTGCGCATGTTTGTAATCCCAGCATTTGGGAGGCTGAGACAGGAGGATTGCGGTTCCTGGACAGCCTCAGCTACTTAGTGAGGTCCTTTGCAACTCAGGGAGACCCTGTTTCAAAATAAAGAATAAAAAATAGGGCTGGGGGTGTAGCTCGGAGGTCAAATGTTTCTAGGTTCCATCCTCAGTATCGCAAAAAAAAAAAAAAAAAAAAAAAAAAAAAAAAAAAAGTTCAGCAACTTATCTTTTAAATTTGCCTAAATTTTTAATCTTTCCAGATGTGAATACTTTAATTGCTTTATGCAATCAAAGTGACCAGTGAAGATGAGACATTGTGGAGGTAAAGTACATATTTGGGGATTTCAAAGCCCAATTATATTATAGAGGACTCAGGTTATTTCCTGGAAAAAATGTGAGAGTAACTGTAAGTAGAGAGTAATTTTTATGTGTTAGGAAGTATAATTTTTATTCTATTGTCAAGATATATTTTGGCCTTGCTTTTACAATCTTGCAACTTTTCTATCCCCAAATCACTTTTGAAAGTTTTCCTGGAATAAATGTTTATTCAAAGAGGAGACTTGATTTAAAAGTTAATCTTTCAGGGGAATATAAATGTAAAAATGTCCTTTCTTCTTTTGCCATAGTTTTTATTTTCCCTCATTTACTTCAATCTACATTCCCTCTCCTCACCCAGTTTTTTGATTACCTACCCAAATATTCTCATTTCTTCTTTCTCTGGAAAATTCAGCCTGCTTTTATAAAAAAAAAATCAGGTTGTTTTTATTTCTCTTACTTTTCTGTGCCTGCTACATAATTTTCTCATATACAATTGCCTGACACCAGAATTAGAGGGAACCTTTTTTTATGTGACTAAGAATAGGTCATAGAGAAATAGGTAGAGCTTTAGGGCTTTTGTGAATGGAGTTAGTTTAACTTATGAAGGTGAAAAACATCAGGAGTACATATATTTTTCCAGGGAAGCCAGATCCACCTTCAAATTATATCAAAAGGTAGAAATACTGAAAATCTAAATGGAGCATAGTGGTATACCATGTAATCCCAGTACTTGGGAGGCCGAGAGAGGAGGATCACAGGTTTGAAGCCAACCTCAAGCAATTTAGTGAGGACACTTAGCAACTTATAGAGACCCTGGTTTTTTTTTTAATTTTTTATTGGTGCATTGCAGTCATGCATCTTGATGGGATAAAAGATGGTGGAGACATACATGCACACATCATCCAATTAGCCCTTACCCAATTCCTGCCCCATTCCCTCCCCCTCCCTCCTTCCCATACTTGGCTTAGTGATTGACTTTGATATTGTTTAAGTACATCATGTGCTTTAGAGAGTTTCCCTCTCGCCCCCTCCCATCCCTACATTTAGGTTGCCTTATTTGCTCTTCTATAGGATCTTCTTTTTCACCTGGAGTTTCTCCTATGACCCCTTTCACCCTAGCTTTCACATATTAGGGAAAGCATCCGATTCCTTACTTTTTGCGACTGGCTAATATTGCTTAGCATAATGTCCTCAAAATCCATCCATTTCCCTGTAAATACCACAATTGTATTTTTTTATGGCTGAATAAAATTCCATTGTGTACATATTCCACAGTTTTGTAATCCATTCATCTGTTGATGGGCATCTTGGCTGGTTCCATAGTTTGGCTATGGTGAATTGTGCAGCTATGAACATAGATACACATGCATTAGTTTGGTAGTTTGGTTTACTTTCTTTTGGGTAGTTACCCAGAAGTGGTGTTGCTGGATCAAATGGTAGATTTGTTCCCATTCTTCTGTGGATCCTCTATACTGTTTTCCAAAGTGGTTGCACTAATTTGCAATCCCACCAACAATGTTTTAGAGTTCCCAGTTCTCCACATCCTCGCCAGCCTTTGTTGTTGTGTTTTGAATGATTGCCATTCTAGTTGGACTTAGGTGAAATATCAGGGTAGTTTTGATTTGCATCTCTCTGATTGCTAATGATTTTGAGCATTTTTCATGCATTTATTGGCCATTTGAATTTTTTCCTTCATGAAGAGTCTATTTAATTCACTTACCTATTTTTTGATTGGGTTGTTTTCTTGCTGCTGAGTTTCTTGAGTTATCTGTATATTCTAGATATTAGTCCTCTATTGGAGGAGGAGTTGGCAAAAATCTCCCATTCTTTTGGCTCTTGGGTTAGGTCCTTGATAGTTTCCTTTGCTGTACAAAAGGTCTTCAGTTTCATGCAATCCCACATAATGATTTGCCTTTTAGTTTCTTTTTGAGAAAGTTTTTACTTGTGCCTATGTGTTGTAGTATTGGACCTATGCTTAAAAATAAAATAAAAAGAAATTGGGGTGTAACTTGGAGGTAAAATGCCCCTGGGTTCAATTCCCAGTACCCAACAAACAAACAAACACACAACAAAGCAAGAAAAAGAATAGATAGAAAATCAAAATATCCTGCTTGGGTTGAAAACTGAGGGGGAGACAAGACAAGCAAAAATAATGCAAGAGGGAGAACAACGTGGAAGGCCTGGTCAGGAACAATGCATCTGTGGACGGCCTTTGTGAATGCGTGTTGGGTTAGACAAATGTTTAAAACACTAGGTGTTCTAGACGATGAGCACAATCTGGGTTTCTTTGTTACAACTCTTCCTATATAATATTTTTTTCAAATAGTTCTTATACACTATTTTTTTTTTTTTTTTGGTGGTACTGGGGTTTCTGGAAGCCCTTCTACCTCCGGGCTACACTCCCAGACCTATTTTTTACATTTTCGTTTTGGAAACAGGGTCTCTTAAACCAGCGCGCGCGGCTGGCTTCGAACCTGCGCGATCCTCCTGTCTCTGCCTCCCAAGCGCGGGGATTACAAGCGTGCGCCACCACGCCCGGCTACACTATTTTGACTGTAATGTCATTTGTCACTTCACCTCTCTGACCTCAGTTTAAATACAATGATTCAAATAGTTATTTTCAGATATAAAATTATGAAGTGAAGCTGGTAAAATAATCTAATTTAAAAACCTCCCTTGCAGCTGGGCTTGGTGGCACGCACTTGTAATTCCAGCATTTGGGAGGCTGAGAGTGGAGGATCATGGTTCATGGGTAGCTTCAGCTACTTACGCCATTTGCAACTCAGTGAGACCCTGTTTCAAATTAAAGAATAAAAAATAGGGCTGGGGATCACTTCCGGGAAGATGGCGACCGAGAAAAGCGGGGCTTAAGAGCCCTGCTAACAACCAATCTCCATTACCACAAAATCAGTGCCTTTCATAGCCAGAAAACACCATCGCCAGTGAAACAAAAAAATCACCAGGCTCCAGAGAGAAAGCGGACTGAGAACAGAGCTCAGAGCCACAGAGGAGATACACGGGCCTCACGCCCGAGGACGGTGCAGCAGCGCCATACTGCCGGCGGCAGCGGCGACTTCACCGGACGACTACAGCAGCCGAGGTGAGCCGCTGCGGAACAGCCAGGCGGGATTTCTTGGCGCAGGTAAAATCTAAAGCTCCCAGTGGCTGAGCTCAGCACACGTTGCAAGGATTCAGAGTGGAAATCAAAACCAAGAAGAAATACGCCAGCCTCATGGCCGAGGGCATAGCAGCGGCGCCATATTGTCACCGGCGGCAGCAGCAGAGAATTCACCGAATCCAGTACAGCTACATCTGCGTACTCAAGAACAGTGAGTCAAATTGCGGGCCACAGAGGAGAAATCCCAGTACTGTACTCCCTGGGACTTGACCCAGTGGGGGAGGGGCAGTGGCAGAGATATCACACCATAGAGGAACGTGTAACCTGGCACCCCCCACAGTCTAAAGCAGCCTCTATCGACTCTCTGGGTCGGAGACTCTGTGATACAACCCAGGAAAGGAGTAGTGGGGTCTGAGATACTACTGATTCGAGATCCAGAACACCTTAAGTGAAGTCATAGTGACCCAAGGGAAGAACCCAGAGAAAGCACAAACTTCCGAAATCATGGGAAAGAGGAATAATACTGGAGCAATTAATGCCCACAACCCCACAACATCAGAACCCGATAAAACAGAAAATCAGAGATTTCTAGAAGATCAAATCAGGAAAATAACTGTAGAAATAATAGAGGTGCTTCGAAAAGAACTCAGAGAGAGCCAAAAAGAGATAAAGGATGCAATTAATGAAGTAAAGGCCTCAATTCAAAGCACAAACAACCGATTAGACCACATGGAGAACAGTATCTCACTCTTAGAAGATGATCATTCCAAAAATGAACGCATAGTTTCTAATCTAGGAAAAAATATCCGACAGCAGGAATCTGATATTGAAGAAATATGGGCCCATTTTAAGAGAGCTAACCTAAGAATAATTGGAATAGAGGAGGGAAAAGAAAGTGAAACCAAAGGGATCAACAATCTCTTCAAGGAAGTGATAGCAGAAAATTTTCCAAACATAGAGCAAGAGGTTGATACACAGGTCCAGGAAACGTATAGAACTCCCTTTAGACAGGATCGGAGAAGAGGATCCCCACGCCACATAATTGTCAAAATGACCAATGTGGAAGCCAAGCAGAGAATCTTAAAGGCAACAAAAACAAAGGGCCAAGTGACATTCAGAGGCAAGCCAATTAGAATCACTCCAGACTTCCCAAACCAAGTCATGAGAGTCAGAAGGGCTTGGAGTAACATATTCCAAACTCTGAAAGAAAACAACTTCCAGCCAAAAATTTCCTACCCAGCAAAACTTTCTATCAAATTAGATGGAGAAATAAGAAGCTTCCATGACAAACAGAAACTGAAGGAATTTATGTCTTCAAAACCAGCACTAGAGAAAATACTCAAAGAGATTAACTACAAAGAAGAAATAGGTAACACACACCAGAACCAGAGAAACAAGAGTTTCCATCCAACAGACAATTAAGATTGGTTATCTGTGGAGATTCATTATTTATGTTAGTCTTTTACCTATCTCTAAATGGTATTGTTTGCCTTTAATGTTGTTAAATTTTAGGATTTCTAGTTGGAATATTAATATACCTTCAGATATAGCATTTGGAAATATTTTATCCCATTCTATTAGTAACTGTTAACTCTGTTTACATTGTCTTTGGATATACAATTTTTTTTATTTTTTAGGGAGCTTGTATACTCTTCTGTTGCCTGTGCCATTGAAATCATATCCAAGAAATCACTGCCAATTTCAATGTTGTGAGGTTTTATGACCCAGATTTTCTCCTAAAAGTTTATAGTCTTAAGATTTATATTTAGGTCTTTTATCTATTTTGAGTTAATACTTGTATATGGGATTAGGTAAGGGTCCAACTTTATTCTTTTCTATGTAATTATTATGTTTTAACAATATTTAGTTAAAAGATTATTATTTCCACCACCAAATGTTCGTGGAAACCTTGTCAAAAATAACTTGACAATAGAGGGAAGAATTTAGGTCTAGGCTTTTATTTAACTCCAATGGTTTATATATCTGCCTTTAGAATAGTACTACACTGTTTCAATTATTGTAGCTTTATATGGCTTGAAATCAGAAAATATATATCTTCTAGCTTTGTTTTTTTTCAAGATCGTTTTGGGTATCTAGAGTCCATATTCCATATTAGGATAGAGTTTTTTTTCTGAAAAATAAATATATAAATATATGATAGTTTCACCTAAAAATAGAAAAAAAATATTCTCTGGTAAGAAAGAAAGTAAAAAGAAATATTGAAATGTTATCTTTAAGTCATCAAAAGCTTGGTATCAGACAAATGAAACTATTATGTGAGATTATCATTTTTAATTTTGGATAAATTGCTATAATACTAGATGTCAACCACTAAGCCAAGCATGGGAGGGAGGGATGGGGAGAGAATGGGGTGGGGATCGGGTGGGGGCTGACTGGGCGATGTGTGCATGTATGTCTACAAAAGTTTGTATCCCACTATGATGTATGAATACAGTGCACCAATAAAAAATAAAATAAAAAAAATAGGGCTGGGGGTGTAGCTCAGAGGTAGAATGCCCCTGGGTTCCATCCCTAGTACTGAAAAGAAAAATAAAGACTTTTTTGCTTTATCCCAAAGCATTACTCCTTTGGAATTAATTTAATGTATGATCTAGATAAATTATTCTATGATTAGGTGCATCCTAGTAGCATGTATATAACTTTATTGACACATAATTTGAATACCAAAATTTTCCTCCCTTCTAAATTGTATAATTCAGTTGTTTTAAACATATTTTCAATGTTTTGCAACCATTACCACCACATAATTTAAGAAATTTTCATTATCCAAGTCCCCAAACAAACCTGTATGCACTAGCCATCACTCCCTATTCAATTTTCAACTAACCTGCTCATCTAGTTTTGGAATTGACTACTGTGGAGAATGTACATGAATGGAAGCATATAATTTGCATCTTCTCGTTTCTAGCTTCTTTATCTTAGCATTGATTTTAAGATTCCTCCCTGTTATAGCACATTATCAGCACTCAATTTTTTTGATTACTGAATAACCTTGTATTGTAGGAATATACATTTGTTTATCCATTCATGCATTAATGGACATTTAGGGTTTCAACTTGTCTATTATGAATAATGGGGCTATAAATTGTATGCATACACGTGTGTGTGTGTGTGTGTGTGTGTGTGTGTGTGTGTGTGTGTGTTGGGTATAGCCAACCCAGGTCTCCATCAACAGATATATGGAGAAAGAAAATGTGGTATATACACACAGTGGAATTCTACTCAGCTATAAAGAAGAACAAAATTGTGTCACTTGCAGGAAAATGGATGGAACTATAGAATATAATATTAAGTGAGATCAGCCAGTCTGGACCAGAAAAAGGTTGTATGTATTTCTATCATATGTTAAAGCCAGAGAGAAAACAGGAAACACAAGGGACTTTAAAGAATGTGGAGAGGGACCTGTGGAACAGTGGAAGGGACTGGAGCTGGGGAGGTAGGGTCAGAGAGGACTGAGGAAGGAAACAGTTCAAATAACATTATGGCAATATGAAAGCATTACATGTCTGGGGAGGTCAGTGAGGTGTGGAAGGAGGACTCTGTGTGTATGTTTCTATAACATCAAACTTCACTATGAGGAGTAATTGCAATGTACTAATAAAGTTATATTTTTAAAAAGAGAAGTTATTTTTTAGAGTAGTTTAAATCCACAGTAAAAATTGAACAAAAAGCACAGGAAGTTTCCCAAAACTTACCTGTTCCCGAGCTTATACGACATCTCCCATGGTGGAGTGCACGGTAGGATATGCATTCGTTACCATCAGTGAGTAGACATTGACCTAATTATAACTCAAATCCAAGGCTGCCTTAGGGCTCAGTGGCAAACCTATGACAACATGTACCCTCCATTTTACTGTCATACAGGATGGTCTATGGCCCTCTAATTCTTTGCTGTCTGTCTACTCATCCCTCCCTTTCCTCTAATCCTAGGCAACCACTCATCCTTTTTGTCTTCATACGTTTTTTCTTGTCCAGAATGCCAGATAGCTGGGAACATGCAGTATACAGCCTTTTCACATTAGCTTCTTTCGCCATATAACATGCAGTTAAGTTTCTGCTTTTCGTGGCTTTGTAGTTCTTTTTTTAGGTGTGTGCCAAAGAATACTCAATGGTCTGAATATAACATAGTTTGCTTATCTATTCACCTACTGAAGGACATGTTGGCTGTTTTCAAGTTTTGCAATTATGAATAAAGCTGCTATTAAAACATTCACAGGTAAGACTTTGTATGTACATGTTTTTGGCTCTTTTGGGTAAATAACAAGGAGCATGATTGCTGAATTGAATGATGAGAATATGCTTTGTTTTGTAAGACTCTGCCAAATTATATTCCATAGTGGCTGTGCCACTTTGTGTTTCCACCAGCAATGAATGGAAACTCTTGTTACTCTTTTTTCTTTTTGTTTGTTTATTTATTTATTATATTTTGTGCTGGAGATTGAACTCAGGGCCATTCTACCTCTGAGTTACATCCAGCCCATTTCATTTTTCTTTTGGAAACAAGGTTTCACCACGGTCTGAGAGCCTTACTAAGTTGCTGATGCTAACTTCAAATCTGAAATCCTCCAGTCTTGGCCTTCAAATACTGAGATTATAGGCATGTGTCACCATGCCTGACCTTTGTTGCTTTATTTTCTTACCTGTGTTTAAGGTTCTCAGTGTTTTTGGATATGGCCATTCTTCTTCTTTTGTGTGCAGTACTGGGGTTCCTGGAAACCCTCTACCTCCAGGCTACACTCCCAGACCTATTTTATATTTTTATTTGAAAACAGGGTCTCTTAAGCCAGCGCGGTTGGCTTCAAACCTGTGTGATCCTCCTGTCTCCACCTCCCAAGTACGGGGATTACAAGCGTGCGCCACCATGCCCAGCTGGATGTGGCCATTTTAACAGGTGTGTATTGGTATCTCTTTTTGATTTGCAACTAATGACATATTATCACATCAGGTGTTCTTATTGTTCTTATTGTTGATTTTCTTATTGTTGATTTCTTATTGCTGATTTTCAAGTGTTCTTATACTTTAGAAAACGGTTCCTCACCAAATATTCCTTTAAAAATACTATCTTGAATCTATGGCTTTTCTTTTCCTTCTCTTAATAATGTCTTTCATAGAGCAGAAGATTTTAATTTCAATGTAGTTCAGTAGTTTAGTTTATCAATTATTTCTTTATTTTGTTGTGGTACTGGGGTCGAACCCAGGGGCATTCTACTCCCGAGCTACATCCCCAGCCCTAAATTTTATTCTTTATTTTGAAACAGGTTCTCAATAAGTTGCAGAGGACCTCACTAAGTAGCTGCGGCTCGCTGCAAACCTGCAGTCCTCCTGCCTCAGCCTCCCAAGTACTGGGATTACAAGCATAAGCCACTACGACCAGCTTCAATGATTTCTTGATTTGTGTGGTGTTGTTTACAAGATCATCACCATAAGCAAAGTTACCTAGGTTTTATACTATATTTACATTTAGGAATTTAATGGTTCTGCATTATACACTTTCCGGTCTCTAATGTACTTTGAGTTAATTTTTTGTGAAGAGTGTAAAGTCTGCATCTAGTTTTATTTCCTTGTATGTAGATGTTCATGTTCTGGCTCCATTTACTGAAGACAGTTTTAGCTCATTGTAGTACCTTTGCTTTTGCCTAATATCAAGTGTCTATATATGTGAATGTTTTCTGGGGTCTTTTTTCTGTTCCACTGATTTGTCTATTCTTTTACCAATGTCAAAACATCTTGATTACTGTATCTTTCTTTAAGTCTTAGAATTGGGTAGTGTTGGTCAACCTGACTCTTCTTCAATATTGAGTTGGTTATTCTGAGTCTTTTACTTCTCCATATCAACTTTAGAATCAGTTTATAAATATTTACAAAATAACTTACTAATCATTTGTTTAGGATTGTGTTAAAGCTATAGATCAATTTGGGAAGAACCAACATTGGAAAATACTAAATCTTTCTGTCTATGAGCATGGAATATCTCTTCATTTATTTAGTTCTTTTATATCATTTATTGGAGTTTTATAGTTCTTTTATAGGTCTTGGAGATATTTTGTTCCATTTATATCTATATATTTTATTTTGGGTGAATAATAAAAATAGTATTCTGTTTTTAATTTTAAAATTTTAGTGTTAATTGCTGCTGTAATGGAAAGAAAATAACTTGTATATTCTGAATTTTGACATAGTTGCTTATTAGTTTCTGAAATATAGTTTAAAATCCATTCTTTCATAGTTTATCCATTGAGGATTACGCAATCTCTGAACAACAGTTTTCTTTATGATATGTATTGCTTTTATGAGTTTTTTCTTATTGCACTAGCTAATGCTTAATATGATGCTGAAAAGCAGTGTTGAGAGAGGATGTCTTTACCTTGTTTCTAATGCTAGTGGTGAAGCTTTATATTTCTCACCACTAAGTGTGATGTTAGCTGAAGTTTTTTAAAATAGAGGTTCTTGATAAAAATGAGAAAGGTACTCTATTTCTAGTTTATTGAGTACATTTACGAATACTTGTTAGATTTTGTCAATTTTCAATGCATCAATTGATATGATTATGTATTTTCTATTATCTTGGATGTGATCAATAACATTAATTGATTTTAAGTATTGAACTAGTATTTCACACGTGGGTTAATTCCCACTTAGTTATGATATAAAATTATTTTGTACATTGTTAGATTTATTTGCTAATATTTTTGTGAAGGTTTTTGCATTTATGTTAGTGAAATATTATCCTGTAGTTTTCTTTACTTTTAATATCGTTGTTGGGTTTTGGTATTAGGGTAATGCTAACCTAATAGAATGAGGTATTAAACATCTCCCTACTAGTCGGGCTTGGTGGCTCACACTTGTAATCCCAGCATTTGTGAGGCTGAGACAGGAGGATTGTGGTATGTGGGCAGCCTCAGATACTTAGTGAGACTCTTTGCAACTCAGTGAGACCTTGTTTCAAAATAAAGAATGAAAAATAGGGCTGGGGGTGTAGCTCAAAGGTAGAATGCCCCTGGTCTTCATTCCCAAGTACCACAAAAAAAGTATTCCCCCTATAGCATGCTATCTTTTGAAAGAAATTGTAAGGAATTGTTATAATTTTTAAAAAGTTCTGTAGAGTTCTTCAGTGAACCCATCTGAGCTTGATGCTTTAAAGATTTATTTATTTATTTATTTGTTTATTTTTGTGGTGCTGGGGATGGAACCCAGAGGCTTTCTACTTCTGGGTTACCCTCCCAGATCTATTTTCTATTTTATTTGGAAACAGGGTCTCACTAAGTTGCTGGGAGCCTCACTAAGTAGCTGAGGTTGGCTTTGAACCTGCACTATCCTCCTATCTCAGCCTCAATGCTTTGAATTTTGGAAAGCTAGTAAGTATTTGATTCAATCACTTTAATAGCTATATGTCTATTCAGATTGCCTACTTCTGGTGTGAATTTTAGGAGGTTGTGTATTTCAAGGAATTTCATCTTGGTTATCAAATGTGTCGATATAGGGTTATTCATTGTACTCCTTTATTATCATCTTAATACCCAGGGTAGCTGTATCAATGTCTCTGTGTTCACCTCTGATGTTAGTGTCTTGGGACTTCTTTCTTTCTTTTTCTTATCCTAGCTGGAGACTAATCAAATGTATTTATTATTTAAAAAATTAGTTTTTGTTTTTGTAATTTTTTCTATCATTTTATTGTTTTAATACCTTTTACTTCTACTTTAATTTTTGTTTCATTTCTTGTACTTATTTTATTTTTATTTATTATTATTTTTTATTTTTTGTAATCATACATCACTTTGGAATACAAGACTTGAGAGGATATACAAGCACATATCATCCAATAAGCCCTCATCCAATCCCCATCCCATTCCCTCCCCCTCCCTCAATCCCATGCTTAATTGGTGATTATCTTTGATATATTTGTTTACACACCTCATGAATTTTAAAGAGATTCCATCCTCCCCCATCCCCTCCCCTCTGATTGGTCACCTTAATTGCTTCTCAATAGGGCCCTTTCTACTACTCGACCTCCTCCTGTTACCCCTTTCCTCCTAGTTCTTGCTAACTGGAGGAAGCATCTGGATTTTCTTTTCTGTGCTATTTCTCTGTGTATGCCACATTGCAAGTTCTGATCCCACTCTTGACGGCCCCAGTATTGGCCTGGCTACCCGGAGGACTCTGATCCCAACCTCGCTGGCTCCAGCACCGGCCTTGCCTCATGCGAGGCCCTGATCCTGGCCTCGCTGGCCCTGCACAGAACTAACCCCTCGACTGGCTCTGATCCTGGTCTTGGAGGCCCTAGCACCGGCCTTGCTTCGCGACAGCTCCAATCCTGGCCTTTCTGACCCTGGCACCAGCCTAACCCTTCTGCAGGCTCCTATCCTGGTCTCCCAACTTCCAGCTCCATCCCTTGCCTCATGGCAGTTTCTGATCCCGGCCTTGCTGGCCCCGGCACAGGCCTTACCCCTCAGCAGAGTCCGATCCTGGCCTTGGAGGTCCCAGCACCGATCTTGCCTCATGGCTGGCTCCTATCCCGACCTTGCTGGCCCCAACACTGGCCTAACCCCTCGGCTGGCGCCGATCTCTGCCTCGAAGGCATCAGTAGCGGCCTTGCCTCATGGTAGGCTCCGATTTCAGCCTTGTTGGCCCCGGCACTGACCTCACCCCTCGGCAGGCTCCAATCCTGGCCTCAGAGGCCCCAGCACTGGCCATACCTCAAGTCAGACTCTGATCCCATGCTTGATGGCCCCGGCATTGGCCTAACCCCTCGGCAGGCTCCGATTCCAGCCTCGGAGGCCTCAGCACCGGCCTTGCCTCATGGCAGGCTCCGATCCTGGCCTCGCTGGCTCTGGCACTGGCCCAACGTATCAGCTGGCTCCGATCCCGACCTCGAAGGCCCCAGCACCGGCCTTGCCTCATGGCTGGCTCCGATCCTGGTCTCACTGACCCTGGCACCGGCCTAACCCCTCGGGAGGCTCCACTCCCGGCACCGGCCTCACCCCTTGGCAGGCTCTGATCCCAGCACCCTCTTCACCTAGCAGGTTGTCCCACGTTCCCGAGGGTGTGTGGTGGTAGTATTCTGCCTCTAAGGTAATTTCTTCAAAAGTTCCAGGTGTATTACATCAGATCTCTGCCTCCCCTGACTACTTGCAGCTGCCAGTGCCACTGCCTCCACCATTTCAAATCTTTCCCAAGCTCTTTTCCCATACTGCATAATATCCAGTGTTCGTAAGCATGCACGACAGTAGCATTTGATCTTTAGGGTAATTTCTTCAGAGGATCAGGGTGGGTTGGATCAGATGTCTGCCTCTCCCAAATACAAGTCTCTACCGCCATCTCGGTCACTGCTGCTGCCACCGCCTTCCTCCTAGGTCTCCGCTACTCTCCTTACAGGTGATGTCCAGGATGTAGAGAAGCAGCAGTCCTCCTTCACAGGGAATTTTTCCAAAAGTTCCAGTTCAGATGGATATGTTTTGTCTGCATCTCCAATATTCTAGCTGCCCCCATGGCCATCTTAACCCCTCTCGAATATTTTTCATATTTCTTTTCCTTTTTTTTTTTAAATAAGAGAAGAGAGTATGTGTTGTTTGGGGAGAATGTGGGATCAGGCACTCAGTAGCGATGAAATTTTTTTTTCTTTCCTCCCTTCTAAGAGTGAAGTCCAAGAGCCTCACCATGCAGAACAGAATCTGTTGTTCTAATCGCACCATGGCCGGGTCGAGCACCGCAGTGCTGGGTTCCTCTATACCTTGTGGCTGGGCCTTCTGTTTGGTATGGGCCTCTCGGGACTCAGACTTGGCCTCCTCGGTACCATGCCTTTCCATGGGTAGGTTGAGCCCCCACCCCCTGCCCAGGGCCCTTCTGAGGGCGGAGGTGCAGGCAGGTGCCCCACGCACACCCACCAACCCCGCTCAGGGCCGGGATCTTGCAGCCCGGCCTCCGGGCCTTTCCAGAAGAGGTGTTGCCTAAGGGTGCCCTGTGCGCACTCACCCACCCCGTCCGTGGGCCTCAGTGCCCTTCTAGGTGGGTGGGTCGCCTAAGGGTGCCCCGCGCAAACCCACCCATCCGCCTGGAGGTGCACCTCCGGGCCCTTCCGGGTGTGTGGGGGGGTCGCCTAAAGGTGTCCCTCACGCGCCCGCCCACCCGCCCGGGGTCGGGGTCTTGCAGCCCCTCTTGTGGTTATTTTAATTGCTCTTCTTTTTCTAGATTAAGAGGCAATAAACTATTAATTATAGCTCATTATCCTCTTACAATATATATATTGGATGCTATAAATTTTCCTCAGGTACTCCTTTTGTGGCATCTTACATATTAGATAAACTGTATTTTCATTTAAACTCAGTTTAAATATTTAAAAATTTTGTGTGAGATTTTATCTTTTATGCTGTTTAGTTGAAGTATTTTATTATGATTGTCTATTAATTTTACTTCTGTCTAGATGAAATGTATTTTTCATTTTATGTGTTTTCCTGTTATCAATTCCTAGTTCGCTTACATTGTGGTTGGAGAGCAAACACAATTTCTATCCTTGTAAATTTGTCATGGAATATTTTATGGCACACTTGTGGTCTGTCTTGCTGGATGTTTCATGTGAGCTTGAAAAGTATATGTATTTTGGGATACTTCCGGGAAGATGGCGACCGAGAAAAGTGGGGCTTAAGAGCCCCGCTAACAACAAATATCCATTACCACAAAATCAGCGCCTTTCAAAGCCAGAAAACAACATCACCAGAGAAACAAAAAAAAAATCACCAGGCTCCAGAGAGAAAGCGGACTGAGAACAGAGCCACAGAGGAGATCCTCACGCCCGAGGACGCGGCAGACGCGGCAGCAGCGCCATACTGCCGGCGAATTCACGGGACGGCCACAGCAAGCCGAGGGGAGCCGCTGCGGAACAGCCAGGCGGGATTTCTCGGCGCAGAGGACATCTAAAGCTCCCAGTGTCTGAGCTCAACACACGCTGCAGGGATTCAGAGTGGAAATCAAAACCAAGAAAAAAAAAAACCGCCAGCCCAACAGCCGAGGGCGTAGCAGCGGCGCCATATTGCCACCGGCGGCAGCAGCACCGAATTCACTACAGCTACATCTGCGTACTCAAGAACAGTGAGTCAAATTGCGGGCCACAGAGGAGAAATCCCAGTACTGTACTCACTGGGACTTGACCCAGTGGGAGAGGGGCGGTGGCAGTGATATCACACCATAGGAGAACGTGCAACCTGGCACCCCCCACGGTCTAAAGCAGCCTCTATCGACTCTCTGGGTCGGAGACTCTGTGATACAACCCAGTAAAGGAGTAGTGGGGTCTGAGATACTACTAACTCGAGATCCAGAGCACCTTAAGTGAAGTCATAGTGACCCAAGGGAAGAACCCAGAGAAGGCACAAACTTCCAAAATCATGGGAAAGAGGAATAATACTGGAGCAATTAATGCCCACAACCCCACAACATCAGAACCCGATAAAACAGAAAATCAGAGATTTCTAGAAGATCAAATCAGGAAAATAACTGTAGAAATAATAGAGGTGCTTCGAAAAGAACTCAGAGAGAGCCAAAAAGAGATAAAGGATGCAATTAATGAAGTAAAGGCCTCAATTCAAAGCACAAACAACCGATTAGACCACATGGAGAACAGTATCTCACTCTTAGAAGATGATCATTCCAAAAATGAACGCATAGTTTCTAATCTAGGAAAAAATATCCGACAGCAGGAATCTGATATTGAAGAAATATGGGCCCATTTTAAGAGAGCTAACCTAAGAATAATTGGAATAGAGGAGGGAAAAGAAAGTGAAACTAAAGGGATCAACAATCTCTTCAAGGAAGTAATAGCAGAAAATTTTCCAGACATAGAGCAAGAGGTCGATACGCAGGTCCAGGAAACTTATAGAACTCCCTTTAGACAGGATCGGAGAAGAGGATCCCCACGCCACATAATTGTCAAAATGACCAATGTGGAAGCCAAGCAGAGAATCTTAAAGGCAACAAAAGTAAAGGGCCAAGTGACATTCAGAGGCAAACCAATTAGAATCACTCCAGACTTCCCAAACCAAGTTATGAGAGCCAGAAGGGCTTGGAGTAACATATTCCCAATTTTGAAAGAAAACAACTTCCAGCCAAAAATTTCCTACCCAGCAAAACTTTCTATCAAATTAGATGGAGAAATAAGAAGCTTCCATGACAAACAGAAACTGAAGGAATTTATGTCTTCAAAACCAGCACTAGAGAAAATACTCAAAGAGATTAACTACAAAGAAGAAATAGGTAACACACATCAGAACTAGAGAAACAAGATTTTCCATCCAACAGACAACTAAGATTGGTTATCTGTGGAGATTCATTATTTATGTTAGTCTTTTACCTATCTCTAAAGGGTATTGTTTGCCTTTATTGTTGTTAATTTTTAGGATTTCTAGTTGGAATATTAATATGCCTTCAGATATAGCATTTGGAAATATTTTATCCCATTCTATTAGTAACTGTTAACTCTGTTTACATTGTCTTTGGATATACAATATGTTTTTTATTTTTTAGGGAGTTTGTATACTCTTCTGTTGCCTGTGCCATTGAAATCATAACCAAGAAATCACTGCCAAGTTCAATGTTGTGAGGTTTTATGACCCAGATTTTCTCCTAAAAGTTTATAGTCTTAAGATTTATATTTAGGTCTTTTATCTATTTTGAGTTAATATTTGTATATGGGATTAGGTAAGGGTCCAATTTTATTCTTTTCCATGTAATTATTATGTTTCAACAATATTTAGTTAAAAGATTATTATTTCTACCACCAAATGTTCGTGGAAACCTTGTCAAAAATAACGACAATATAGGGAAGAATTTAGGTCTAGGCTTTTATTTTACTCCAATGGTTTATATATCTGCCTTTAGAATAGTACTACACTGTTTCAATTATTGTAGCTTTATATGGTTTGAAATCAGAAAATATATATCTTCTAGCTTTGTTCTTTTTCAAGATCGATGTGGGTACCTAGAGTCCGTATTCCATATTAGGATAGATTTTTTTTCTGAAAAATAAATATATAAATATATGATAGTTTCACCTAAAAAATAGAAAAAAATAGATTCTCTGGTAAGAAAGAAAGCAAAAAGAAATATTGAAATGTTATCTTTAAGTCATCAAAAGCTTGGTATCAGACAAATGAAACTGTTATGTGAGATTATCATTTTTAATTTTGGATAAATTGCTATAATACTAGATGTCAACTACTAAGCCAGGCATGGGAGGGAGGGATGGGAAAAGAATGGGGTGGGGGCTGACTGGGCGATGTGTGCATGTATGTCTACAAAAGTTTGTATCCCACTATGATGTATGAATACAGTGCACCAATTAAAAATAAATATGAAAAAAAAGATAAAAAATAGGGCAGGGGGTATAGCTCGGAGGTTGAATGCCCCTGGGTTCCATCCTCAGACCCATAAATAAATAAATAAATAAATAAATAAATAAATAAATAAATAAAAAAGAAAAGTATATGTATTTTGGTATTATTGAATAAAATATCCTATAGATGTTGATTTCTAAAAATCAATTGGTATTGTTGAGTTCATCTGTGTCCTTAATGATTGTTCACATGATGAGTCTTTCCATTTCTGTAAGAATGTGTATTGGCTAACTTTATGTACCAACTTGACTGGGCTAAGAGATGTCCACATAGGTTATAAAACATTGTTTCTGGGTATGTTTGAGGACGCTATGGTAGACTATTAAAGAAACTTGTACTCGACATGTTGGTGGGATCATCCAATATGCTGAGGGTTCGAATAGAACAGAGAGGCAAGGGAAAGGTGAACTGACTGTGAGCTGGATCATCCTTCCTCCCCTGCCCTTGGATACTGGTGCATTGGATGTGTACATTTTGGACTAAGATACAGAGTGGCACTAGCAGCCTCTGATTTTCCAGAACTGATATTTCACTAGCTTTTTTGGTTCTCCTTCCTCAGATAGCAGATCATAGTACTGTTTGGTCTCCATAACCACACAAGCCAATTCCAGTAGTAAACCTCCTACTGTCTGTGTCTATGTCTATATGACTGGCTTTCTTTTCTAGAGGATCCTGACGAGTGTGAAGGATGTTGAAGTTTCAAACAATAGATTCAGCTATTGCTTCTTGCAATTCTATCATGTTTTGTCTCATGTATCTGAGTGCTCTCCCTAGAGGTTTATATCCTTTTGGAATTTTTATATCTTCTTGGAGAACTGACTACTTCATCATTATATAATTCCCTTTTAACCCAGATTTTTTTTTAATTTTTGCTCTAAAGTCTGCATTGTCTAAAATTAGTATGGTGACTTCTGCCTTTTGGTTAGTGTTACCCTGATATAAAATTCTCCATCCATTTATTTTCAATCTGTGTGTGTCTTTATGTTAACATTGGCTTTCTTATTTCAGTCTTGCTTTTAAAAAATACAATATGCCTAGGTATCGCATTTATTTTTATTACTTTAAAAATTGCGTCATTTATTCTGCCTGGTGTTCTCTAAACCTTCTCCATCTGTGGCTTGGTGTCTAACATTAATTTTAGAAAATAATGTCATTGGTTCAAATATTGCTGCTTTTTTCTGTTTTTTTTTAAAACTCCCATTACATATATGTTATTCTTTTGTAATTGTCACGTGGTTCTCGTATATTCTGTTCTGGTAATTTTTCTAGCATTTTTTCTTTATTTTCCTATATTGAAGTTTCTTTTGTCACACCCTCAAGTTCAGACATTCTTTTTTTAGTAGTGTCTTATCTATTAATGAGCTAAACAAAGGCATTTTTCATTTCTGCTACAGTGTTTTTGACCTCTAGCATTTCTTTTTAATTCTTTATTTAAATTTTAATTTTGCTTACATTAGTCCTCCATTCTTACAAATTGTCAATTTCCATTAAAGCCCATAGAATTTTGAATTCTAATTATCCCCTAAGCTATATGCCCATTCCTATTTTTTATTTTTTTAAATTTAAAACATGGTCTCATTATATTGGGGAGGACCTCACTAAGTTGTTGAGGCTGGCTACGAACTTTTGATCCTCATGTCTCAGCCTCCCAAGTACTGAGATTACAGGTATGTGCCACCACACCTGGCTCTCTTTCTTTCTCTCTACCTCTAGTGTGCCTTGAAATTTTTCTTGATATCTCTACATGATGTATGAAGTAAAACAAGCTATCAGAGATGGCTATTTAGTTATACAGTTGTAAAAGTTGTGGATGTGTGCAGGACCTATGATTGACTCTAACTCTTTTGGTATATCTATGCCCATGGACCATGAATTTCACCAATACTTCTCAGTTCTTTTCTTTCTTTCTTTCTTTCTTTCTTTCTTTCTTTCTTTCTTTCTTTCTTTCTTTCCTTCCTTCTTTTTCTTTCTTTCTCTCCTCTTTCATCTTTTCTTACATAGGTTGTTTATGGTAGTTGGGGCGGGCTGGATATTATGTTCTCTCTTCTAGACGGTAGACTAGAGCCAACTGAAGTGACCATTTTCTTTCTTCCATGAAAGTTAGACTTTGATAAAACCTCCACAGATTATACTCCCATCAATTACTTTCTCTAAAGAAAGTGTTGTTAAGAAGAGTACCATGCTCTGACATATCTCAAAAAAATGGCTGCTTTCTCTTCCTGTGGGAAGCAGGAAGGTTTTCTGATATGTACCTTGAGAACATTGTAAGCCTCCTGGAAGTTAAACTCAGAATATCAATCCCTCATGATTAGTTTCCTTTGAAGCTTTTAACTTTCAAAGGCTTTTCACACTGAGCTTCTAGCTATTTGTCAACTGAAGTTGAGATTTTTCTAGTTTGGCATTGGTTTCTGTGGCAGTTTTCACTTTTTGTCTTATTTTGCATTGCCCTCTTGTTGATCAATCTTAAGGATGGCTGTCTTCCCTGTTCCTCAGAGATCCTAGAATAGTTAATAATTTTTCCAGTTTGTTCTGCTTCTTACTTGTTAGGATGTGATTATAGTTTGAATATGTTCCCCCCAGATTCATATGTTGGAAACTGGGTCCCTAATGCAGCTGTGTGGAGAAGTTAGAACCTTGGAAAGTGATGATAGTTTTATACATTCATGGATGAATTACTGTTTATTATGGGAGTGACTATTAAAAAGTAAGTTGTCTCTGGCTCACTTGTTCTGACTCTTTCTGTGATGCCCTCATGGTGTTGTGATGCAGCATGGACCAATGCTTCAGAATAAGCAGATGGAGGTTTCCAACAATGAGATTATCTCCCATTATTATTTTAGACTCTTTCTATACTGGCTCTTGTGTGTATGTGTGTTACTGGGAATTGAACCCAGAAAGAGTATAACTCTGAGCTATACCACCAGCCCTCTTTTATTTTTTACAGAATCTCACTCAGTTGCCAAGGTTGGCATCAAACCTTTGATTCTCTTGCCTCAGCCTCCCAAGTACTGGGATTATAGCCATGCACCATTACACTGAATCTAATTAGGTTTCCAGAATGAAACTTTCTTTAGGAGACATTTAACATAAAGAATGGAGAATAGTTACTAAAGTTTTATCTTATATAATTACTACTCATTTTAGTAAGGCACATGCTGCAGTCATGTTACTAGGCAAAAATGGATATGGTGAGGTCACCGCGGGTCACATGCTATTCAGGTTTGTCCAGCTGCTCTTCTTCAGAGAAATCACCTTCCCTCGGTTTGTGTAGTATTTATGAGGTTTATGAGCACACTTACTCCTCATTCTTCTCTCTTCTCCAAGTCACAGGATCTGCAAAGAGCACATCATCTTGATTTGGCCAATTTTACACGGATTTTTCACCATATTTTTCTCACCCTCACTCTTCTCTATTCAAGTGTACAGCTTCATCTTCAAGGCCTTTAAGATAATTAAGAAAAAAATGTCAGCTCTCTAGGAAAGCAATAGAAGCAAAATGTTAAATTTGGTATGGCTTTAGACATACCAGAAGTATTTCTCCATGAACACACACACACACACACACACACACACACACACACACACCCCTGTGCACAACATCTCATATTAAATCGTGCTTTGTTTCTCTTCAGGTGAGTTGTACTTATTCATGAAGTTATCAATTAGAAGAATAATGATCAAAATGGTTTCAGATGTACTATTTACTTCACTCATCAACCTACTGTGTAGACAACCCAGATTCCAGTACTGTCATATATATCACTTCTTCACTTTTGTCTCATAGCAATCAAAGGCAATATGACTTTACAGTTTACTTTAATATGCACACATATGCACTTGTGAGAAAGCATACCATATCAAATAGGTGTAAGAAAATCTGTCATTCTAGCCGGGCGTGGTGGCGCATGCTTGTAATCCCAGCACTTGGCAGGCTGAGACTGGAGGATCATGGTTCACAGACAGCCTCAGCTACTTAGTGAGGCTCTCAGCAACTTAGTGAGACCCTGTTTCCAAATAAAATATAAAATAAGTCTGGGAGTATAGCCCAGAGATAGAAAGCTTCTGGGTTCCACACCCAGTATCACCAAAAAAAAAAAAAAAAAGTCCAGAGCTGTGCAGATATATAATCTATAAGAAAATGAGATGTGTGCCTTTCTTGTTTCCTTGACAATGGGTAAAGGGCTTAGTGAGTTAATCACATTTTAATGATCTCCTATGAACTCAGATTGATAATGAGCAGTTTAACAAAGAATCAAAGGGGAAAGAGCACCAGTCCCCGGCCACACATACAGTGCATCCAACCACGTGATTTAATTTTTTTCCGTCAGAGAACCTACAAAGAAAAGGATTGTGATGCTGATTTTATAGAATAGCAAACTGAGACTCAAATATCTTGAATAACTTGATTAATTCTTTTCTTTTCTACTAATGTCTCTCAAAAGGCAATCTCTGAACAAGTACAGGGCTGGCTGCCTGCTACTTATCCTGTTGAAATTATTTGAAACATAAATTATAGTACCCACACATGAACATTATTCCTGTTATATAGTTGGGTTGGAACATCTATTTTACTTCATGACCTTGATCTAATTCAGGGAGTTAGCTAAGTCTCATCTCTTAAACCTACTTAAAATAGATTGGCAAAGGCTGCTCAGAGTTCTGTACTGAGAGAGGTTGATGGGGAAGTGTTCTGTGATCAATTAGTGATGGCTGCGATGAGTCCAGATGGAGGGAGTAGAAGCCCACTGCCAAATATTGGCCAACTGTGTAATAGGTTGTGGCAGTTGGTAGGTGGGTGAAAAGAATAAAGGGGAAATAGAGAATATTAGTTATATTTTGATTAAAATGTCTGAAAAAAGAGTTAGTATTTTATGTTATATAACAAATCTAAATGTAACTATTGCAAAAATAAAATATTAGTGACCACTGTAGAAAGGAAAAAAAAAAAAAAAACAAAAAAACAGAGAGGGGTCAAAATACTGCAGATCTCCAAGGCTCTGGATTCCTTCCACTGTCCCAGCTCTGTGGGAATGTTTGGTGCCAGGATTATTGGGGACTCTGTATAAGAGCAGCTGCCCTTGTGCCCATGTTCTCTCTGTTGCAATCTTATTTCTTGTGACAGAAAAATAATGTAACTTCATATTATTTTTTAGTAATAGGCTACATATTTATTATTTTTAAAAACAATTTCTAAGGGGAGAGTAACAGTATTTTGTAGTATATTTTAATATATCTAAATTTTACATGCTAAGTTTCTAAATTTTATTGTTAAAATTTATAGTAACAAGCTGGGCATGGTGGCACACACTTCTAAACCCCGCGCTTGGGAGGCGGAGACAGGAGGATCGCGCAGGTTCGAAGCCAGGCTTGCTGGCTTAAGAGACCCTGTTTCCAAATAAAAAAAGTATAAAATAGGTCTGGGAGTGTAGCCCAGAGGTAGAAGGGTTTCCAGGAACCCGAGTACCACACACACAAAAAAATTTATAGCAACACAGTTCACAGTTCACAATAACTAAACTATGAAATCAGCGTAGGTGTCCATCAATGGATGACTGGAAGTGTGGTGAATACACAAAATGTAATTTTACTCAGCCATAAAGAACAAAATTATTTCATGTGCCTTCAAATGGATGGAACTAGAGAATATTATGCCAAGTGAGATTAGTATCAGAGAGTGAAAGATTGTATGTTTTATCTTATGTCTGGAAGCTAGAGAGAAATTGGGAAATACAAGGGACTTCAGATAAATGAGGGGAATGGTGGCGGGGGACTGGAAGAGGGAAACGGGGAGGGGAAAGGAGAGACTGGGTGAAGGAAATAGTTCAAAAAATCCTACATACATATATGAAGTATCAAGAACAATTTCAATATTATGAATTGGAAGGAAGAGAAAGTGGGTGGGATTTGGAGGGAAACACATTGGGTGCTCTACCTATATACATGTATATTTCTATCACACTAAACCTCAGTATGATGTATGACTACAGTGTGCCAATAAAAGTATATGAAAATGTTAATTTTACTGTATATGTTCCATTTGGAGAAATATTTTACAAGGTAGGTCTGATAAAATATATATACTTAAGTAGATACAGTTGCTGCTATTATTTAATGTATTCATAAAAGAGTAGGGAAAAACTGTGCCATTCATCACAAAAGGCTTCCTTTTAAGTTTATACATGGCAAAATAACAGAGAGGACCCCATACTTAGGACTCATTTATTCCAGAAGAACTATGCACATGGGCTTCATCAAGAACCAGGGTCCTAAAATCCTCATTATTTCAGTAACTGTCAACAGGTAACTTGGAACAGAACCATTAGATGCCTAGGATTCTCGACTATGTCTTCCCTTGTCTTTACTCTTTAGTAGACATTGTTACTTCCTTCTGTCCAGTTATAGTTGTGAGAAAATGATGCACAAGATCACTTTCCACAGTTAGTATCAGGAATAACTTTCTAATTGCTTAGCTATTTTTTTTTTGCCTTTGGAAGAGTTGTGAAAGATACGGTAAATATGAAAGAATTGTGATCAGTTAGTTATACCCATCTCGGAACCAGAATTAGGTAGTGGCAGTTCATGGTTAATATATTTATGAGCCTTGATTCAATCAATAACAAGACCATGTGGGTGAAAATAAAATGTCAGGCGAGATGTTATAAGCATGAAGGTGGAAAAAGGAAATAACTGGACAATAGCTCAGGGATAAAATTTCTGGGTATAATTTTTATAAGCCTCATACTGAAGCTTCACAAATCTTTATAGTGCCAGAATGTTGGAAATTAAATCAAAACATCAGCAACAACAATCCCCCCAAGCCAACAATCTCAAACAAAACTGCTAACTGCATTTAAAAATATAACTGACTTTGAATTATACATGTGTTTCTGCTAATAACAATGTTCCTCCTTTCAAAATTATTAAGATGTGAGTTCTTAGGAAAAACAAGTTGTAAAAGTACTTCATTACTTTCCTACTCATTCTTCAGAGGCTGGAAATTGGTCATTATTGTTTTGCAGTCTGAAGCTCTGATATTTCTCCTCACTTTTACTATTGTAACATCCAAGTCCGTGTTTTAAAGATAATTACATTTATTATATAAACTAACCGAAAAAGTACTAAATAATTGTCATCACTTGAGAGATAGATGTTAGAGTCGTCATTTTCTGCTAGCATTGCAATTGAGATGCTTTTTATGGAGGGAACTACATTAATATTAAAGAATTGTTGACAACTACTCAAGAGAGGGGCTTTTACGTGTTTAAATGAAAATTGAGTTTATCAAAGCAAATGAAAAGTGGTTATTTTACCCTCTCGTTGCTCTTTATAAAAAGCAGTTCTGATATATTCGGATGCTGAGTGTGTGTGTGTGTGTGTGTGTGTGTGTGTGTGTGTGTGTGTGTGTAGGGGGTGTTTGACATAGTAGACTGAGAAAAATACAGTGTTTGGCAGGCCAAATGACAGCTGAAAAGTCAGGCCAAACAATAAAAATATGTACTTTGTACAATGATGCAGTGGAATTTTTAAACAAGAGTTCTCATTTGCTTCAAACATGCTCAGAAAACATGCTCAACTCTCAATATTTGCCAACAGTAGTGAACACTCTTCCCCCCTCCCCATCTGTGAGGATATTATCTTTAAGGCAATGGTCAAAACAGGGAAACCCTGTAAACAACTGGTTAGAAATGCGAGCTGAATGAAGCCAAGACACTGAAATGAGAGGTAACATCAATCTACCATACCTTAATTTCTGATGTTTGTTGTCCTTTACTGAAGCAATATCTTTTGTCAGTACAGATTCCCTATAAGAACCAACGAAGACCTAATTTCCCAGCTTTCAAATTAATGTTTAAATCCTATCATGTTCATTTTAGTAGAGAAAGAAATATTTATTTAATAATTGTGCTGGGGAATTAACTACTTGGACTTTATTTCAAACCATATAAAACATGAAGGAATAAATGAAGGAAAAACAAAAAGGGAAAAAATAAAATGAGTGATAGGAAAATTTTCACAATTGTTATAAATATCAAACATAAAAGTATAAAAAGAAAAAATTTAAAACATAGTTTACTATTTGTATTTTATACAAAACAAACTGAGTCACAAAGAAGAAAGTGATTTAGCTGCATAAAGACTGAAAAAAATACCACTCTCTCAAAACCAGCAAATAGTAAAGAACAAATAATAAAGTGAGAAAATATTTGTAGAAAACATGAAAAAACTAGGATGTCACAGACTGAAGATAGAAAGAGTTCCCAGAAACACATAAGAAAAATCTTAAGACCCCTACAGCTTGAACAAAACAGGCATAAAATTTATTCATAGTTTTATTCAAAAAGATATTGAAAATATGATGAAATATTTCACTTCATTGGTAATCAAAGAAATGTGAGTCAAAAGAACATGTTAGTTGGACTAAAATTTAGAAAACATAAAACATCTGAAGTAAAAAAAGGATTTGATGGAGGAGGAATATTCACATATAGTATAAATTGGCACAGGTTGTTCAGATCAGTGTGGTCATACATATTAATCTCCAAAAAGTTCATTACTTCCTCAGATTTTTTCTTTTTAGAAACATATGCCATAGAAATTATCATGCATATAAATGTTCACTCTGGTCTTTTTTACGCTGCTAAAATGATATTAATGCAAATACACACTTATAAGAAGAATGTATTAAATGTAGTGAACAAATTTTTAGTTCCTAGATGAGCAAAGTGTTAGAAATACATATTCTTGGCCTCACCTCATATCTATTGATTTCAGAATCTCCATGAGAGGAACTTGGCATTCACAAATCTTCAAGGTAATTTTTAAAGGGGGTCTTCTATTTGTCATTTTGGACTGGGGATCAAACCCAGGGTGGTGCACTTGCCAAGCAAACACCTTGCCACTGAGTTACATCCCAGCCCAGGGTAATTCTGATGCATGCTAAAGTTTGAGAATCATTGATATAATGGAATACTATACAAAATGTTTTCAGAGAGCACTTAATATAGAAAAATACTAATATTAAATGAGAAAATTGTTTATATTCAGTATAATCCCAGGTGAATTATGCTTAATGAGATTTAAATTTTGTAAATATTATAATACATATATTTCTAAAATAAAAATTATTCCTCTATATGTATTCATACCTACACACACACACACACACACACACACACACACACACACACATATATATGTACTAACAGGAAAAAATGCTAATATTAATGTATCAGAGGAGGTAATTTTGAATTACTGCTTTTCACCTTTATGTCATCTTCCAAATTTTCTTTTATGATGACATATTTTTATACTCAATGAAACATCTTGGCCACAAACATTTTTACATATATGCATGATATTTGCAAAGCTCCAAGCCCCAAATTTCCTGATACTCTAAATATTTATAAACCTTTAGTGATCATACTGGTATATTACAGAGAGGCTCCTTTTTTAAGCAGATGATGTTTTATCATTAAGGACAACAGTAAGATGTGGTACATGGGTTAACCTAGCCACAGGCAGGATGTGGCTGCCAGAAAGTGCTAGAAGCCTTTGAGCACAGAGCCACATCCTCCTCCTACCAGTTCTTTTTTTAGCCATTGGCAACTCCTAGGAATCTGACATTAACCAAGTTTCACAGATTCTTTGTATTGCTTTCATATACTCTTTTTTTCATCAGCGATTCTCAGAATTAGCTTAGTACAGAGCACAGGGTGTACAACTTAAGGAAATATTAGGCATTAGGAATTTCAAATAACCAAGCCAAACTGGTCAAACAAAAAGAATCATAAAAAATTTTCAAATTTAGCCAAACTGGTCAAACAAAAAGAATCATAAAAAAGTCATGATCAAACGACAGCTGCTCATGTTATGTTAGAAATGATTTGTCCTTTGTTATCTCAAATACCATCAAGCTTTCTCCTCTGTTTGACTTTAACTTGGAAGTGTCTGGGCAACCAGAAGGTTCAACCTATTCTAATAGTAACTTGGACAATGTAGTGAGTTTACTATGGTTTACAATAGACTTCAAAGTCCTAAGGCATTGGTAGCATCTTAGATGTCATAGAAAATAAGCATTGTAGTATGTGTGTCTTGTCTATATAACTAGACTGAGATAGCTTCCTTTTTGCCTCTTGCTCATGTTTATATAGATAAGAAGAAAATTAGAGGGTATCCTCAACTGCTCCAAATTGACAGCTGCCCTCAATTAGGGTATTTAGTACTTGGGCATCATTTGGCTTCCATCTGTGATGTGCTTCAGCCTCCACAGCTCATGTTGGAGAAATTATGTAGACAGATACACAGTTCTATTCCCTAAATAACTGCAGAACTTGCTCTGGCTTGGAGGAATAGTGACATATTACAGACCAATGATATAAAAAGATCCAAAATTCTTATAAAATGATAATTAAAGAGTATGATTTTATGTAGTGATCTTGAAAATCCATGTATTCAACTTACTCATGGCAACAAAAATCTTAGATTTTCTGCTTCTGTTATTCAAAATGTGTATTCAACATATAAGACCACAGATGGATATTTCAAAAACCTAGATGTTGAAAGCCTAGATCTGAATGTTATGGCTATGCCCTTAGGTTTTATCACCAAGGTCATTTTTTATGACTTCCTACTAATGTGTTTGTATCTCTGAGATATAAATATTTGAAGTTGGAAATAGGTTTTTCAAAAGAAACATACAGTATGGAAACTAACTGAGATATTTAAATGCTCCAGATAAGATGATCACACAGAAAATATAACCAGGTTAAATAAAGCAAAGATCAGGATGGGAACCCAGTCACAAACAGGGAAACTTCAAACACCTGTGTTTTGTCAACAGTGGCTTGGCAGCTAGAATAGGAAGGCCAGAGGAAGTTAAACCCATGGTGCTTTTCAGAAGTCACTACCAAAAAAAAAAAAAAAAAAAAAAAAAAAAGAACCTCTAGGACCAGATGGTTTTATGGCTTTAGTAAACAATACATTTGCATTTGCATAATGCTTCCTCAATAGTCTGTCAAGAAGATTGTTGGACTAGAAAACAATGTACAATTGTGCCTCTTTTGAAAGACCAGCTCTCTAAATGGTCAGCTGGTAATTAAGGAAGAACTGCAATGCTGGATAGGACAGTTTATTATAAAGGACTGCTATCAGAATATCTTGATGACAAGGTAAATGCCAATGTGTTTGGAAGTGTTAGGTCTCCCCTGGTGGCCACATTATAAACTGATCATTAAAAGAGAGTGAGGGTTCTCTGATTTCAGGCACCAACTTTCTAAGGTTTCCTTGTTTGCTCTGATTTGTAGCTTCCATTGACTTTTGTTTCTAAGGCTTGGGTGATTGCCATTTGGTTTCTCTTCAAGAAGAATCAACAAACTACTTGTTGCTGAATTCTTTTCTGGTATACACAGTCATCACTACTCCCTATTGATCTCAGGATATGGGATCCTCCTGCATGTTCTGGACATAATCCTGTTTCAGAGTGGTTGGGAATCCTCATCTAATAAATTCATTTCACTGATTTAATTAGCAACAATTACTCTCACAGGTGATTTTTCCATCTGCAAATATAGACTTCTACTGTTTGTGTTTGTGGGGGGGGTATTGAGGGCAGATCTCAGGGGCATTCTACCTCTGAGCTACACACCTATTTCTATTTTATTTTTATTTTGAAACAAGGTCTCATTAGGTTGATGAGAGTCTCACTACTTGTTGAAGCTGTTCTTGAATTTGTGATTCTCCTATCTCAGCCTCCCAACTTCTCAGGTTACAAATGTTATCCACCACGCCCAGATTATTATTTTTTTTTCTTCAGTATTGGGGATGGAACCCAGGGGCCTTCTACCTCCAGCCCTACTTTTTATTCTTTAGTTTGAAACAGGGTCTCACTGAGTTGCAAAGGGTCTCACTATGTACCTGAGGCTGTCCACGAACTGCAATCCTCCTGTCTCAGTCTCTCAAATGCTGGGATTATAAGCATGCACCACCACGCCTGGATCTGTTGTTTAATTAATTACTTAATTAATTATTTTACTTTTATTGGTAAAATTGCATTTTAAAATTTTATTGCATTATAGTTAGATTTCTACTTTGTAACACCTGAGTCAGAAATGGGCTGGTGGAATATCACTAAGGTCTACCTTTTCTATTCCCCTAAACATGGTAACAATTTTTTTGCCACCAAGTCAAGTGCAAAAATATTGGTCTTAAAAGAAAGTGCTGACAAACTCAAAAGCCTACAGTGCTTAGGCAAACAACATAACCAAATCTAAATGACATCAAAGGGAGTAAAGACTGCTGTGAGTTGTAATGAAGTGACAAGCTTGGTTTGAACTTGGCAGTAGCTCTTCTGTTTGAGACAACGGTATCAAGTAATAAAAGGTAATAAACTGGCTCAAGAAGTACCCTTTCTCCTAAATTTCTTAGAAAAAATAAAATTAAAGTGTTTTACTTTTACGAAAATACTGATAAATTTTCAAAGTTGGAAACTAAGTTGAAATTGTACTATTCTTGTAAGAAACAAACAAAACACTTCCATTAACAGTATTTACCTCATAGAACACTGGTTTGATAACGGTTACCTTAGTTTCTATGGTACAGTAGAAAGACAACATGAGTCATACAAATAATTTTAAGAGAATTTTAGCAGCTGGGCATGGTGGCACATTCCTGTAATTCCAGTACTTGGGAGGCTGAGAGAGGAGGATTGCAGGTTCAAGTCTAGTCTCAGCAATTTAGTGAGGTCCTCAATAACTTATTGAGATCCTGTTTCAAAATAAAAAATAAAATAGGGCTGGGGAATAGTTCAGAGGTAGAAGTCCTCTAGATTCAATCTCAAGTATTACACACACACACACACACACACACACGTACTATTATCCCAACATGTCATCAATTGTTATAAAATTATTAATGCTATATGATTTACATTTCTTGTACTAAGTCTGAAATGAAGCACATATTTTATATGTATAAAACATTTCAATAGCCATATGAAGCGAGTGGCATTATAGGGAACAACACAACTCTGATTCTCAGAGCACCTGCTCTGATACACAGGTAAAAAATGACCAAGTCTCTGGTCCTGTGGAGCATCATCAAGCACATGACTCCTCCCATCCCTCCCCTGCATGCTGTTGCCATTGCTGCAGCATCCAGTGGCAGCTGCCAATATCAGTGCAGGAGGCAGCCAGTAGTGGAACTGTGCTTCTCTCTGGAATGTGCTTTTCCTGGGAATTATGTAAGGTATATTGGCTATTGCTTGAATTTGTAGAAACACATTCTTAGACATATCTTGAGAAGTCATTTAATGTATATGATCTTCTCTAACATTGTGAACAATCATAATTCATCCTTTGCTTGTATACTTGTAGCGGTAGAAGCCTATTATCTCATGAATTAACCTTTGCTGGGTCCTGGGAGCCACTACCCCCAGTGTGGACCTGCCAAGATGCTGCTGCTTCTGCTCTCTGCTTACCATATGAGACACATGGGGCTCTTTTTACTCATCTGCTTTCTGGGCTGTGCCCAATTCCACTGTGTTTTGACTGTCTTCTGATGAGTTCTGACTGCTTTACTTCTATGTCCAAGAATCTCAAGAATCTGGCTGATTGGGTTCTGAGTCTCAGAACAACCAAAACATGGTATCCATGCTATCTCTCTTTCTTTCATTATCTTTAATCCCCATTTAATTTTTATAAATTGATTCATATCCAGACTTCTTCTAAATGTTTCTTCTTCATCAGTATCTTGTGGAGTACCGTTAGTCACTGGCATGCATTTTTTTGAGGTTCTGGGGATAGAACCAGGGATATTCTACCTCCAAGCTACACCCCCAGGTCTACTTTTTATTCTTTATTTTGAAACAGGGTCTCACTGAGTTGCAAAGGGCCTCACTATTAGTGGCATGCATTTTTGTTTTATACCTTTAACATACATTTTTGCATCAACAATTGTGTGTGTGTGTGTGTGTGTGTGTGTGTGTGTGTGTGTGTGTGGTGCTGGGGTTCCTGGAAACCCTTCTACCTCTGGGCTACACTTCCAGACCTATTTTTATATTTTTTAATTTGGAAACAGAGTCTCTTAAGCCAGCGCGGCTGGCTTCGAGCCTGAGGGATCCTCCTGTCTCCGCCTCCCAAGTGCGGGGATTACAAGCATGTGCCACCACGCCCGGTTGCATCAGCATTTTGAGTCCTGTAGTGGATGTGAACATTTGGGCGTGGGCTTTGGGATTGATTTCATTGAATATATAGATCAATCTAAAGATATTTAACAACCTTATATTGTCTTGCAATCCATGTTTATAATGTCTCCAGATTTAAACATTTAAAAATATTTCTTAATAAACATTCTATTGGGTTTTGCACTTCTCTAACTCATGTAATGATAAATGTTATTTAAACTTTCATTTTCTAATTGCTTATTGTTGAAATACAAATTCAGTTGGTATTATAGGTTTACTCTTTTATTTAAAAATCTGGTAATAGCCAACCAAATAATCTATCTGCAGATAATTTTGAACGTTTCTGTTTTCTTCCTTAAGTTTAGGAAGTTTTCAACTATTATTTTCCTGAGTGTCTTCTCTCCTCCTCCTTTTTCTGAAACTCTGAAGTGGAAGCGCCCACATACCACCTTTTAATACCACGGTTTTGTTTTCTGTGATCTAGGAAAATTTATGAGTACATTGTCCCACCCATTCTCAGAACTAGATGATTTCAGAGACAAACCTTTAAAAGTTAGAATAATATATGTGTAGTTCAAACACTTCACTTCTCATGGAAAAGGTGGGAGTTGAGGATTCCTTCCAGCTGTAAGCTGTAGTGTCTGGGGTGGGGTGTATATATGCTCAAATGTCTCAGCTGTATCCATCCCTTTTCATGTGAATATCCTCTCAGTTGCCTGATAATATATGAGTTTTTCAAGTAGTTCTGGCTTTCTTTATTAAATAATTGGTCTGTGTATATATGTTTACTCAGTATGGACAGAGGGAAAGTTAGGAGCCTCCTCTTCTACCATCTTGCTGATGTATAACTTTTCTTTTTCATCCCCAAAACTTAAATTGCTAATAATGGAAATATTTTTATCATCTCAAATTCTTTCTTACCCCCCCCATCTTGTTTTCATGAAGATAAACACAAATAGACTAATGCTAAAATTATCAGTGGTTTAGCAGCATGACATTTTTATTTAGATATAGAAACAATAGAAGAAACACAGTGGTCACTAGTCCATAGAAATTCTCAAATTATACTAGGCATAAGTGGTGAAATTTTATTTCTCTCTTATTCTAAGTTCATAATAGACTCTACTAATGGCTCCTTTTTATATTTAGATTTAGTTTTCTGGAACTTAAGACCTCCAACATTGCTGTAGCAAAGGAAAATAGAAATGGAAGAGGTATCCAGTGCCAACAAATATTTGGTAGGAACTTTTGACCTCATCTGATAACAAAATAGTTTTGTGCTAATCCTTTGACACATAGAAAATACTCAAGCATCTCCATGGGAGACAACCCAAAGTTTTATCATGGTACCGTATCTCCCTGAAGGTCCAGGACCACTAGACAACTGGCAGTAAGCACTGCATTAGGGCCAGATTATGTCCTCTGTGTCTGGAGGCCTAAAAAGGGAAAACAGAATCTCTCACCTTGAATACCTGCCAACAATCTACATTAGCAGGACAGTGGTAATGAAGATTTCTTATAGTCAAATCTGTCAGCTATAGAGTTCTGACATATCACCTGGACAGGTTTTCTCTATTATTATTATAAAGATAAGTATCTTAATATCACAATGTGAGAATACTATTTATTGGAAATATATGAAACATATGGAATTATTTTCTATACTGATTGCCTCAATAATGTGTCAATAAACATAATTTCTTTTAGGCTAAGAAAGCAATAAGAGCTATCATTCTTTAACTACAAGTGTAAAATCTAAAATCCCCCTAAACTCCCAAACACACACACAAGAAAAGTTTTTTTTTATATTTAGTTCACGTTTATTGTTGAAGCTTATTCTCTACTAAAGTAGAAATGTTTATAATCCTTATAAATATCCTTATCCCTCTTTATCTGAATATTCATATATTTCATTGCAGTTATATTAACATGTTTGAATATGTTCTGTTGCCTCAAATCATCACTGAGTGTTATCTAATATATACTATGCACCCTGTATTAGCTTTCTAAAATTGGAAAAAAAATTTAAATTGCAAAACATATGTTGCTATTAAAATTTAAGAGATTATGGATTTTTATTTACATATTTTTGGGTTAGTTTATTGACTTGATAAATATTTGACACTGAAAGAGAATATTTATACATGCTAAAAAGGGCCTTTAAAGTTGCCATGTTGGTTCGGTCTTTTAATCCACAAACTTTAAGTTCCTGTTTTCTTTATAAAGTCAATTCATTGTTGGGAAATAGGACTACTGTGTTAGAGTGCTCTTTCTTTGAAGAAGAGATATTTATTTCTGATGTTAGATAGGAAAAGCTGTTAGTCCTGACGATTCAGCTCTGTACATATTTCTTTGCTTATTCCAACAAGTTCTTATCCATGTTTGTTCCTACGTATATGACATAGAGTATTTTTTAATGACCTCATTTACTCATTTCTTATTTCTTTGCTTTTCCGTTCTATTTTCTTTTTTGAATTAACATTGCCTTATTTGGGGCATTTTCCTATTTTTTTTTTTTAACTTCTACAATAGTAATAAGATATATAAGATACACTCCAAGAAAGAGTACATCCTTACAAAATGAGACTCTGGCATGAGCATGTGTATGTGTCCTTTGGCAACTTATTATGTTATTCATTCATTATTCACATTTTATAAATTGATCCTTTATTACCATCCTTAAATAGTCATAATTTATTTTGTCTTCTATTTTCTTTCGGGACTCTAACTGATAAAGTAACTGGTATCAGATATGGTCTCAAAAAATTGACTGTCAAAACAATATCTGAAGCTGGGCCTGATGGTGCATGCTTGTAATCCCAGCATTTGGGAGGCTGAGACAGAAGGACTGTGGTTCACAGACAGCCTTAGCTATAGTGAGGCCCTTTGAAACTCAGTAAAACTCTGTTTCCAAATAAAAAATTAAAAAATGGGGCTGGGGGTGTAGCTTTGAGGTAGAATGCCCCTGTGTTCAGCACCTGTACCTCAAAACAAAACAAAACAAAACAAACAAAACAGAAAACTAACCAACCAACAAAACAAACAAAAACAGTATCTGAGATGGGTTAACCATAAAATAGGAAAGTGTAGTGATAACTTTCTTGATAGGAAAATGAGTCACAAATAAATGTATGGTGTGCATAAGTACCACAATTATACAAACTACTCTTCTCAAACTTTCAAGTACATACAAACCACTGAAGGTTCTTGTTGAACCATGGTTACCAAAACAAGAAGCCTTGATGGCTTGAAGTGGCTATATTTCCAACAAGCTCAGTTGATGTTGATATAACTGGTCTAAGACAACATATCAGCTGGTGAGAAATTAAGAGACTGTAGCACATTTTTCTTTAACAACAATAGAAATAATAGAAATGGAAGAGCCAACTAACTCCTTATTATCCTACTTATGTTGTTATGTTGATAGAGTAAAAAGGGATATTGAAAGCTACAAATATACATTTAGGAAAATTATGGAGAACATCAGAGTCAATTTGGTCTGAAGTTCTCTCTCATCCCTTGTAGATACAGCACGTATATGGTTCAGGTTCAAGCCCAAGGTCAATATGAAAATGAACTATTAACTGCTATTTTAAAAGCACTACAAATTTAAATTTAAAAGTAAAAGAATTTGTAGAGAAGCAAGAGGTTTCCCCAAAAGATGGGTGGGACATTTCAGGAGACATGGAAAACTTTAAAACTTCAAATTCTTTTGGTACATCCTTCTGGGCATGGAAAGACCATTCCTATCATCTGAGGGGACTAGCTCTCCTCCACTGAAAAACCCTTCAATGAGTCTCTGGACAGTGTTTCCCAAAACATATGCTAAATCTTTTTCTGGCTTACCTTTGCCAACTCCTATTGTCTGGAGACAAGTATAAGTGTCATATTCCGAGATAGGTTGAATCATGAGGTATAATATCTGCTTGAAGAGATGGTAAACTGCCACAGATTAAGGGATATCATCAATCTTTATTTGAAAGGACCCAGGCAACATGCATGGGATAATTGAACAAAAGGGATAGAAATTCATTGACAAGAATATGTTTGTCAGGCATAGTAGCATATGCATGGTAGCATATGCCTGTAATTTCAGTACAGGCATATGCTACCATGTAGGAGGCTGAGACAAGATGACTGCAGGTTTGAGAATAGCCTTAGCAGTTTAGAAAGACTCTCAGCAACTTACTAAAACCCTGTTTCCAAAACAAAAAATGGAAGGAGTTAGGGGTATAGCTGGGAGGTAGAATGCCCCTAAGTTCCAGTAACACACACACACACACACACACACACACACACACACACACACAATTTTCCCCTGGAATTTGAGATGTATTTAATTATTTAAGTTATTTAAGTCGTTTAGTAGTGGTAATAAGGCTAAAATGATCAAGAACTATACTTTTATATTTCTCTCTTATTTCTTACTGTGCTAAGAAACATAAAATGTACATCTTATCTATTTTTAAATGGACTATCCAGTAGTGTTGAACACATTCACATTGTTCTGAAACAGATTGCCAGATTTTTTTAATTTTGCAAGACTGAAACTCTATATCCAATAAACTATAACAGTTTCCCCCCCTCATCCAAGTTCCTGGTAAATACCATTCTACTTTCTGTTTCTGTGAATTTCTCCACTTTAGATATCTCACATAGAAGAAGATTCACACCATGGTTTTAGCACTTTCTTGGCATGGCATGCATTCTGCAGAGGAAAGAGCCCAGGCCTCAGAAACCTGGAAGTGAAGCAATGGACTCACATGTGCAACTTGTTCACCAACCCCTCTCTCATTAACAACCCCTAGGAGGGCCTGGGGCACTGGACTTCTGTCAAATATTAAAAAAACAAGCCGGGCGTGGTGGCTCACGCTTGTAATCCCAGCATTCGGGAGGCTGAGACCTGGAGGATCACGGTGGTTCGCGGACAGCCTCAGCTACTTAGTGAGGCCCTCTGCAACTCAGTGAGACCCGGTTTCAAAATAAAGAATAAAAAATAGGGCAGGGCGTGTAGCTCGGAGGTCAAATGCCCCTGGGTTACATCCCCAGACCCGCAAAATAAATAAATAAATAAATACATAAATACATAAATTAATATAAAAATAAAACACATTAGTTAGGATGATACCAGCAAGCTTATCGTGCTTTATTGCTGATCCTCCAAAGGGCAAAGATAAAGTTGAGCATGTACTCTCTGAATTAAATTTACTGATTTCATTGGTAATACATGGTTCAGAAAGTGTTAGATGCAGCCTTTTAATGCTTTAATCATTCACATAGACTGTGTGGGTAGTATTATAATAATAAGCCAGAGTTCAATTTAAACAGCATTTGACATAAAAAACCTATGGCCTAGCTAATTGATCATTTTTTTACATCAAAGAATTCCCTCTCTCCCTTCCTTCCTTCCTTTCTTCCTTCCTTCCTTCCTTCCTTCCTTCCTTCCTTCCTTCCTTCTTCTTCTCTCCCTCTTTCTTTGTTTCATGTACTGGGGGCTGAATGCAAAGGTATTCTACCACTCCCAGCCCTTTTTGTTTTTTTTATTTTGAAACAAGATCCCCTTGTAAGCACATACTGGCTTCAAACCTGCAATCCTCCTTTCTTAGCCTCCCAAGTACTGAGATTATGGGCATGTACTACCATACCTGGCTTAGAGAATATTTATTATATATTCTATAGAAATAAAATATCATTTACCTAGTAAGATACTCCTTGAAGTTCTATTGAATAGAAACCTAATTTGCTTCACTGTGGAAATATTATGTTTTGTAGTTTTGTTCTATTTATAGAACTATGCTCTTTTCAGAGATCAGAGAGAGAGAGAGAGAGAGAGAGAGAGAGAGAGAGAGAGAGAGAGAGAGAGAAGGGAGAGAGAGGAGGGAGAGAGAGAGACAGAGAGAGAGAGAGAGAGAGAGAGAGAGAGAGAGAGAGAGAGAGAGAGAGAGAGAGAGAGAGAGAGAGAGAGAGAGAGAGAGACAGAGAGAGAGACAGAGATTAAAGATAGTTGAGGAAAGGATGCTACAATGTGGTCATGGTATATACTATGAGTTGTCTTCCATGATTTTGTCATAAGGACCTCAGACATAAACCAAGCGACTGCGAACTAAGTAAAAAAAAAATGCCTAGAATTTCTGGGACTTATAAGATACTGACACTACATTTTTGTGGATTATAGAAATAATAGAGGTCAGTCTTATTAAATATTTGAGAGATAATATGAGAAACGATTTCTACCATTTCCTGTGTTTATATAACTCAACATTCTGACCAAAAACTGAACATTTAACTCAAAATCAAGATGGTTTATGGAAAACCAGAATTTAATCAGCACATATATAATCAGGTACTATAGGAGTCATAGCTGAAATTTCAAATTTGGTATTTTTATAAGAACAAATGAATACAGTTTTTGGAACTCAATAAATACCTGAGAAATGCTCCCTAGTCAATTGATAAAATTGACAGTCTTTACATGATAGAAACAGCAGTACAATTTTGCTGATTTGTCCTAGGATATTGCCAAATTTTATATTATCTCTTAATATTGGAATATAGATTAGAAGGTCCTGGGTCATCTTGGTAACCAATCAAATATTTGAAGGTTTATTTCACTAAAGGTAGTATGCTAGTTGAACTCAGCAAGAAAAAAGTAGCAAACATCTAAAATGCCTTAGGAAAACACACCTATGCAGAGGGTGGCCAGTAATCCTTTGACAGTGTCAGAGGTCTGCTACATCAGTATGTTTTCTTGTGATTTTCTGTTCCATATTCTGATGTCCTTTACATAAATGGTGTCCAAAATTTCATACTTGTACCTTTTAGCACCTAATATAAATAATGAGACATACCACTTCATAAACTCTTTTGGATTTTGGAGGCAACATATATTTAGATTTTTTAAAAACCCAATTTCCTGTGTAATTAGCAACCGCACTAGTTTTGAGTGTGCTCTGATATAGGCCTTGGAGGAGTTGTAGGCTGTGTGGCATGTTACTTATTCCTTATGACTTAAAAGATGGCTGTTTTATTGGAAATATTCCAGATGAAGAAAAAGTAAAAAGATGCTATAAAAGTCAATAGACAGTGCTGAAAAATAATTACATTGCATGTCTTTGGAGTTTCAAAGCATATCTATGCTTACTTTGGCCAGTAACCATTCTTCATTTGCGAGTAGTTCTTAGATTGCTACTGAGTGTTGGTAGAGACAAACAAACACTGACCAGGGAACAACAAATGATCACGTACCCTATAAACTGGATATTATCTGATCAACTATAACATAAAACTGCATGCACAGCTGCATTCCAGTGTCTAATGGAAGAGGTTTATATGACTTGGCTCATGCAGGTCTAGAGTGGAACAGTAAACTGCAGAAGTATATAGATCCATATCTCCCTTTCAACTCCCCTGTTAACTTGATTTCAGTTTGTTTTCTGTGTTGCTACTCTAACGTACCCAACTCAAATGTATTTATCATGAGATTATATAGCTTTATCTCAATAATGAGTTGCTTGTTCATCCTCGTGAAACTGGACATCAAGACATTGGCTATAGTAGGACCTTTGGGCAGTTGCCCATAGACGGCCACCATGGCCTGAAAGGCTTCCATCAGTGGGTTGAAGCAGTAGTAGTCTGCTTAAAAACATCTTCATAAAAGGTAGTGAGATGAAGGCATCTCTCTGAGGTCTCAGCTGTGGAGTGGACATACTGCTCAGGACAGGTCATTCCAACAGGATTTCAGAGTGACTCTCAACAGGACCTCCCAGCTTTCATGTGTAATTCTCTCTGGTCCGATGCTGTATATACTTTTCTTCTTTCCCATGTTAATTTTTTCTGTACTTTTGATTGTATGAGAATGGCTTCCTTTTTGCCCAGGGAGCTGACCTACTTGGCAAAAAATTTTCATGAACATGTGACTGAGGTTCTGAGGTATGTGTCCCTCACTGTCTCCTCAGCCCACACCTATAGCTTCACAAGGAGTTCCCTGTTTCATGGATAAAGGGTCTGCTTTGTGGTTGATCTATACAGTATGCCATTGTCACATGGAAGTGGATAGCTTCTGTCTTTGGGAAATGACCCTGAAAGAGTGTGGACTCTTAAAATAAAAATACTTCAAGTAAATAGATCTAGAATATCTGATTGTCTACTTTTTATGAAAGGATGCAAGGAGAGAGGCTCTGGGGTATGTTTAAGTGTTGGTTTATGGGCACTGGCTATTGATTTTCTTGCTGGTTAGTGACCTGGAATAAAGAAAGTTGGAAAACTGATGAAAACGTGGGGGAAATATATACGTCATACCTTTTGCAATGGAAAAGTATGTGAATATCTATGTATCATGTGTTCACTAAAATTGTCCACAATGAAGTAAGTTACTAAGCATTAAGATCGCAAAATGCCTTTACTTCTTGATTTCACTTTCTCCCTTCCAACTCCCTTGGTACTGACTAAAGCCATGAAAAAAAAAAAAAACAATCATAGCAGGAATGAAGAATACATATAGGCTCAACTAGGTGGTCTTCTTACCTGATTTGATTTCACTTCCACCATTGTTAAGGATCCAAATAGACAGCAACAGAGGCCACTACTATATTCCTAGTATGAGATCAGTTCTCTTATATGATAGCTCTATAGTGGACATTGACTATCCAAGACTTCTCATTAGTAAGAGAAGCACTTTTCCTCATGGAAATAGATATATTTCTCTCAGGTTTACATTGGCTTTCCCTGAATTGTGTCTTCTCTCAGCACCTCAATTTGTCAACTGGAAAAATGTACTTAAACATCCTGTATCAACATTCCTCTGAATAATATAAACATATTACAACACACATATTGCAACAATAGCCTTATGCACATGAACCTCACCAGTCTAATCATGTACCACATCCCCAAAACACAGTTGGCTTCATAGGATGGTGGAACGGAGCTTTATTTATGACTTCTGCTAGTGATAAAAATTTGCCAATTTATCACACATGCCTTGATCCAGCAAGCCATAGAAATACAGTCTCTCTTACTCAGAAATAAGTAAAGTAGCCACTCTCACGATATCTAATAACTAGCTTTTAGAAAATTTATTTCTTTTCATTTTAACCTCAAGCACAGTAGATGTAGAACAATTAGTTCTTAAATAAATAATGATTTTGAAGAATCAGAAGCTGTTGGCCATTTTGAGATCCCTATTCCCAAGTATTAATCACCATACAGCTATGTTTATGCAAGAATTTTATTCCAATGATTGGAAGAAATTGGGTAGTTCATTTACTTTGGAAGAAGGACTAAATCTGGAATCTTGAGGTTTCACTAGGGCACTTCACTTTACTTCTTTGCATAGAAGTCCTTGTCAATAAAAGCCTTTGTTATCCAAGTAAAGACAAGATAGACAAGGACTATCTTCTCTAATAATAGAATTTGAGTTACCTACCTCACCTAACAATCTGTCCTGCCAAGGTATTTTACAATTAGGAATGGGAAGAATGGTAAAAGAATACAGCTTTTGCTGGGTGTGGTGGCGCACGCTTGTAATCCCCGAGCTTGGGAGGCGGAGATAGGAGGATCGTGCAGGTTTGAAGCCAGCCGCGCTGGCTTAAGAGACACTGTTTCCAAATAAAAAAGAAGTATAAAATAGGTTTGGGAGTGTAGCCCGGAGGTAGACGAACTTCCAGGAACCCCAGTACCACACACACACACACACACACACACACACACACACACACACAAAGTATACAGCTTTCAATAACCTCTCTATCTTATGGAGATAATAGCACTTATATTTACATTACTTCACTTTTCATTCTCTTCTATATCTTATAGAAGATAGTTCAAATTTTGCCTCAGGTGGGGTATGATAAAATTGGCTTTGACTAATAATGATAAGACAATTGATGAGAATTTTCGGTTATCCCTTGAATTGCTTATACCAGGACAAAGGGTAAGAGTAGATGATCTTATTTTGTCTTTCCATATTCTCCCTGCAGCTTCTCCACTATGCTTTATGCCCAGAGTCTGACATGTATGAATTACATTATCAAGCTCCTTTGCTCTCTTGATTCCAGGTACCTTTAGAAGAGGGTCTGAAGGAGAAGAAAGGAAAGGTACTTATTTGTCTGGATCTTCTCTGTGAGGTCATCGTAGACCACATGTTTCCTCCACATACAGACCCTGCACTTTTCCAGCTTCTCTCTTACACAGGGCTCTCTTCTTCCAGGCTCTGCTGATGGCTCCATCTTCTGCGCCCCTAGATATAGGGCGAGATATGGCTACATTATTACTGGTCATGGTGTACTGAACTATTCTTTTTGGTTTCTCTATAGCCTCACACACCATTGAAACTACTTCTTTATTAAATGCTCCTTGATTTATCATTATTCAAGCTTATTATTTGTTTTATTCTGGGTTTTTCATTGGAGCATACAGTGAGCTATTAATGTCACATTACTGCCTCTCATTTATCCAATTATTATGCCTACCTTCATTAAATCATTGAAGTTACTTTCTGAGACAGGTCTGGTATTTATCAATACATAACACAGCAAATGGGAATATGCTCTTATTTTCTCCATTCAAGAAAAATGTTACATATCATATATAATATTTTGTATTACTCTTCACCTAAAATAACCTTATAGTCCTCTAGGAACACATGGATTCAATTTTATACCTGCTTAGAAGAACAACATATGAATATTCTATAAATTACTAAGCCAAATCCTATCTAAAGTCATTTTCTTCCCAAATTTACTATTATAAACAATACTATAGTAAATAATTATTATATGTTATTATTATTATTTTTTGGTGGTACTGGGGTTCTTGGAAGCCCTTCTACCTCCGGGCTACACTCCCAGACCTATTTTATTTTTTGGAAACAGGGTCTCCTAAGCCAGCGAGGCTGGCTTCGAACCTGTGCGATCTGTCTCTGCCTCCTAAGCACGGGGATTACAAGCGTGCGCCACCACACCCGGCTTATATGTTATTTTGTAACATGAACTAGTATGTAGGTTGAACAAATAGCCCAATGTAGAATTTCTGGGTTAAACTTTATAGTAGTCTCCTCTTATCTAAGGACGATTCTATCCAAGACCTCCAGTGGATATCTAAAAACATAGATAGTACTGAATATATGTATACCAAGTTTTTTTCTATAATGTGTACCTATGATAAGATTCCCTTTATGATTGTAATAAAAGTGAATGTAATGGGTGTTCAAATACATTGTTAAAAATAATTCTTTTTTTTTCTTTATTTGGTACTGGGGCTTGAAACCAGGGGTGTTCTACCTTCAAGTTATACCCTTAGCCTTATTTTATTTTATTATTTTGAAAACAGCATCTCAACAAGTTGTTGAAGGTCTTGCTGAGGCTGACCCTTAACCTGAACTTCTCCTGTCTTGGCCTCTTAAGTATTGTGATTACAGGTGGGTACCACTGCACCAGACTTAAAAGATGAAATACAGTTGTGGCAGTGGCTTCTTCATTTGCAGATGTAGCATCTCTGGTAATTTTTATACTTTTCAGCCCAACCAATGCTACTTCTGAATCTGCATAACCATCCTTTATTTGTAGTAAATGGCTTGGAGTCATTCCTTTCAAGGGTTTTCTTGCTGAAGTCCTCATACAGGCTTAATGTTTTCTGAGCAATACATTGACATCAATCAGTCAGACCATGTTTTCTGTTTAGGTCTCCCATCAATAAATTTAGTACCCTCTGCATTTTGTTATTTCCACACTATAACTTTTGAAATTTGAACACAAAACTAGCCCCAATTTTTATTTTCTTCTTCACAATTTCAAAGAAAGAAGATTTGTTCTTACTATAGATCTCAGCAACCTCAGCTAAGGTTTCTTTCCTTATCAATTGAACTTTGATCTTTTCACTTAAAGTAAGGACTTTATAGGTTTCTCTAGCATATTCAAATTACAAGATTCTCCTACTGGGTGTTGGGGCCATCATTAAAAGGAAGCTTGCTTGAAGACAAACCCTATGAAAACAGTGGTCAATCTGATAACTGAAGTGGCTACTAAGTGAATAGTAAGCAGACAGTAAGCCGGGTGGTGGCACATGCTTGTAATCCCAGCATTTGGGAGGCTGAGACCAGAGGATTGCAGTTGGCAGACAGCCTCGTCTACTTAGCGAGGCCATCCACAACTCAGTGAGACCCTGTTTCAAAATAAAAAATAAAAAATTGGGCAGGGCGTTTAGCTTGGAGGTCAAATGCCTCTGGGTTCATCCCCAGACCCACAAAAAAAAAAAAAAAAAAAAAAAAAAAGCAAATATTCACATCTGGGCTGGAGGGATAAGATTTCATTTTGCTACTGAGAATGCTGTATAATTTAAAACTTACTAACTGCTTGTTGTAGTAATTTTCCACTTAATATCTTGAACTGTGTTTGACCACAGGTAACTAAACTCATAGCGAACCAAACTGCAGATAAGTAGAAAATACTCTACATGCTTTTGATAGCAAAGTATATCCGCTGCAATTGTTCCATTTTATATACTTACTAATTTTATATTCTTAGTAGTGTTCTGTTTCTCTACAATCTTATTTTGTTGTATGTTATCAAAATTTTCAAATGCCAGAGAATTAAAACAATGGATGTCAATTCTTAAAATGTTTTCTTTATATACCTTTAAGATTAATTTTTATTTTATTTCCTACAAATTGGTTTTATTGGTATCATTTGACTATTTTTATCAGTTGATATTCTTCCTTTAGTGCTCATTAGAGCTTTTCATATATTAGCTTTACATATGAAAGATGAATTTACAAGCTGGGTGTGGTGTCACATGCTTGTAAGCTCAGTATTTGGGAGGCTGAGACAGGAGGATTGCAGGTTTGTGGCCAGCCTCTGCTACTTAGGGGGAACTTCTGCAACTTAGTGAGACCCTGTTTCAAAATAAAAATAAAATTAGGGTTGGGGGTATAGCTCAGAGGTAGAATGTCTCTAGTTTCCATCCCCAATACTGAAAATAAAGACAAATGAATTTACATATTAGTTTTACATAAGAAAGATGAATTTTAATATAGATTTTACATATGAAATATGAATTTACAAATAAAATCTAAATTTACATATTAGTTTTACATATGAAGCATGACTTACAGATATTTTCTCCATTTTGTCAATTGCTTCATTTTGTGTGTGTGTGTTTTCATGCTGTTTTCCTACATAGTATTATTTTAAAAATAATTGTAAGGTTTATTTTTACTGAGTGCTTTTTCCTATGCAGTATTATTATAAAAATAATTTTAAAAATTTATAAAATTAAGCTGGGCGTGGTGGTACATGTTGTAATTCCAGCATTTGGGAGGCAGACACAGGAAGAGCGTGGTTCTCAGACAGCCTTTGCAACTCAGTGAAACCCTGTTTCAAAATAAGGAATAAAAATAGGGCTGGGTGTGTAGCTTGGATGCCCCTGGGTTCCATTCCCAGTACCACAACAAAATTATGAAATTAAATTGATTAGTATTACACTGTATAGCCAGATTTTATTTTTTATACATTTATTGTTGCATTATAGACTCATCATAATGTAGTTTACAGTGATACTAATATATATGTACATCATACTTGGTGAGCTTTCCCCAGCTCCCTCCTCGTTTGCCCCCTTCACTCTACAGGATATTTTGATTAGTATTTACTAGCATTTATATTCACACACACACACACACACACACACACACACACACACACACAGTCTATAAAGAGACTATATATATATATATATATATATATAGAGAGAGAGAGAGATGATCATGTGATTTTTGTCCTTGGTCCTATATATGTGTTGAATGATCATGCTTTAATTTGAATATGTTGAACCAGCCTTGACTCCCTTGAATGATACCAACTTGGTGATGGTATATGATTTTCTTTTTTCTTTCTTTTTCTTTTTCTTTCTTAGTTTTTTTTTTTTTTTTTTTTTTCAGTACTGGGATGGAACCCAGAGGTATTCTATCTATGAGCTACATCCCAAGACCTATTTTTTAATTTAATTTGAAACAGGGTCTTACTAAGTTGCAGAAGGCCTCACTAAGTAACTGAGGCTGTCCTTGAACTGCAGTCCGTCTGTGTCAGCCTCCCAAGTACTGGGATTACAAGCATGTGCCACATGACCCATGACTGGCCTCTTGATATGCTTTTAAATGCAAGTCACTTGTATTTTGTTGAGAATTTTTGCATATGTGGTCATCAAAGATATTGCTCTGTAATTTTTTGAGGTATCATTTTAGGTTTTAGTATGGAAAGGAGTTTAGAAATATTCCATATTCTTCTATTTCTTGAAATAACTTGTGCAGTATTTGGTTTAGTTCTTCTATAAAGGTTTTGTAGAATTCAGGTAGGAATCTGTCTCAACCTGAACTTTTCTTTTATGTATGGCTTTTTATTGTTGTTTCTATCTCCTTACTTGTTATTGATCAATTTAGGTTTTCTATTTCTTCTTGGTTCAATTTAGGAAGGTTGTATGTGACTAAAAAATCAGTTGATTTCTTCCATATTTTCCAGTTTATTCAAGTATAAATTTAAAAAATAGTTTCTAATGTCCTCTTTACTTCCCACTGTCTGTGATAATGACTCTTTTTAATTTCTTATTTTAATAATTTGGTTCAATTCATTTTCTTTTGGTTAGTTTTGCAAAGAGTTTATCAATCTTGTTAATCTTTTCAGAGAACTACCTTTCTTAATCTTTGTATTGTTTCATTCCCTCTATTTCACTGATATCGGCTCTGATTTTAATTATTTCCTACCTTCTACAGGCTTTAGGATTAATCTGTTCCCCGTTTGTTTTGTTTTGTTTTTAGGTTCTTAACGTGTTTCATTAGGTTGTTTATTTGGTGACTTTCTATTTTTCTTATTTGGCACTCAGTGCTATAAATTTCTCTCTTCAAACTGACTTCAAAGTGTCCATATATTTTGGTATGTTGTTTCTCTATTTTTGTTTAATTCTAGAAATTGTTATATCTTCTCTTGCTTTGTCTCTGATCCAGTTCTCATTCAATAGTGTATCATTCAATATTGGTGTATTTATGTAATTTATTTTCCTCTTCCTATAGTTGATTTGTACTTTCATTTATTATGATCTGAAAAGATGTAATGCATTATATTACATTTTAAAAAATTTGCTAATACTTGGTTTGGCCCAGAATATGGTCTATTTTGGAAAAGGTTCCAGGAGCAACTGAAAAGAATGTTTATTCAGCTGTTGTTGTTTGGAATATTCTGTATATGTCTATTAGGTCCATGTGGTTTATAGTGTTCTTTAGGTCTGAATAGTTTTACTCATCTTTTGTCTGAAAGATCAATCCAGTAGTATAAGAGGTGTTGAAGTCTTCCAATATTATTGTATTTGTATCTATCTAAGACTTAATGTCCCAAAAAATTTTTTTCATGAAAGTAGGTACACCCACAGTTGGGGCATAGATGTTACTCTCATTATATATTTTCATTGGATTGTTGCTTTCATTAGTAGAAAGTGACCTGCTTTGTCTTTTCTGATGCAGTTTGCCCTAAAATCTTCTTTGACTGATATTAGCATTGCCTCCCTGCATCCTTTCTGTCTCCATTTACATAAAAATTTTTTTCATTCTTTTACTTTTAACCTATAAATATTTTTGCCTGTAAATTGAGTGTCTTGAAAGCAGCATATAGTTGGATTATATTCTTTAATCCACATTGACAGTCTATGCCTTTTAATTGTGGAGTATAGATCTTTGACATTCAATGTTATAATTTAGAGATGATTTTCCCCCCCTGTTATTTAGGTTTATTGTTTTCGTTTGAGATAGAGTCTTTTCCCTTTTTCTTAGTTGTGTGAAACAGAATTTGGTGGAATTCCTTTCTTCTCTGGTTCTGGCATTTATTTATTCATGTTTTATTTCTCTAAGTATTTTTTCTAGTGCAAACATGGTAGTCATGAATTCTTTTAGTTTCTGCTTATCTTGGAAGGTTTTTATTTCTCCATTAATTTTGAAGGATAATTAGATATAGCAATCTTGTTTGGAAATTGGTTTCTTTCAGGGTCTTGAGTACCAGTTTCTTCTGGATTTTATGATTTGGGTTAAGATGTCTGGAATGATTCTTATCGTTCTGCCTCTTAATATCACAATTCTATTGATATCAACAAATTTAAGATTTTTTATTTCTATCTTTGTTATTTTGATTATAATGTGGTTTGGAGAAATTCTTCTTTGATCTTGTCTTGTTGGTGTCCTGAGTATCTCCTGGTAAAATAATGTTCAAGTCTTTTTCTATTTTTCAAAAATTCTCTTATATTATTTCTCTGAAGAGGTTTATAATGCTCTTGGTTTTTGCTTCTAGACCTTTTTCAATATCTATTATCCATAATTGAAGTTGTTTTTCACTATTCCATATTTATTTTATGTTCTGATTGTGTAGTTATTTATATTGTCTTCTGTATATTGAGAACTGTGTGCTCAGTTTTGAATGATCTGTCTTCCAAGAGTGAGATTCTTTATTCCATGTGGTCTCTGCCAGATGTGGTTTCTTTTGATGTCTTTAATTCATTTATTATCTGCTTCATTTTACTCAAAGCCTCTTTTTGGTTCTTAGGGCTTCAATTCTCTCTTTGTGCACTTTCATATCTTGTGTACTTTCTCTGGTTTTATTTCTCAGGCTTTTGGTAATATTGAAAATAAATTTAAAAAATTGAATATCTAGGCATGGTGGTGCATGCATGTAATCTCTGTATTTGTGAGGCTGAGATAAAAGGATTGCAGGTTCAAGGACAGCTTCAGCAAGTAGTGAGACTCTCATAAACCTAGCCAGACCTTGTTTAAATTAAAAATTAAAAAATAGGGCTGTGTTAGAATATCTCTGAGTTCAATTCCCAGTAAAACACACACACACACACACACACACACACTAAAAATTCGGAATTATCTGCAACTCAGTATTGGTGATCTTTCTTGATTTTGATTTGTGAACATTTATTATTTCTTCACTAGTTTTCATTATTATGTTTTCTGAATTTTTAGGATTATATCTCTGTTTTCTTTGCACCCTCTTCACCTTTGTGTGAAATTTCTATATCTATTTATTAACTTTTTATAATTAGGCCTATGCTGAGTATAGGGTATAACCCACATACTAGGCCCTAATTGTGTATGTACATACATACTATGTATGTATAGGGTATAACCTACATACTAGGCCTTAATTGTGTATGTACATACATACATACTATGACCTAATTTTTTAATATATGCAGAGAAAATTATTGGCATTTATAGATGGTGGCTATTTCTGTTAACAAGAATTATTTATATGTGTTGGAATTAAGGGTGATTTTTACTTTTTAAAAATAATGTATTGGTGCATTATAATCATACATCTTGGTGAGGTACAGGTTGGTAGAGGCATACATGTACACATCACTCATTTAGCCCTTCTCTAGTTATCACCTAATTTCCTCCCCCTTCTCTTCTTCTTGTGTTCAGCATAGTGATTGACTTTGTTAAGTTTGTGAATGTACATCATGTGCTTTAGGGTGTTTTCTTTTTCCCCTCTCTCATCTCCCTCAGGTCATCTTCTTTATTTTATTCATTTATTCACCTTCTTTGTCTGTAGTCTCTCCTATGTTCTATTTTCTCCCTAGCTTCCACATATTAGGTGAACATCCTGCTTTTCACTTTTTGTGACCGACTAATCTTAATTAGAATAATGTTATCCAAAGCCATTCATTTCCCTGCAAATGACATAATTTTGTTCCTTTTTATGGCTGAGTAAAATCCCATTGTGTACATGTCCCATAGCTTTGTAATTCGTTATTTGGTTGATGTACATTTTGGCTGGTTCCATAGTTTGGCAATAGTGAATTATGCAGCTATGAACATAGATATGCATGCATTAGTCTGGTAGTTTGGATTTCATTCTTTTGGGTAGATACACAGAATTGGCATTGCTAGGTTATATGATATACTCATTCCCATTCTTATTCCTCTATCAACTATTTAAAATTTATACTGATGTTTATAATCACAAGGAAAGATAAATATACTTTTTAAAAAGGATGTCTGGACTCATTTTATTTAAGAGATGTATTTTGCTTCTCAGTGATTCAGGCCATCTTTTCAACATTTTTTTTGCAGTACTGGGGATTGAACCTAGGGCAATTCTATCACTGAGCTATACCTCCAGTCCTATATTTTTATTTTTTATTTTGAAGTAGGGTTTCACTAAGTTGTGGTGGTCAAAAGTATTCAAGGGCTTGTATTCCAAAATTATTAAAGTTAGAACCCAGCAAGGACTTAGTGATGTTCTGCTAGAATAAACAAAAACATTAATTCCTGGAATATTTGATACAGTATTATTTTAGTCACAAAAGTCATTATTATTTTTATTTAGAGACTATTTACTTAAATATGTTAATGAAGTTTGTGAAATTTTTCATTCACTATTAAAAATCATTGCACAGGTTTGAAGCCAGCCTCAGCTACTTAGTGAGGCTCTCAGCAACTTAGTGAGACCCTGTTTCCAAATAAAATATAAAATAGATCTGGGAGTATAGCCCAGAGGTAGAAAATCCCGAGTTCCACCCCTAGTACCTCCCCCCCCCCAAAAAAATCATTGCTCTTATTTCAAAGCAAAAAAAAAAAAAAAAAAACCTGCCTAAAGCAACATAATGAAATTTTCTTGATGAGCAAACCACCACCTCTATTTCTGAAGTGTGTACCTATCTATAGGTCAAAGGAGCTCCTCCTGATTCTTCCCAGCCCCTCTTGCTCCTGGATGGCCAGCTTGCAACTGCAGAGAGCCACCTCATCCTCTACTGCTACCGCCAAAATATCAATTTCTTGATCACTACTCCTGCCAGAAAAGTAGAAGTTGCATAAATAGACTAATTACTCCCTTGGCTCACTTTCAAACGAAAGTCTCAAGTGGGTGTGTCTTATTAGCAGAGTCAAACATAGCTAACCCAATCCGAGCTTCATTTGAGTGTCTGGGAAGTTGAATTTTTTTTATTTTTTTATTTTTTTATTTTTGTGGTAATGGAGTCCCTGGAAAACCTTCTACTTCCAGGCTACACTCCCAGACCTATTTTTATACTTTTTATTTGGAATCAGGGTCTCTTAAGCCAGCACGGCTGACTTCAAACCTGCACGATCCTCCTGTCTCTGCCTCCCAAGCGTGGGGGTTACAAGCCTGCGCCACCACGCCCGCCTAGGGAAGTTGAATTCTGACTTCATTTCCAAGGTTGCAGGTGTGACACAGGATCACCCCTAGTACAGAAAGGTCTTCATTCTGAGGTGACCATTTGTTCGTCATGAGAAGCCTGCTGACGGTATGGTGAGTGCTTATTTTATTTATATATATTTTAGTACTGATATTAAAACCAGGGGAATTTTATCTATGAGCTATATCCCCAGCCTTTTTTATTTTTCATTTGGAAACAGGGTCTTGCTAAGTTGTTCAGGCTGGCCTTGAACCTGTGATCCTCCTGTTCTAGTCTCCCATTGGGATTACAGGTGTGTGCCACCAAACCCTGCTTTTAGGTTTTTTTTTTTTTTTTTTTTTTTTTTTGGTATTAGGGATTGAACTCAGGGGCATTTCACCTCTGAGCTACACCCACAGCCTTTTTTATTTTATTATTTGGAAACAAGAGGGTCTCACTAAGTTGCTGACAGTCTCACTAAATTGATGCAGTTGGCTTCAAATCTGCAATCCTCCTATCTCAGCCTCCTAGCCTTACAAATACTGTGATCACAAGTGCCCAGCTGTTTTTTTATTTTTGTTTTTGTATAGGAGTTATGTCTTTCTTTCTGACTGCTTTTATGACCTCTTTTTGTAGCCTTTATATTATAAAATGTTGTATGACAATCCTAGGTATAAATTTTTCATAAAAAATCTTTCTTGGTCTCTTATTTCTGAGGACTCTCACATTTGTTCAAATTTAGAAAATTATCAGTCATTACTTCTTCCAATAATTCCTAAGTTATTAACTCTGCAAACTCTTAAACATTTATTGGATTTAATGAATTTGTCTACAGTATCAGTTTCTTTTTAATATTTTAAAACTCCTGATATCTCTCTGCTTTAGATAGCTTCAAGTTTAAAACAAATTAATTCAATATTAAATTTTTGTTGGTGGTGGTGGTACTGGGGTTCCTGGAAACCCTTCTACTTCCGGGCTACACTCCCAGACTTACTTTTATATGTTTTTATGTGGAAACAGGGTCTCTTAAGCCAGTGGGGTTGGCTTCCAACCTGCGCGATCCTCCTGTCTCCGCCTCCCGAGTGCTGGGATTACAAGCATGTGCCACCACGCCCGGTTTATATTTAATTTTTTAAATATTTTTTCTTTCCAACTTTTCTAAAGGCTAGTTTTCAGTATTTTCACTCATTAAAGAAAATATTCTCCTATTTTTATTTGAAAGGTATTACTTCCTTGTGATCTATGGATATCCTAAAAACACTTATTTTAAAATCTTTTTCAAGCCAGGTGAGTGGCATGCACCGGTAATCCCAGTACTTGGGAGGCTAAGAGAGGAGACTCACAAGCCTAAATCCAGCCTTCACAACTTAGTGAGAACCTCAGCAATTCAGCGAGACTGTGTTTCAAAATTAAAAATAAAATGCATACTATAAAAGGGCTGTGAGGACAGCTCAGAGATAGAATGCCCCTTGGCTCAATCTCCAATACCAAGAAGAAAAAAAAAACCTTTCAGATTATTTCATTATTTGATTTCTGTTGGTGTAAAATCTATTTAAGACATTTCCTAGCTGGGTGTGGTGGCGCAGGTTTTTAATCCCAGCATTCGGGAGGCTGATACAGGAGGATCGTGGTTCAAGGACAGCCTCAGCTACTTAGTGAGGCCTTTGCAACTCAGTGAGACCTTGTTTAAAAATAAAGAATAGTGCCAGGCGTGGTGGCGCAAGCTTGTAATCCCCATGGTTGGGAGGCAGAGACAGGAGGATCGCGCAGGTTTGAAGCCAGCCTTTCTGGCTTAAGAGACCCTGTTTCCAAATAAAAATATAAAAAATAGTTGTTTGGGAGTGTAGCCTGGACGTACAAGGGTTTCCAGGAATCACAGTACCACCAAAAATAAAAAAATAAAAAATCGGGCTAGGAGTGTAGCTCAGAGGTAGAAGGCCCCTGGGTTCCACCCCTAGTACCGCTAAAGAAAAAACAAAACAAAAAAAAGACATTTTCGGACAGCTGCTCAATGTGTTGATCTGTTTGTGTATGTTGTAATTGCCTTCCTTCCCTTCCCTCCCTGGCTCTTTTCCTCCTGTCTTTCCTTCTTTCCTTTTGATTGTGTTGTAGATTTGCATCTGAGGCTGCTGATTTAGGGACCCACATCAACCTCATCTCATTGTTTGTGACCCCCAGGGCCCCATTTTCTGTGCCATGCACCTGAGAGAAGATTGTCTTTACAGTCAAAATTGGAGGAGCTGCTATTCCATGGCAGACATTTGTTCAGAAAATGTTCAGTGTTTAAAAATGACCTTTATCTTACCAGATGGGAAATAAAAGGGTTCTGTGTCCCTCCGTTTTTATTTGTTTACATACATCATGTGTTGTAAAGAGATTCCATCTTCCCCCATCCCATTCTCTCTGATTGGTCACCTTAATTGCTCCTCCATAGGCCCCCTTCTTCAATCAGATTTCCTCCTATTACCCATTTCTTCTTAGTTTTTGCATATTAGGGAAAGCATCTGATTTTTTTTGTTTTGTTTTGTTTTGTTTTCTGTGATATTTCTCTGTGTATGCCGCATTGCAAGTTCTAATCCCACTCTTGAAGGCCCCAGCACCAGCCTGGCCACCCGGAAGACTCTAATCCCAGCCTCACTGGCTCCAGTACTGGCTTTGCCTCATGGCAGGCTCCATCCTGGCCTTGGAGGCTTCAGCACAGGCCTTGCCTTAAGGCAAGCTCCTATCCCGGCCTCGTTGGCTCCAACTACGGTCTCACTGCATGGCAGGCTCCGATCCTGGCCTCCAAAACCCCAGTCCAGCCTTGCCTCACGGCACACTCGGATCCCAGCCTTGCTGGCCCTGGCACCGGCCTCACCCCCTAGCCCTATTTTTTATCTTTTATTTTGAAACAGAGTCTCACTGAGTTGCAAAGGGCCTCACTAAGTAGCAGAGGCTGTCCAGGAACCACTATCCTCCTGTCTCAGCCTACCAAGTACTGATATTACAAGTGCATGCCATCAGGCCTGACTTCTAATAATGTTACTGAAGGTTATTTTATATAAAATAACATGTTTATAGCTTAGTTGTTATTAAATGATTGCCTTGTGATAGTTCGTATGGGATGCCTACTCACTATATAGTATAATAATTACCAAGAGAAATACCTGCATTTGGAACCCAGATGATAAAGTTTGGTATTGTGCCTTGTTGAGGGCAGATTTTATAATCATCTTAGATAATTACATTGAAGATTTACACTGATGTGGTTAGAGGTATAAGAAATAAAATTAATCCTCTCTCTGGGCTTTCTGCAACTGATGGGCCTAGCCTCTGGACTGGCAGTACCTAACTCAAGCCCACTCACTCACCTCCTAGCCCAATACAGCTTATTTTTTGCTGTGATCTGAATGTCTCCAGAGATTTGTTTGTTTAAAATTAATTGCCAGTGTAATAGGACTTTAGGAGGTGATTAAGTCTGGAGGGTAGAATCCTTGTAAATGGTATGAAGGCCCTTATAAAGGAGTCTCAAAACCGAGTGTGGTGGTGCACACTTGTAATCCCAGCATTTGGGAGGCTGAGACAGAAGGTTGCAGATCTCAGCTAGCCTCAGATACTTAGTGAGGTCATTTGCAACTCAGTGAGAACCTGTTTGAAAATAAAGAATAAAAGAAATAGGGCTGAGGTGTATCTTGGAGGTAGAATTCCCTTGGGTTCCAACCTCAGTACCACAAAAATAAAAAACAAACAAAAAAAAGGAGACTCAATGTAGCCTCTAGTATTTTTTGCTTCTCTGTCCTGTGAGGGCACAGAGATCATCTCTTATTGGTCTTCAGTCTCTTCATCCAGGTGAGAACACAGTATTCAAGTCATCATCTTGGGAAGGGAGAGTTTGCTTTCAGCAGACATAGTACCTGCGGATGCCTTGATCTTGGACTTCTCAGCCTCTGGAACAGTGAGGCAATATGTTTCTATTACTTATAAATTATTCACTTTCGGGTATTTTGTTATAATATCTGAAATGAACCAAGATACATTTCTTTTGCTTTACTGCAGGAATTCTTTAACTTCTTTGAGACTTATGAGGTAGAGAAGGCTTTTTCACAATGACCTAAGTCAAATCCTCTGTGGGACTCAGAGCTCCTACCCAGGGTTTGTCAGATGAAGACATGGATGTTAGTGTTAAGTGTCTAATGCTTAGCAAAGGTCTGGATTATAGTGAAATCATAGTGGATGATTAATTTGTGCTTGTGAAGTTTTCATCATGCCAATGTGATTAACAAGTCCAAAAATCGTAACTATTTTTTTCCAAAGTTAAACTCCTTTTTGCATTTGACATTTCATCTAATACATCCTTTAGAATATACAAAATTTATTCTATCTTGGGTTTCATCTTAATCAAATGCACCAGTCATGAAGACATATTGAGAGTCTTCACTGAGAAAAGCCTTTTTTATTTTTATTTTTTTACAGTTAGCAAAGCTTTGAGTCAAAATGCTGCCTAATTTCACTGAGGACTATGTAGCTTCTTTTTGGCTCTACAATGGAGCCTGCCAAAGGTTTAAAAGAGCTTCACTTTCTGTTATTTAGGGAGTGAGTTATTTTTCAATTACCCTTATTCAAAACATCGACTCTTCCTTGTGCTGTGTGTGAGTGGACAGCAAAATGGTTTAGGAGTTGCAATTTATTATTATTATTATTATTATTATTATTATTATCATTATTATTATTATTATTTTGTGGTGCTGGGGATGGATCCCAGGGCCTCACACAGGCAAAGTATACACTATACCACTTAACTATATCTCCTTCCAGATCACCATTTATTCTGATCACATGAGGTACTTTATTTTCAATGGTTGAGAATCAAAATATGCCTATATCTCAAATATAGTAATAGATTCTTTGTAATTAAAACTATCCAATTAAATTTTTTACTATATAGTTTTCCATAATATACTTATAATTTTGCTGTTTTACTTAGAAATGATTCTCAAATAAATCTAATTCTTTTTTTCTGCTCCCCTCATATCTCTTTTAGGTTGCCAGAATAACTGTGTCCCTAAATTCCCTTCAGTCATTCAGATTTTTGGTATATAATGTGTTTTGCCTTGTGAGAATAGCAGACACAAAATACAAGCCAGCCATAGCTTTGAAAATGGCCTTTTGTCTTAAAAAATGTCAAAATTACTTCTCAATAAGACTAGAATGTCCAACATAAGATATGAAATAAAATTCTCATTGTATTGTTCTGTTTTCAGTTTCTTTTCTTTTCTACCTCCCAACTGAAAGTTGGTTTAAATTTATGGAAATCACTTACAGTCCTCTTTAAGGGTCAGGGTTATTTTATATTTATTCATCCAATGTTTTCACTTTAAAGACATAAAAAAGTCTACATAAATCTTGAAGTAGAATAAAAAATGTTTTTTTTTAAAGGATGGTTTCTACCAATTCTTTAGGGAGAGGTGGTGTTGGTCAACTTTTCCATTCACATAAAAAATGGATTTGGAGATGGAAGAAAAACAGAAAGGAAATCTGTCATTCTTACACTACATGAGTTTTTTCCCCTTGGAATACTTTAAATGTTATTTATAAAGCTCTGAATATTGTAGGGATTTCTTCTTTCCCCTCCCTTCCTTTTTCTTTCCTGTTTCATCATTTATTTTAGCTTTTAGTATTAGTGCTTCAATTCCTTAATCTATAAAATTTGATAATAAAATCAAACCTAGACGCAAGATAAAATGAATTGATGCATGTGAAGAGCTCAGTGGTACTGTGCCTTGCTTTGTGTTGCTTGACAGAGTTGTGGAGGACATTAGGATCGCCATCAACTTGGACGTGGTCTCAGTCTCAATTTAGTTTCATTTCTGTGAGTTGGTGTCCCCTTCCTATCAGGGGACTATTCTTTGACTAGTTTTTTCCTTTGTACTCTGAGTTTCTACCCTGGGTGGAGTGTGACATTCTTAACTGTGACTGCTCACACACCAGCTCCTGTGAGCCAGTCATCTCACTGAAGGTCAGCTTCAGGTTGGATAAAACTCCTGGGGTCATAACTACGCCATCAGCCTGAGGAGGTGAATGGAGACCAGGCTCAATGTTTTTATGCAGATAACAATTCTGCTTAGAGTTGATCCAAGTTTACAGGTCATTAGTGGTTTTTATAATTGTCTTCAATTCACTAGTGTTTGAATTTTAAGGAAAATCAGAGAACAAACTAAAAAGTATATATTGCCAGCATTAAGATTTAATATATGGGGAAAGATTTGACCACATGTATTTCAAACCCTTTAAAAGGATACTAAATAAATAAAATCCCTCCTCTTCCCTCCTATTCTTCCTTTCTTAGAGAATAAACTTCTTCTATAAAGTTGTATTTCTTCAGTCTGTTTTATAATTTACCACCATTTTATCATGTGCTTTTATAATTTGTACATATGACATATTATATATAGCTTCAAATTAAACTTTTGTCTAAAATAAGTAGTCATATTGATGCTTAATAATAATACATTTTAAATAAATAATGCATTTAAATGTAAGTTATTCACTTTCTAGTATTCACAAATGTAATTAAAACTGTGTGTGTCTTTGTAAAAGTGTGTGTGTGTGTGTGTGTGTGTGTTTGTGTGTGTGTGTGTGTGTACGTATGTGCTGGACGTTTGAGTTTCTTCTGTAGCTTTTCAATATTACTTTCATAGTATATTCATATCTAAAGTGCCTATAGAACTTCACAGTATGAACAACAGTTATTATAATAGTGCGATTAATTTATTGTGTAAGAGTTTCTTTGTCCTGAATAGAAAATAAATCTACTACATTAAAAATATTATTACCCATTAGGTAGTGAGAAGCTAAACATACCTTTCATTTTCTTAAAGATAAAATGAATAATAGCAGGTTATTCTCTAAATAATGAATTTTCTTAAGTCCTGAAAGTACATCTTAATGGACAAAAATCCAGTTTATTGGAATCCTGTTATCCAGTTTTAACATCTAGTTGGTGGTTAATATTCATTGCCTGTAATGCAACTAGATCATAGCTAATCAATCATTTGGATCTAAATGTTAATAATTTATCAAGCAATAAAGTTTTTCAGAATGAAAGAGTATTTTTCAGAATGAAATACATTCACACAGAAACCCAACACAAATGGCTTTTTGGATTTTTATAGTAATAATTGAATAAGCATAATTAAAAACATTCAACTTGCATTAAAAAGTTAATGAGTCTAGGGAGATTCAAAATTGTGACTGTAGGTTGCAGCACATCTCAGTATTTAAAACAAATAACAATCAACTATTAAAAAAGGCAGTGTCTTGACAAAAAATAAAGCAGCAGAAATTAACGATAAAAACCATAAACGGGAACGACAGTGGAAGAAAATCCAACACTCTGAACACAAGATTCCTGCAAAGAGCTCAATCGCGACTGACCTGGTATGGTGGCCGGTGCTGTCTCAGGCCGATGGATTACTGCCTCCACCTCTGCAGCCCCAAGAAGTTCCAACAAGAAGTGCAAGAACTTGAAGTGCGGAAGCGGAGGCAGAGCTCCAAAATCTTAAGCAAACAGCAAGATGCAGAAAAAGATCCCAAAGCCCATGTACTTACCAGAGGTGACACTCAGCAGTGCACTATGCCCACCAGAGACCAAGCCTGCAGGGCAGCAAGGTAACTGCGTTGCATTACTCATTACTCAGCAGAAGACCACCCAGAGCAGCCTCAGATCCCAGCGGGCTAAGACCTGGTGGCCCATCTCAGAGGTAGTCCAGTTAGAACCTCCAGAGACACAGGAAAAGCCCATAGTGCTCAAGGTGCGACACATGCACAGGGTCACAGGGGGTCGCTCCAAGACTACACTGGACACCCTCTGCCGGTGCAGGTAGGGAAGTGCAGGCCCAGGGTAGGAAGGTGTGGAGCACAAGGCCAGAGAGCAGAGATCCCAGGGCCAGAGTGGGCAGAGCCCAGCGCCAGAGAGTGCACAGCACAGGGCTGGAAAGCACAGAGTCAAGGGTGGGGAAATGCAGAACTCTGAGCTTACACCAAACTCATTTACAGTGACACTGACGCCATTACACCTAAGCACAAAGCTGTCAGAGATGAGAGAGGAGCAAACACTCATAAAGTGGTACAAAAGCTGACAATAGGTTACAAAGAAAATGAGAGACATTGGAATATACTCCAGAATATAAAATAGTGAATAGACATACAGATATTATATGGGTCTTGGCCCTATTTTGTAAATTAGCAGGACTGCTCCTTTTTGTTTATTTTTTTGTTTTTTCTTTCACATTGTCACTAGTTCTTTTTGTTCTTTTTCTTTATTTTGATTTTGTTCTTTCTTTTTTTCTTTTGGTTGGTTTCTTTTTCTTGTCTTTGATTTATAATAGTTAGTTTTGGCAACTTGTTTTATTGCTTTATGCATATTTGCTTCCTTCCCCATCCCCCCCCCCCTTTTTTTGGTGGTACTGTGAGTTTAACCCAGGGGCTTTCTATCTCTGGACTATACTCCCAGACCTATTTTTTATATTTTATTTGGAATCAGGGTCTCACTAAGTTGCTGAGAGCCTCACTAGGTTGCTGAGACTGGCTTTGAACCTCTGCGATCCTCCTGTGTCAGCCTCCCAAGCATGGGATTACAAGAGTGTGCCATCACGCTCAGCTTTTCTCCATCCCTTTTACAAACTTCCTCCCTCTAGCCTATATACTCTCTTCTCTCAAAACTTTTTTCCCTTACTGTATCTCCTTGTTTTATATTCAACCTATTTCATATCTCCAAACCTAAATACTCTGTACTAACTACAAGAATTCTACTATTTAACTTCTCATTCCCAATAGATACTACCTTATTATACTTAAATTCTTACTCAACTTAATCATATCCTCTACTTTTAACCCAATTCCTGTACCAATCACCCAAGCTCCTCCCCCCTAACCCAACCCTTACCCGTACACAAACCTGCGGACACCTCTAAATTTCTACTGCTAAGATTGGATCAGACAGATTACCCACAGAATCACACAATAAAAGGAGATACCAAGACATCAGAAAAATAAGCCAGAGAACCCTGAAAATATCAGAATTAGGAACAATGAGGAAATAAGGGAAATCATGAATACTGAAATACAAGAAATGCAAGGAGAATTCTAAATCCTGATCTTAAATATGATGAAAGGCTTCACAATAAGTGTGTAAGAAATGAAAGAGTAAATGGAGATGTTAAGAAAGAATCAGAAAGATGCTTGCAATGAAATACAAGAGTCAATAAATGAAATGGAGACAGCAATAGAAAGAAATTCTGGAAAATTAGATGAAATGGAAAACAGAGTATCACTGATAGAAGACAGTTTATTCAAAACCAAAAGCACAGTCAACAGCATACAGAGGTCATTATGGCAACAAAACCTAAATATCCAACAACTATGGTACAACATTAAGTGTCCTAAATCACAGATAAAAGGCATTGAAGAAGGAATAGAGGTAGAGACTATGGGTATTGGTAATATTTTTAGAGAAATAATTTCAGAGAATTTTCCAAAAGTGGAAAGAGACTTGGACTTCCATGTTCAGGAGACATATAGAACGCCATTAAGACAAGATCAAAGAAGGACCTCCCCATTTAATAATCAAAATAACCAACCTAGAGGCTAATGAAAGAATCTTAAAAGCAGTGAGAACAAAAGAATGGTGACATAGAGGGGCAAAATAATAAAAATAACCCCAGACTTTACAACCCAAGTCATGAATGCCAGGAGAGACTTGTATGATGTAATCCATACCCAGGAAGAACAACTTCCAACCAAAACTGCTATATCCAGCTAGGTTATTATTCAAAATTGAGGGAGAAACAAGTGTTTTAAGATAAGCCTGGCACCCCCATGGTCTCGCACAGACTTGATTAACTCCCTGGGTCTAAGACTATGTGATGCAACCCAGTAAAGGAGTAAAGGCTGAGATTACCACAAACTCCAGAGATTCAGAGCACCACAAGTGAAGTTGTGACCAGGAGAAGAACCCAGAGAAGGCACAAGCTTCTATAATTATGGGAAAGTGGAACAACAATGGAGCAATGAACTCCCACAACCCCACAATATCAGAACCTGATAACACAGAAATGCAGAGATCTCCAGAAGATCAAATCAAGAATATAACTGTAGAAATAATACAGGACCTTTGAAAATAATTTATAGAGAGTCTGAAAGAAATAAAGGATGCAATCATTGAAGTAAAGGCATAAATTCAAACTATAAACAATTGATTAGACCACATGGAGAATAGAATCTTGCTTCTAGAAGATGATTACACCAAAAACAAACACATAGTTTGTTACTTAGAAAAAACAATTCAACATCAGGAATTTGACATTGAAGAAATATGAGCCCATTTTAAGAGAGCTAACCTAAGAATAATCAGAATAGAGGAGGGAAGAGAAGGTGGAACAAAAGGGGTCAATAATCTCTTTAAAAAAGTAATAGCAGAAAAATTTCCAAACATAGAGCAAGAGGTCTGTACACAGTCCAGGAAACTTATAGAACTCCATTTAGACAAGATCAGAGCAAAGGTTCCCCACACCACAAAACTTTCAAAATTATCAATGAAGAAGCCAAGGAGAGAATCTTATAGGCAACAAAAACAAAAGGCCAAGTGACATTCAGAGGTAAACTAATTAGAATCACTCCAGACTTCCCAAACCAAGTCATGAAAGCCAGAAGGGCTTGCAGTAACATATTCCAAACTCTGAAAGAAAACAACTTCCGGCCAAACATTTCCTACCCAGCAAAACTATTCATCAAATTAGATGGGGAAATAAGAATCTTCCATGACAAACAGAAACTAAAGAAATTGCGCTAGAGAAAATACTCAAAGAGATTAACTACAAAGAAAAAAATAGGTAATACATGCCAGAACCAGAGAAACAAGATTTTCCAGCAGACAACTAAACAAAGAATAAACAGTATTTCAAACAGAAATAAAAGCTTAACGTGTTAGGAATTAATAATTATTTCTCAATAATCACACTGAATGTAAATGGCCTCAAATCCCCAATAAAAAGACGTAAAGTGGAAAATGGATTAAAAACCAGAATCCATCCATCTGCTGCATACAAGAAACATACCTTACAAGTAAAGATAATAACAAACTTAAGGTAACAGAATCAAAGAAAAAAATTACATGATCATTTTGATAGATGCTGAAAAAGCATTTGATAAAATCCAACATCCATTTATGATAAAAGCACTGCAGAGAATTGAATAGAAGGAATATATCTCAACATCATAAAGGCAACCTCCAATAAGCCCACTGCCAACATCATATTAAATGGGGAAATCTTAAAAACTTCCCCCTAAAAACAGGAACAAGGCAAGGATATCCATTATCACCATTTCTCTTCAATATAGTACTAGAAACTCTAGCCAAAGCAATAAGCCAAGAAAAGGAAATCAAAGGAGTACAAATAGGAAAAGAAGAACTCAAACATCCACTATTTGCAGATGACATGATACTATATTTAGAAAGCCCAATAAACTCAACCAAAAGGCTTATAGAACTGATTAACAAATTCAGCAAAGTGTCTAGATACAAAATCAATCTTAAAAAATCAGAAGCTGTTCTGTACACCAACCATAAATCCACTGAAAAAGAAATTCAGGAAACACTTCCACTCAGGATCTCCCACAAGAAAATAAAATACTTAAAAATAAACTTAACCAAGGAGGTAAAAGATCTCTACAATAAAATTATAAAAGATTGAAAAAAGAAAAATCGAAGAATATCTTAGAAGATGGAAAAATCTTCCTTGTTCATGGATTGTTAGAATAAATATCATTAAAATGGCCATCCTTCCAAAAGTGATCTACAGTTTCAACACAATGCCCATTAAACTACCAAGATCATTCCTCACAGACATAGAAAAATCAGTCCTTAAATTTATTTGGAACAACAAAAAGGCCAGAATAGTCAAAGTTGTCCTTAGCAATAAAAACCATGCAGGACGAATCACAATACCTGACTTTAAACTATACTACAAAGCCATTGTAATAAAAACAGTATGGTACTGCACAAAAACAGATACATAGATCATTGGCGGAGAATCGAAGACCCAGAAACAAGTCCACACACTTTCAGGCAATTGATTTTTGACAAAGGGTCCAAAAACATACACTGGAAAAAAGATGGCCTGTTCAACAAATGGTGTTGGCAAAACTGGTTAACCATATGCAGAAAATTGGAAATTAATTCCACTTTCTTACCCTGCACAAGAATCAATTCAAGATGGATCAAAGACTTGGAAATTAGATCATAGACCTTGAAGCTCCTTGAAGAGTGCATAGGTCCAACACTGTAACACATAGGCACAGATAAACACTTTCTCAAGAAGACCCCAAATGCACAACAAACTAAAAGGAGAATCAATATGTGGGATTGCATGAAGCTGAAGAGCTTCTTTCAGCAAAGGAAACTGTTAATAACCTTAATCCAGAGCCAACAGAATGGGAAAGGATTTTTGCCACCTACACCTCTGATAGAGGACTAATATCTAGAATATACAGAGAGCTCAAGAAACTTCACACACATACACACACACACACACATACAAAAATAATCCAATAAAAAGGGTAAGCAAACCAAATAGACATTTCACGAAAGAAGAAATTAAAATGGTTAATAAATGCATGAAAAAATGCTCAACATCATTGGCAGTCAGAGAGATTCAAATCAAAACTACCCTGGAATTTCACCTAACTCCAACTAGAATGACAATCATTCAAAACACAAACAACAACAAATGCTGGCAAGGATGTGAAGAAGTGGGAACTCTAAAACATTGTTTATGGGATTGCAAATTAGTGCAACCACTTTGGAAAACAGTATAGAGAATCCTCAGAAGAATGGGAACAAATCTACCATTTGATCCAGCAATACCACTTCTAGGTATGTACCCAAAATACAGTCAACCAAACAACCAAACTAATGCATGTGTATCTATGTTTATAGCTGCCCAATTCACCAATGCCAAACTATGGAACCAGCCAAGATGCCCATCAACAGATAAATGGATTATAAAACTATGGGATATGTACACAATGGAATTTTACTCAGCAAAAAAAACAAAACAAAACAAAACAAAAAAAACCAAACAAACACAATTACATCATTTTCAGGGAAATGGATAGAACTGGAGGACATTATGCTAAGTGAGATTAGTCAGTCACAAAAAATAGGAAATCGGATGCTTTCCCTAATATGTGAAAGCAAAGGAGAAGTGGGTCATAGAAGGAACTCTAGATGAAAAATGAAATCTTATAGAGGAGCAAACAAGACAACCTAAATTAAGGGAAGGGAGGGGGGAAGAAGAAAATTCTCTAAAGCACACAATGTACTTAACATATCGAAGTCAACCACTAAGCCAAGCATGGGAAGGAGGGAAGGGGAGGAAATGGGGTGGGAATTGGGTAGGGACTAAATGGCTGATGTGTATATCTATGTCCAAATAAGTGTTTTACCCTATTATGATGTATGAATATAATGCACCAAAAAAAAAAAAAAAAAAGATCAGAGAGTCGCCAAGTAAACAGCCTAATGACACATCTCAAAGACCTAGAAAAACAACAGCAGTCTAATCCCAAGTCATCAGAAGGCAGGAAATAATTAAAATCAGAGCAGAAATAAATGAAATAGAGAATAAAAGAACAATTCAAAGAATCAACAAAACAAAAACTGGTTCTTTGAAAAGATCAATAAGATTGACAAACCCCTTTACAATCTAACCAAAAGAAAGAGAGAATCAACTCAAATCATTAAAATCAGAAATGAAAAAAGAGACATCACTACAGACAGTGGGGAATTTCAAAGGATAATCAGAATTTATTTTGAAAATTTTTACTCCAATAGACTGGAAAACATGAAAGAAATCCATAGATTTTTAAGCACAGATAACCTACATAATTTGAACCAAGAGGACATAGCAAGCCTAAATCAACCAATAGCAAGCAAGAAATAGAAACACCAATACAAATTCTGCCATCAAAGAAAAGCCCAGGCCCTGACTGGTTTCCAGTTGAATCCTACAAAACCTTCCCACTGTTGGTGAAAGTGCAAACTAGTTCAGCCACTATGAAAATCAGTGTGGAGATTCCTTAGAAAACTGGGAATGGATCCACTATATGATCTGTCTATTCCATTCCTGGGTATCTTTCCAAGGGGAATGAAATCAGAGAACTGCAGTAACATATGCATACCCATGTTCATAGCAGCACAGTTAGTAATAGCCAAAATATGGAACCAACCTAGGCCTCCATCAACAGATGAATGGATTGCAAAATTATGGGAAATATACACAATGGAATTCTACTCAGCAGTAAAAAACAATCATGTCATTTGCAAGAAGATGGAAAGACCTGGAGAACATTGTGTTAAGTGAGATCAGCCAAGCACAGAAAGAAAACCACATGTTTTCTCTAATATGTCCAAACTAGAAAGTATTAGGGATACCAGAGGGACTCCAAATAATAGAGAGGAAACCTCAGAAAAGCTAGAAAGGTAGGGTAGGAGAGGAAGAAGGCAGAGGTTTATTAATTAAGGAGCTATATTCGAATATATGTTTAAGTGTGGATGTAGCCTGGTAAACCTGGACACTCATTGTTGTGAGGAGTTATGGCACCAAGCACTGTGTGAAGATATGCCATTGTCATTACCCACATTATGATGTGAATCCATAGTGTATCAAGTAAAAATAAAAAATAAAAGCTGACCATGTTGGCAAAAGAAAGTTAATGAGTCATATATCTATGGCTGTGTAGGAGACAGAAAGTACTTACAAAATAACCATTATTAGCTAAAATATTTAAAGAAATAAAGAAACAAATAATAGAATACCTCTGAGAGACAATTGCATGTGTAATTTATCTTTATCCCTTTGACCTCACACATAATACTTTGTGCTTAGAAAATGCAATGATGGAGCTGATGCTGAGTGAATGAACAAGTGATGGGGGCAGTGAGAACAAAAGATGCTTAAGTTTGTTTGATAATCAGGCAATGTAATAGTAAATTTAGAAAATAATCCTGATTTCATATATTACTCTAATTTAAAGCCTTTTGGGGATCAGGTCTTTTTCTGATTCAAAATTTAAAAAAATACTTATTTCCAAATACTTAAAACTCATATCACACTGAGCATGGTGGTACATGCTTGTAATTCCAGCATTTGGAAGGCTGCAATAGGAGGATCATGGTTGTCCGACAGCATCAGCTTCTTAGTGAGGCCCTCTACAACCTAGTGAAGCCTTGTTTCAAAATAAAGAATAAAAAATAGGGCTGGGGTATACCTTGGAGGTAGAATGCCCCTGAGTTCATTATCATTCTGCAACAAACAAACAAACAAACAAACAAACAAACAAACCCAAATCCCAGTACAGCATTTGCTTATTCATTTGGAGACTTTCTTTTTTTTTTTTTCCTTTGGTGGTACTGGGGTTCCTGGAAACCCTTCTATCTCCAGGCTACACTCCCAGATCTATTTTATATTTTTATTTGGAAACAGGGTCTCTTAAGCCAGCGCGGCTGGCTTCAACCTGCTTGATCCTCCTGTCTCCGCCTCCCAAGCGCAGGGATTCCAAGCATGCGCCACCACTCCCGGATTTTTTTTTTTTTTTTTTGGTGGTATTGGGGTTCCTGGAAACCCTTCTACCTCCAGGCTGCACTCCCAGACTTATTTTATATTTTTATTTGGAAACAAGGTCTCTTAAGCCAGCGCGGGTGGCTTCAATCCTCCTATCTCTGCCTCCCAAGCATGGGGATTACAAGTGTGTGCCACCATGCCTGGCTGGAGACTTTCACTTAGAAAATATCTCTTTTATATGCATGACATAATTTAAAAATATTCTATGGACTAAGTTAAAATTGTTCTTAATGCTTTCTTGCACTTAACTAAGACAATCACCTAGTCTCTTGGGCTAGCTTCCTCCATGTGCTATTATGTGATGTGTGACCGGAGAGTTTTGGCCCAGTGGACTGGTCACTTCAGGACTTGTTTGAACAAGGTACCAGAGAAAACATAACTGAGCAGAATGATAAAAAAATGTGTAAACCATGGAATAAATTTGGTTTAAGATGACTAACAATATTATTTTTTAATCAGATAAATGTTATCAGAATACTTTGTGCATGGTAAGCAAGTCTATTTCATGAAATGTTTAAATATATAATTGAATGCAGAATTGTGATATAAAATATACTTCTTCCTGTTGTCGCTGTCAAACTATTAGAAAGCTGTTAGAAAGCTGGTATCCTGAGTGATGAAGAGGAATAGGAATCTATTTAAGACTGACAAAAATTTGGGAGACTCAAACAGGAGGATCGTGGTTTACAACAGCCTTAGCTAATATTTATTGAGGACCTTTGTAACTGAGTGAAACCCTGCTTCAAAATAAAGAATAAAATAAGGTTGGGGTGTAACTGGAAGGTAGAATGCTTCTGGTTCCATCCCCAATACAAAGTAAATAAATAAATGAATAAATAAATAAATAATAAAAAGACTGGCAATAGCTGGGCATGGTGACACAGGTTTGTAATCCCAGCATTCAGGAGACTGAGACAGGGGGATCCTGGTTGATGGCCAGCATTAGCTACTTAGTGAGATACTTTGCAACTCAGTGAGTGTGGGGAGCCATTAAGGTTTTCCCCTTTAAGAATACTTCTGACTGTCCTTTGCCCAGAGCCAATAAGGTTTGGGGTCATGGAAAGTTCAACGTCTGAGAGAAGCTCAGGTGAAATTGATTGGTTTGACCGTTAAGCGCACAGGTGGTGACGGCACAGGCTTGGTTGGTTTGACCCTTATGCGCATAGGTGGTGACGTCATGACAGTTGGCTGACCGGGATCAGTATAAATAGGACAAGAGCGATAAAACCAGGATCGGTCAGTAGAGATATCGACCCGGGAGTGTACTGGCGATCCTTCCATGAGAGAATGAAGAATTCTATGAATAAAATTCATTGAATAAAATTCTTTTCATCCTCACTCCTCTCTTCAGAACCCATACTTTTGCCGGCTGGCTCCGACAGGTGGTGGCCCATACAGGGAGATTCTGAAACTGAGGACCCAGTGAAGGACACCGCTGAAGAGAAAGAGAGCGTGCTCGAAGACTTGTGGTGGCAGTGAGTAATGTGGAAGTTGTAATATACAATGGGTCTAAAACTTAGTCTTTTGTTTTTTGTAGAGATGTTAAGAGATATGCTTGGTGTAAGTAAAACTAAGATAGAACACAAAGGTGTTTTGCCTTCACTTCCTAAGGAAGATGAGGAAACTGAAGAAGAGGAGCGGCTTGAGGAAACTGCTGCTCGGTTCCATAGAAATGAGTTAGGGGCTTATCCTGATATTCCAGAAACTCTGGAGCCCAACTTTTGTATAAAACAATTAGAAGTAGCTGTAGAGACTTTAACTAAACGTTTAGATCAGATAGCTCCTTCAAATAGTGAAAAAGAAGGACCTCAACAATATTCTCCTATTATCAGCAATACGAACCTTCAAAATTCTCCCACTGTAGCATTTGCTAAACAAAGCATTGAAAAACACCGACCTTTATCTTTAATATCCCTGCTTCAAGCGGCTATAAATCGGGCTGCAGAAAACGGAGAAGATACTAGGGGATTTAGAGTTTTCCCCGTTACTGAAGACCCTGATGATCGAGGAGGTGTGATTAGAGGACATAGACCCTTTCCTTTCAAACAATTAAAAGCATTAAAAACAGCTTGTGGCTTGGCGTGTTGGCGCACGCTTGTCCCCAGGCTTGGGAGGCAGAGACAGGAGGATTGCGCAGGTTCGAAGCCAGCCGCGCACGCTGGCTTAGGAGACCCTGTTTCCAAATAAAAATGTAAAAAAAAAAAAAAAAAAAAAAAAGGTCTGGGAGTGTAGCCTGGAGATAGAAGGGCTTCCAGGAACCCCAGTACCACCACCAAAAAAAAAAAAAAAAAAAAAAAAAAAAAGGTCTGGGAGTGTAGCCTGGAGATAGAAGGGCTTCTAGGAACCCCAGTACCACCAAAAAAAAAAAAAAAAAAAAAAAAAAAAGATAGTTTAAAAACCTTAAATGATTTTCAAAAACTTTTAGGAGATATTATTTGGCTAAGACCATCTTTAAATATTACTACTGGAGAATTAAAACCTTTATTTGATATCTTAAAAGGTGACTCAGACCCAACTTCCTCTCAGATCTTAACAGAGGAAGGACGTGCTGCTCTTAAAAAGGTTGAATTGGCTATTGAATGTCAAAGAAAACAGTACATTGACTATGCTAAAGAATGGGCTGCTTATATATTAACATCAGCACATACGCCCACTGCTGTTTTGTGGCAGGATGGACCATTAATGTGGATACATTTACCCATTACTCCAAGCAGAGTTTTAATGCCATCCTGGGAATTAGTTGCCTACTTGGTGTGTTCTGTCAGATCAGAATCTATAAAATATTTTGGTAAAGAACCTTCACTTATTAGTGTTCCTTTGACTAAACAACAAGTACAATGGCTTTTTCAAAATGCTGATTCATGGGCTATTGCTTTTGCATCTTTTATTGGAGAAATTGACAATCATTTACCTCATGATAAATTATTACAGTTTGTTAATAAACATGCTCTTATATTTCCTAAGATAATTCATGCTACTCCCATATCTCAAGCGGTCTTGGTATTTACTGATGGCTCATCAAATGGTAAGGCATCTTATGTAATTAATAAACATAGTACTATAATTCAAACATCTTTTACATCTGCTCAAGTTGTAGAATTGCATGCAGTAGCAGCTGTTTTTCAACATCTATCTGTTACGCCTTCTAATTTATATACAGATAGTTTATATATAGCTAATGCCCTTCAAACATTAGAAACTGTACCATATATTGATACGCATAATAAATTGATAGGTAATTTATTTTTTCAAATTCAAACTCAGATCTTATCACGCCAACATCCTTGTTTTATTGGACATATAAGAGCACATTCTGCTTTACCTGGTCCTTTGGCAGAAGGTAATCAGATTGCAGATGATGCTACAAGTTTAGTCTGCCCCTCTCAATTGGAACAAGCTCAGCGTTCACATTCTTTACATCATCAAAACAGTGCTGGTCTGCGTAAACAGTTTCAAATTACTCGAGAAGCAGCACGACAAATTGTTAAACAATGTCCTATATGTCCAGAGTATTTGCCTGTTCCTCATTTAGGTGTAAATCCATGGGGATTGGTTCCCAATAATTTGTGGCAAATGGATGTTACGCACATTTCTGCCTTTGGTAAACAAAAGTATGTTCATGTGTCTATTGATACTTTTTCAGGATTTATTATGGCTGCAGCCCAAACTGGGGAGGCCGCTAAGCATGTGATTTCCCATTGTTTGAAATGTTTTGCTTTCTCAGGCCTTCCTACCTACATTAAAACTGATAATGGTTCAGGATATACAAGTATGGCTTTTAAATAATTTTGCAATACATACAATATTCAGCATATTACAGGTATACCCTATAATCCTCAAGGACAGGGTATTGTAGAACGTGCCCACAATTCTTTAAAAACAACACTTTTGAAAATAAATAAAAAGGGGGAGTTATATCCCCATTCACCACAGAACTCTTTAAATCATGCTCTTTTCATAATTTCTTGAATGCTGACAAAACTGGTCGCACAGCAGCAGATAGATATTGGCATCCATCCTCCAAAAACAATTTTGCCCTAGTGAAATGGAAAGATCCTTGCACAGGAATTTGGAAAGGTCCTGACCCTGTACTAATATGGGGAAGAGGGCATGTTTGTGTTTTTTCACAGGATGAAGATTATGCACGGTGGATACCTGAGCGGCTGGTGCGACATATGGATCAAGCAAAAATGGAAGATTCTCAGATCAATGCTGATGATGCTCCTAGCTTCAATGTTGAATGAAACATGGATTTATGTTCCAGATCATCCCATATTCATCCAGCTGTTTGGGAACAACGGAAGATCACTGTCTTCAGTGACAACTCACGATTACTGGGACTTCTTGCTTTGAACTTTACACCCATTACAGAAACTTTTATTATTTTGGACAAAGAATTGGAACTTTTGGTTATTTTGGACAAAGAACTGGTACACTCTTATGTTTTCCTAAATATGTCAAAAAGATGGGATGTCTGCAGTTGATGCCTGTGGTATTGCAGACAAATACTAAGAGGAAGAGTAATTGTGCTATTAAAGATGTGGTCTTGTGGGACCCTGGTTACACAGGGAAAGAAGATAAAAATGTGTTAGCCCACTAATAACTTGTATACCCTGTTAAACTGATTTAACATGTGGAAATCCTAATGTTAATTGGAAAAAATGTCTTACTGAAATACCTATTTTTCATGATATACCCAATACCTTGTTTTTTAGAGGCTTGGGACAAAGTGTGACCTCAGATGAAGTGAGAACATTTTTATTCAGCAGAAGTACATGATCTACATCTAAAAAGTACCCCTATTTAAGAGGCTGGTAGTCAATGACGGGTAAGATTTCCTTGGGACAAGGAAACCTAAGACAGGATATACAGCTTAGCTCTGTATTATCCAAAGACGGGTAATCCTTGATACCTGAAGGAAACAACCTAAGACAGGCACAGTCTTCTTTTGAATATAATAAGAAAGGGGGAACTGTGGGGAGCCATTAAGGTTTTCCCCTTTAAGAATACTTCTGACTGTCCTTTGCCCAGAGCCAATAAGGTTTGGGGTCATGGAAAGTTCAACGTCTGAGAGAAGCTCAGGTGAAATTGATTGGTTTGACCATTAAGCGCACAGGTGGGGACGGCACAGGCTTGATTGGTTTGACCCTTACGTGCATAGGTGGTGACATCATGACGGTTGGCTGACCGGGAGCGGTATAAATAGGACTTGAATGATAAAACCAGGATCGGTCAGTAGAGATATCGACCCGGGAGTGTACTGGCGATCCTTCCATGAGAGAATGAAGTATTCTATGAATAAAATTCATTGAATAAAATTCTTTTCATCCTCACTCCTCTCTTCAGAACCCGTACTTTTGCCGGCTGGCTCCGGCAAGTGAGATCCTGTTTTAAAATAAAGAATAGAGCTGGGCATGGTGGTGCACGCTTGTAATCCTAGCACTTGGGTGGCTGAGACAGGAGGATCACACAGGTTCAAAGCCAACCTCAGCTACTGAGTGAAGCTCTCAGCAACTTAGTGAGACCCTGTTTCCAAATAGAGTATAAAAAATAGGTCTGGGAGTATAGCTTTTCTACCTCTGGGTAGAAAAGCCCGTGGGTTCCACCCCCAGTACCACAAAAGATAGGAAGGAAGGAAGGAAGGAAGGAAGGAAGGAAGGAAGGAAGGAAAGAAAGAAAGAAAGAAAGAAAACTGGGCATGTAGCTCGGAGGTAGAATGCCCCTGGGTTGCATCCCCAGGGGCATTCAAACAAAACAAAACAAAAGAAAATGACTGAAAAAATAAATAGATAAAGGGAAAACCCAGGAGAGGAATGTGTCATGGAAAACACAGACAGAGGACACTTTTAAAGAGAGAATGACCAATAGTGCCCCTTGCTAGGCTACCATTGATCCCTTGTGAGATCAGGTAGGACAAGGTTGGAAAGAGCTAAGTGGCTTTTGCAGGAAGGAGGCCACAGGTAATTTTGTTTAATTTCAGTAATGAGATGGAACTTGAATAGGTTAATAAGTCAATGGTATTTAGGAATTAGACAGTAATTAGAACTTGAAAAACTTCACTTTGAAGATTAGAGAAACAAAAGGTAGAAGCAGTTTATAAAATCTGCTTATGTAGGTTTTCTTATATATAAAATAGATGCAGAAATAGGTATATCATATTCACCAGCTTTTCTTCACTATTACAAAATACCTTATGTAAACTACTTATGGAGGAGGAGAGGTTTGTTTTGCTCACAGTTTTGGAGGCTTCAAGTCTGAGTCTGAACAGTACAGTGTAGGCTCAGTGGTCTGCCAAAGGCTGCCATCTGGCCACATCACTTCATGGTGCAGATGGCAATGGTGGGGGCATGCGTGGGAGCACGCCAGTGTTTGTGTCATGATCCAGAAGCAGAGAAAAGATGAGAGTGGCCAGGCTTGCTCTGCTTATAACAACCTTTTTGGGACACTCAAAGGGCCATATGAGAACTACCTGTGCTCAGTGACCCAAGGATCTCTTGCTAGGCCCCACCTTCCATAGAATCCATCATTTCCCACCAGCATTAAACTGGGGATTGAGACATTCATCACGATGGGCTTGAGTGGAATAGTAACATGACATCTAAACCATAGTATCTGTCAAATGGCTCATGTGTAGTTTGGATAACACACACATACACACACACACACACACACACACACACACACACACACACACTTCCTGGACAACATGTGGTGCTCAGTAAATGTGAGCTCTCATCACTACCACCACCACCACCATTACTATCATCATCATCATCATTGTTAAGTCTGTTAACTTTCCTGCATTACACTATAAATTTCATATATTACTCTTCTGTCAGTCAGTGGTGGCACTAACTGTTATCTTTCCTACTACTTTAGAATTCTATGTATAAGATTTAAGGATTGCATATATATGCAGATATAAGGGAGAGAGATAGAAAGAGATATAAGAGAGAAGAGAGAAAGAAAAAGAGTTAGCTCAGAAGAAAAACAGGACTATACTATGTTGCATATCAGCCCAAATCCTGTGTAAAGATTTATAAACACAGAGCATAGATTTAATGCGTTCTATGTGTTAGGCACACTTCTAAGAACTTCAAATTCATTAATCCATATAATCACCCTGTAGGAAAAATGTTCTGAATATAGCCTCATTAGAGGAGGCTCTAGGAAATTAAACAAGCACATATCACATATTCTTTTATGGTAGCTGTGTTTTGGATCCCTCAGGGAAATGTTACAACTAATAAAGAAAGAAAGTGGGGCAGAGAGCACATTTTTGTTTTCCCTCCCCTATTTGTCCCTCCTTTCTCTCTCCATGAGAAAGAGGGCCATGTGTTAAGTCTTAATAATTAAACTACAATTGTAGTGCTTCAATAATCTGTGTGTGTCTGTGTTGCTGGGGGTTGAACACAGAGCCTCTCACATACTAAGAAAACACTCCATCACTGAGCTATGTCCCCAGCCCCCATCATACTTTATGAACATTCTTTGGGTAGAGGTAGAATACTTGGTGAAGACCTAACACAATCTCTTTGTGAAGAGAGTCAATGGATTACATATACATGTGTGTGTGTGTGTGTGTGTGTGTGTGTGTGTGTGTGTGTGTGTGAAACTTACCTCAGTAACATTTTGAGAAAATCCATCAGCTCTTTTTTTTTAAATTTTGAAACAGGGTCTTGTTAAATTGCTAAGGGTCTCAATGAATTGCTGAGGTTAGTCTTAAACCTTCAATCCTCCTGTTTCCGCCTCCTGAGTACATGGTAAAGGCATGTATTATCATGTCTAGCTCCAGCATGATTTTAAATGGGCAGATGAGAGTGGCAGCCTGACTTACCCATCCTGTGCACAGTTAATATAATTTGAAGTGATCACTATAAATGACCAGAGTCAGATGCTATTGTATGTTTGGGAGAAGGGGAAGGAGTTTATTAAGATAACTATTGGCTGTGGAACTGGAAATAAAATTTCAGTGTGAAACATTTCCAAAGATACTGCAGGCTAAGATTTCAAAGTATCTCCAGAGGATTTAGTTTTATTAGTCATACTGATGTCAGTGGGAACTGGGCAGTTGTATCCTCTGCTGCTCTCTGGAACTTTGGCTGACTACTCTTGTCTCAGCCATTAGAAATTATTTTCTCCATAGTCTTTCTCTCTCTCTTCATCCCATAAGTAATCTCAAATATTTGATGTTAAGGCAATTGCATAAAAGTATTCACAAAGAAAAGCTACTAGCCATGAACTGTCAGCTAGTGAATACAGATAAACTTCAGTGAAATAAATATTGTCAATGAAAGCAATTCTCTAGTCAGGAAAACTGATTTCTTGTTGATCTACATTATAAAATTGAAGGCTACCCCAGAAAATCTCCAAGAAAACTAGTAGTAGAAAGATTTAAAGGAAGAATATATATATATATATATGAAATTGGTTATTGCATTATATAGAATATTTAAATAATAGGCATTATTTTTGTGTTTTCAAATTAGCTTAAATTTGAAAAGTAAAAAAAGAAATAGCTCAAGTGAAATAAGAACCACATTTAGCTCAAAGTTTCTTACCCTTCTTCAGTCTTTGTTTCTTCCATTCTGTAACATAAGTAAGCCTATAGGCTTCCTCTGATTAGATAGACTATTCTTTCAGGTAGATTATGAAATCTGTTATCTTGTTCTTACCATTTAAAAAATAATAATCAAGCCAGGTGTGGTGGCACATGCTTATAATCCCAGTGCTTGGGAGGCTGAGACAGTAGGATTACAGGTTCGCGGCCAGCCTCAGCTACTTAGTGAGGCTCTCTGCAAATTAGTGAGACCCTGTTTCAAAATAAAGAATAAAAAATGGGGCTGAGGGTGGAGCTTGGAGGTAGAGTGCCCCTGGGTTCAGTCCCTGGTACTATAAAATAATAATCATATTTAGGTGGCAAAGGGAGAATATAGGAACAATTCAAATTAAGCATATTATATGCATATTACAGTCTCATTGTATCCATAAAGGGTAACTGTATCTTATTTCTCTAGCCTCCAATTTTATAATGGAGATCAACAAGAAGATCAGTTTTCATGACTAGAGAATTGCTTTCATAGAAAATATTTATTTCACTGAGGTTTATCTCTGATTTCTCTACTATCTTATTTCATTTAATCCCACTGAGCCCCACATTATGGATGAAGTTTTCTCCCAGATTCAGGGAGATCAGAAAGAGAATCAGGTTCCTTTGACTTTGTTCCTTGAACACATCTTATTTTGAATATCTGTTGCCTTGACTCCTTTTCATTCTCTTGTATTCTTCTGCTTGCAAATTCTGATTTACAATTTAGTCAGCTGATAACTAAGCAACTGTCCCCTAACCCCTCACTGGTTGGCAATATTGGTCAACTAGCTTACCTATTGCTATTCAAGTTTCCTAGAAAAAGGATGCTGGCTTCTGGAGACAACTTAAAGCTATTGATTGCAACATTTGTCATCACTTCCCTTTTAGGGGTGCTGTATGAATATTTTCTGTTCCAGGATTGTAGTGAACTAAAGAGAGATGGGGGTTCTGTGTTAGTTCGTGTTCAGTCCCCTTGGGTCTGACCCACCCTACAACTCCCTAACCAATGGAATGAGCTGGGAGGAAGGGGACGCTGCACCATTCAAGGGACCATTGACAGTGTCTGCTTTTGCATTATATGTGTGCTATTGGGATACATATTATCTCGGAAACCAGCTGAAAGCACTAAGAAGTCATAGTCCTGTGAAAAGAATATAGGCTATAAGCAAGTGTTCTGGACTTCAGCAATAGTTGAGCTCCCAGCACCAGGCTCCAGAGAGGAGGGGGACTCAGAACGGAGCTCAGAACCACAGAGGAGATACGCCGGCCTCATGCCTGAGGATGCAGCAGCAGTGCCTTACTGCCAGTGGCAGCGGCGAGTTCACCAGACGGCACCAGACCAAGCACTCAACAGCCCACCAGGCTCCAGAGAGGAGCGGCGGACAGTGAACTGAGGTGAGCTGCTATGGAACAGCCAGGCAGAATTCAGCAGATTTTTCAGCACAGGGAGCATCTAAAGCGCCCCAGGGCTGGTCTCAGCACACCCTGCAGGATCTCAGAGCGGAGCTCAAAACCAGAGAAGAAATACGCCAGCCTCACGGCCGAGGGCGTGCCACTGGTGGCAGCAGCAGCGAATTCACCGAGTCCACTACAACTCCATCAGCTCACTCAACAAAAGTGAGTCAAATTGTGGCCCCTAGAGAAGAAATCCCAGTACTGCACTCCCAGGGACTTGACCCAGTGGGGGAGAGGTGGTGGCAGAGATATCACACCATAGGAGAACTCCCAACCTGGCACCCCCCATAGTCTAAAGCAGCCTCGATTGACTCCCTGGGTCTGAGACTCTGCGATACAACCCAGTAAAGGAGTAGTGGTGACTGAGATACCACAGACTCGATATCCAGAGCACCTTAAGTGAAGTTGTAGTGACCTAAGGGAAGAAACCAGAGAAGGCACAAACTTCCAAAATCATGGGAAAGAGGAATAACAATGGAGCAATGAATGCCCACAACCCCACAACATCAGAACCTGATAAAACAGAAATTCAGAGATTTCTAGAAGATCAAATCAGGAAAATAAATGTAGAAATAATAGAGGTGTTTTGAAAAGAATTCAGAGATAACCAAAAAGAGATAAAGAATGCAATTAATGAAGTAAAGACCTCAATTCAAATACAAACAACCGATTAGACCACATGGAGAATAGAATCTCGCTCTTAGAAGATGATCACTCCAAAAATGAACGCATAGTTTCTAATTTAGAAAAAAAAATTCCGACAGCAGGAATCTGACATTGAAGAAATATGGGCCCATTTTAAGAGAGCTAACCTAAGAATAATTGGAATACAGGAGGGAAAAGAAGTTAAACCAAAGGGATCAACAATCTCTTCAAGGAAGTAATAGTAGAAAATTTTCCAAACATAGAGCAAGAGGTTGATACACAGGTCCAGGAAACTTATAGAACTCCCTTTAGACAGGATCGAAGAAGAGGATCCCAAGCCACATAATTGTCAAAATGACCAATGTGGAAGCCAAGCAGAGAATCTTAAAGGCAACAAAAACAAAGGGCCAAGTGACATTCAGAGGCAAACCAATTAGAATCACTCCAGACTTCCCAAACCAAGTCATGAGAGCCAGAAGGGCTTGGAGTAACATATTGCAAACTCTGAAAGAAAACAACTTCCAGCCAAAAATTTCCTACCCAGAAAAACTTTCTATCAAGTTAGATGGGTAAATAATAATCTTCCATGACAAACAGAAACAGAAGGAATTTATGTCTTCAAAACGAGCGCTAGAGAAAATACTCAAAGAGATTAGCTACAAAGAAGAAATAGGTAACACCCACCAGAACCAGAGAAACAAGATTTTACATCCAATAAACAACTAAGATTGGTTATCTGTGGAGATTCATTATTTATGTTAGTCTTTTACCTATCTCTAAATTGTATTGTTTGCTTTTATTGTTGCTATTTTTAGGATTTCTAGCTGGAATATTAATATACCTTCAGATATAGCATTTGGAAATATTTTATCCCATTCTATCAGTAACTTTTAACTCTGTTTACATTCTCTTTGGATATGCAATATTTTTTAAAAATTTTTATGGAGTTTGTTTATCCTTCTGTTGCCTGTGCCATTGAAATCATATCCAAGAAATCACTTCCAATTTCAATGTTGTGAGGTTTTATGACCCAGATTTTCTTCTAAAAGTTTATAGTCTTAAGATTTATATTTAGGTCTTTTATCTATTTTGAGTTAATATTTGTATATGGTGTTAGGTAAGGGTTCAATTTTACTCTTTTTCATGTAATTACTATTTTTCAACAATATTTAGTTAAAAGATTAGTATTTCCTCCACCAAATGTTCGTGGAAACCTTGTCAAAAATAACTTGACAATATATGGAAGAATTTATCTCTAGGATTTTATTTAACTCCAATGGTTTATATATCTGCCTTTATAACAGTACTACACTGTTTCAATTATTGTAATTTTATATGGTTTGAAATCAGAAAATATACATCTTCTAGCATTGTTCTTTTTTGAGATCGTTTTGGGTATCTAGAGTCCATATTCCATATTAGGATAGATTTTTTCTGAAAAATAAAGAAACAAATGTACGATAGTTTCACCTAAAAAAAAAAAAGAAAAGAAAAAATATTCTCTGGTAAGAAAGAAAGCAAAAAGAAATATTGAAATGTTATATTTAAGTCATCAAAAGCTTGGTATCAGACAAATGAAACTGTTATGTGAGATTATCATTGTTAATTTTGGACAAATTGCTATAATACTAGATGTCAACCACTAACCCAAGCATGGGAAGAGGGGTTGGGGAGGGAACGGGGTGGGGATCAGGTAGGGGCTAAGTGGGCGATGTGTCCATGTATGTCTACAAAAGTTTTTTTTTTCATCTCATTATGATGTATGAATACAGTGGCACCAAAAAAAAAAAAGAAATATGCATTAATGTAAAAAAAAAAAAAGTTGAGCTCCCAGCCAACAACTAGAAGTAGAATGGACTGCCAGCCATATGAATGAGCCCTCTGGGGTGTTCCAGCCCAGTTGAGCCCCCAGATGGTTGAGGCCCCAGCCAACATCAAATGGAGACCTGCCCACAGAGACTCATCAACCTGAAGAACTGTGAGAGAAACTGGCATAATGGTGTTTCGAGCCATTAGGCTTGAGAGCAGTTCGCTATCTAGCAATGCATCACATAAACAGGGATACTGGGATATCTGTTTCAGTGATGATCATAGGGACTGGCAATGTCAAGATGAGAAGAAAGGGAATTTGTGTTATAAGATTCTGTCAGTGTAGTTCTTTCTCATGTGTATTATTCAGCTTTTCATTGCTGTGACCAAAATACCCAAAAAGAACAATTTAGAAAAGGAAAGATTGATTTCGGATAGGGTTTCAGAGGATTCAGCCCATGGTTGGCTGGCCCCATCTCTCTGGGACGAGGTGAGGCAGAACACCTTGGTGGAAGGGTGTGGCCAAGGAGAGCTGTTTACCTCATGGCAGCCAGGAAGCAGGGGAAGAGGTGCAAAGATCCTGGAGAAGATAAACCCTGCCAGGGCTTGTCCTTGGTGACCACTTTCTCCTCCTAGGTCCCACTTCCCATCCAGCTCTCCCTGGATTGATCCCCTAATTGATTTATAGTGTAATCATTGTCTAAAAGTCCTACCCCTGAACCTCGCTGCCTTGGGGACCATGTTTTTATCACATACATAAGTGTGGAAGACATCCTCAATGCAAGTCATAAAGTCGTAATGCCATGTGAATGGTTTGCTTCTTTTTGGTATGTAGCTGTGTTATGATAAAGTACTTGTTATGATAGAGCTTTTCTTTGGGTAGTTACTGATGGCCCTGTCTCCTCAACTCCCTCCCCAAATCAGTCTTATGTAAAAGAAAACTCTTCCTTCAGCTTGCTGAGGCTAGGCAAAAGAAGGCTCTCAAATTCAGATATTCCTTTAGGGTTCTCTGTACTAAGATTTGCCAAAGTTTCCAGCATGGCTTTTCCTCACGGTGTTTCCCTTTGATTTGAAATCCCCCTCAGTGCCAGGCATGGTGGAACATGCCTGTAATCCCAGTACTAATGCGGGGACAGGAGAATCACATGTTCAAAGCCAGCCTCAGCAACTTAGTGAAGTTCTTGGTAACTTAGTGAAACCTGTTTCCAAATTAAAAAAAAAAAAAACTAAAATAAATAGGGCTAGGAGTGTAGCTTCGAGGTAGAATGCCTCAGCACTCAATCCCTAGCACCACTGATAAGGAAAAAAAAAAGTGTCCCTGAGGAAACTTTTTGTGGCAGAATCCTATGTAGGTGGTCATACTCTTCTGGCCTGGCCATTTTTCATGCTATTGCTAAGTCATCACAGCCTACTTCAATTGGACTTTATTTATTTATTTTTGCGGTACTGGGGATAGAACCCAGAGGCATTCTACCTCCAAGATACACCCCTAGCCCTGTACTTTATTCTTTATATTTTTGAAACAGGGTCTCACTGAGTTGCAAAGGACCTCACTAAGTAGTAGCTGAGGCTGGCCGCAAACCATGATCCTCCTGTCTCAGCCTTCAAAATGCTGGGATTACAATCATGGGCCACCATGCCCGGCTTTCAGTTGGACTTTTTATAGTGAAGAATTAAGGGCTAGCTATGTATCCACCCCCGATCAACCTGCAGCCTCCTAAGGGTCAGTAATCAGAGTTTATTTCAACTCTGCCTCTAGTTTCTGGAAAAACGCCACAGCTCTCAGCAGAAAATGTTGGACAAAACATTGAAGAATGTACTCAATTTATTTCTATTTCAGCTTCAATTAGCTAGGAGCTTAGCTAAGCTATATCCTCTAGCTTTTGACTATAGCACTAACTTACCCATTAACCTGAACTAGTCTTTATGTAAGCATCAGCCTCCCACACCTCATACCATCTGATGCATATCTTTAGATATATTTTGAGTATAGAAACAATCACTTGCAAAAGTAAGAACTCCTGAGTGATAAAAGTCTTAATGTTTACTTTCCCAACCTTTAAATGTTCTGACAACCTTGAACAATTTCTCGACTGTCCTGTGCTGCTTGGCATTATAATATTACTTCATAGTGACTGATTTCAATGCTTTTTCACTTTGCAGATACTAACTCTGGCTAAACAGGATTTAAAATCTGCTCATAGTTTTTTGTTACTCTTTGGTTTCTAGTCAGTACTGGGATTTTTCAGTGTTCTCCATTGTCCAGATTCGAAGCTGTCACTTGTAAATGTCTTCTATGTGCCTATTCTATACCAATGTAATAAAATCTCGCATCGTTTTGGATTTTATATCATTGTTTTGATTGTAGTGCATACACTAAATTGTCGACCCATACTGTAAAATTCTCATTCTTTTTAATCACCTTTTTTACCCTTGGAGCATTCAGTCTCTCATTTTTTTATGTGCTTACCATTCTATATTTGTATACTGGCAATTCAAATTTTCATTATATTGGTTGGCTAGAAACAATGCACAGAAGAAATTATAGACTAAATGGAGCTTGATTTTGCCCCAGTGTTCTCTTGACTTTCAGCAAACCACTGAAGCAACTCTGAGGATGTTTGTAATGGGCCGAAGTTGTCTGGATACTCTCATTTGGCTTTTGGGATCCATGTTATGCTCTTGTTCTCTCTTCATTTTATACTCTTGGAGGCTGCCTTTTAAGGACTGAAATAATGGGCCCGATTTCCCTCTGGTTTTCAGTCTAAGGGCGGCATTGGCAGGAAACCAGAGGATGGAAAAATAAAGAGGCCTTTCCAACTGCCCTCTCTCTGCTTCAGGATGGCTCTGCTCATGGCTTTATTTCTACACTAAAGGCCATAGTGTTGAAGTGAGGTTCTCTCTGACAAGTATGAATCTAGTTAGTTTTGCAAAGGCAGACTTTCCTTCCAGGAATCTTGAGGGTTAAAGCTCCAAATATTTGCCTAGCGAGCCTCATTTTTTAGACTACAGAGAAATTTTGAAATGTATATTCCATAGGTTTCAGAGACATTCTATGTGATTTAATGCAAGATCTTAGACAGTATGTGTGACTAAAAATAAATATAAAAGGTCTTAAAAATTATGTTTCAACAAAGCACTATTATTATAACCTCAGGATACTTCTTTTTAGCAAGTAATTTTTGAACTCAACTCACCTATTACTGATAGACAAAACGATTTTTCTATCTGGCACCTACCAAACATGTTTACTCTTTTTCCTCTGATATTTATACCCTTTTTACTGCCCCATTTATTTTTTTCCCTAGTTCTTGAGTGCCTATTTTGTGTGTGTCTGTGTGGTAATGGCGATAAAACCCAAGGAACTTCTACCTTCTGGCCACACTCCCAGACCTATTTTATATTTTATTTGGAAACAGGGGCTCACTAAGTTGCTGAGAACCTCACTAAGTAGCTGAGACTGGCTTTGAACCTGTGCGATCCTCCTGTCTCAACCTCCCAAGCGCTGGGATTAGAAGATTGGGACATCACGCCCAGTTTGAATGCCTATGTTTAATACCACCTTTGAGGATTTCATATGAGCATGACTCTACATTGATAAGATTTATCTTCTTACCTTATTAATGTTCAAGAACTCATGCTATACAACTCATGCTTACGGTGGTAGACTCATACCATGAGGATCAGCATGTGCTCAGTCATTTGTACACCTAAGTTGCATAGAGCTCCTAAGTTTCTCTGGTTATGATCCATGCTTGAGGAATTATTCTTCTTTTCATTTGAGGTCAGGGCTTTTTTTCCTTTTCAAAGGTTCAGCATGCTTATTGCTCAGGTTACAATTTGCTTTGTTTTCCTCTTTTGAATATTTGCTTTCATTTTTGTTTCTTCACCCAGGTGTTAAGAGATGTGTTACCATTGATTTGATTTTTTAAAATCAAACAACAGAGCTGGGCGTGGTGGCACATGCTTGTAATCCCAGCATTCAGGAGGCTGAGACCAGAGGATCCCAGTTCGCGGACAGCCTCAGCTACTTAGTGAGGCCCTCTGCAACTCAGTGAGACCTGGTTTCAAAATAAAGAATAAATAATAGGGCAGGGGCTGTAGCTCGGAGGTAGAATGTCTCTGGGTTTCATCCCCTGACCCGCAAAAAAAAAAAAAAAAAAAAAAAAAAATCAAACAACAGTATGCCTAAACAGTGTGCCTACTTTTTAAAAAATTTATTTATTTATTTATTTATTTATTTATTTATTTATTTATTTGGTGGTATTGGGGATGGAACGCTTCTACCTTTGGGCTACACTCCCAGATCTATTTTATATTTTTATTTGGAAACAGAGCCAGAGAGGCTGGCTTCCAACCTGCAGGATCCTCCTATCTCCGCTTCCCAAGTGCAGGGATTACAAGCGTGCATCACCACGCCTGGCCTTTTCTATTTGTTTTTAATAGAAGAGAAGTAGAAAGGATCTGTTACAACCTATAAATAGATATACTACAACATTTTATGTATAAATGACAAATTGCCTTTCATCAGCCATGGCAGAAATTAAGCAGTTTTATTTTATCTATATCACAATCAATAAAATTGATAAAAGAGGGATTTTGAGTTCAATCTACTCATTTATAAAGCAAAAATAAATTACACATATACACTCATATATGACTCATATGTGTTACCTTTTTTTTTGTGGTACTGGGGATGGAACCCAGGGGCATTGCACCTCTGAGTTATACCCCCAACCCTATTTTTTATTCTTTATTTTGAAAAAGGGTCTCAGTGAATTGCAAAGGGCCTCACTAAGTAGCTGAGGCTGTCATCAAACCATGATCCTCCCGTCTTAGCCTCTCAAATGTAGGGATTACAAGCATGCAGCCACTATGCCCGACCTGTGCCAGTCATTTATTTACTCAAAAGCCCAGCTTTCCTATTATGTTTATGATTTTAAAATCACAGAATATCCAAAGAAGAGACTTAAATTTTAATGGAAACCCAATACTTCTTGAGTATTGCCTTTAGGTTTCTTTTATTTATTTATTAATAAATTTCTCTTCTAATACTTTCATTCGTTACAATCAGAAAAAGATATGCTATTTTCATACATATGAAGAAAATGAATTTTCTGATTTCTACTATCATCTTTAACACTATAATTCTACTTGATTTCAGTAATTTATAAGACTTGCATTCTTTTCCCTCATTAGGAGAAAAGAAATATTTTAGATACCCTAAGGAAATGGTATTTGATGACCTGCTATGTTTATAGCATTCTAAATTCTTTGTGTGATAGTCATTTCTAAATATAAAGGATCACATTATTCCACCAGAATTAAGAATTTGCCACAGTAACCATTTTACAAGAACTTTTCAAGTTAGAACTTTAGTAACAAAATGCTAGATATATATGTAAGTATTTTTTATTCATTTAAAACTGTACTTTTCTCAATTTTTCAAACTCTTATTAGCATAACAGGCTTCACACCAGGGACATTCCTAAAAGAAAAGTGATGTTGTGATGCAAGTGGAAAAAAAAAACATTTTTCTGTCTCCAATTCACAATGCCCAGATTTCCTACTTTAGAAAACTATTGAATAAATATACTTATATAAAATTTTTTCTTCTTTTTATTCCTCCCCTATCCCAGTTTGAGTATAATTGAGTGTTCTTCAAGGGCACATTTTGATAAAGGCTTGATCCTCAGGGTGGTAATATTAGGAGGTGCTGTGGAAATTTAATATGTGAAGCCTCATGGCATGTACTTAGGTCATTGGGGTTATTATCTTTTTTTTTTTTTTTTTTGGTGGTGCTGGGGGTGGAACCCAGAGGCTTTCTACCTCTGGGCTATACTCCCAGACCTTTTTTATATTTTATTTGGAAACAGGGTCTCACTAAGTTGCTGAGAGCCTCACTAAGTAGCTGAGGCTGGCTTTGAACCCATGTGATTCTCCTGTCTCAGCCTCCCAAGTGCGGGGATTACAAGTGTACGCCACCACGCCCAACTAGGGGTTATTCCCTTTAATGGGAATATAGGGTCCAGTTTGAGATGACTGTTTGATTCTACACATGCTTCTGTCATGGTTTGTCACCTTACGCCATCATCGCCAGAGGTCAAATCAGTGGTATCACCCAATCTTTGAGTCTGGTCCTAAGTTATGATAACTGTGAGCTAATAAAAAATTTTTATACAAGTAATTAACTCAGTTATTTCAATGTAGAATGCAAAGCTGATGAATACATCCTTCTTCATCAAATTAGTTGTGTGAATTTCAATTTAAAATATAAAAGAGATATTCATGCGCACTTTTACAAAGCATGTACAAGATTGTTGCAGGAACAATAACTATGAAAAATAATTGTCCTTATTACTACCTTAAGATTAAGCTGATAAAGTAATGACCAAGAATATATAAATACTTCTTTAAGTCACAGGGTACACAGAATATCAGATGAACTCCAAACCAATGACTCTATACCAAGATCCATGCTATTTTCAGGTAACCCTACATGACAGTTCATGAGAGTCTGAGTTTTTCCATAAACTTTTCATTCTCATGAGGGATTCTAAAGAGTAACCATGTGAATTAGGTGTGAGTTATCATAATGGGAACAAATTCAGGTGAAGAATGATTGTTCTGGACTTCAAGGTAGAGAAGGACCATCGCATCCTTCCATACAAGTGCTTTCACTTGGTACTTCCTTGAAGAGCAGGGTGCATCAGGATCTTCCAGTGCTTCACCGTTAGTCATGCTTTTGGTGCATACTGACCGTATTGACAACACTGCAGTCTAATGATAGTATTATGTCACTTTTTTATACTTCAAGATGTCTCTATATTTTGCCATTTCCATGGGCATATATTTTAGAAAAGATGTTATAATATGATCCTCCAAATGTAAGGGATGACTGTTAATCATTTTTCTGTTACCTATTTTTTATTGGTTCATGTTAATTATATACAGAGTGGTAAGTTTCACTGTGGTATATCCATATATGCATATAGCATAATTTTATGTTTCAATCTCAAACATTTCCTTTTACCCTCCCAGCTCCCACTTATCTCATTCCTCTATCCCAGTGGTTCCCTTCTACTTTGTGATGTTCTCTTTTTTTTCCTATTTTTTTCATATGGCTTCCACATATAAACTTTCTGGGTCGTCTTATTTCACTTAACGTGATGCTCTTTAGATCTGTCCATTTGCCTGCAAATGGCATAATTTTATTCTTTATGGCTGAATAAAACTCTATTGTGGAAATACATGTATAAAATTTCCTTTATCCATTTTTCTGTTGACAGATATATAGATTTATTCCATGTTTCACTATTGTGTATTTTGCTGCACTAAACATGAGTATGCATGTATGTATCTCTAATGTATGCTGACTAATTCTTTTACATGAATACTGAGGAGTGGTATAGCTGGGTCATGTGGTGAATCCATTGTTAGTCTTTTGAGGAAACTCTATATTGATGTTTAAAGTGGCTGTTCCAAATTTACAGACTCATCAACTGTGTTTTAAGGATTCTTTCCTCCCATTCTGCTAGCATTTAATGCTTGGATTTTTAAGTTTTTCACGTTTTTGTGGTACTGAACCTATTAATACTCTACCTCTGAGCTGTACCTCTAGCCATTTTTAGTTTTTATTTTGAAACAAGATTTCACTAAGTTGTTCAGGCTGGGGTCAAATTTATAATTCTCCTGCCTCAGCCTTCTAAATACTTGGATTACAGAGGCATGTTGCCAAGCATGGCTTTATTATTGCTATTTCTGATGATTTCCCTTCTTAATGGAGAAAAATAGAATCTCAATATAGTTTTATTTATATTTCCCTAATAGCTAATGTGTGTGTGTGTGTGTGTGTGTGTGTGTGCGTGAGTGTGTGTGTGTGTGTGTGTGTGTGTGTGTGTGTGTGGTACTGGGGATTGAACCCAGGGGGATTCTAATTTTAAGCTACACCCCCAGCCCTTTATAAGGTTTTTTTTTGTGTGTGTGTGTGTGGGGGGGGGTCTGAGGATGGAATCCAGAGGCAGTCTACCTGCGAGCTACACCCCCTGCCCTATTTTTTAATTTTTTATTTGAAACAGGGTCTCACTAAATTACGGAGGGCCTCACTAAGTAGCTGAGGTTGTCCACGAACCGCGATCCTCCGGTCTCTGCCTCCCGAATGCTGGGATTACAAGCGTGTGCCACCACACCCAGCTTATATTGTTTGTTTTGAAATAAGATCTTGTTAGATTGCTACTAGTCTTGGTAAATTGCTGAGGCTGGTCTTGAACCTGCAGTCTTCCTGTCTCAGCCTCCCAAGTACTGGGATTACAGGCATGTGCAAGGACGCCTGGCTCTGACTCATGCATTTCTTAAATTTTCTAGGAAACTCTCTTTCATCTAATAGGAGGGGTGTCTCCCTTCCCCCACTGAGTTTCCAAGTGTCCTGCTGTCTTTCTCTTTTATTAAGTCTACTCTTCCAAAAACTGGTATTTCTGGGTTTCACCTGGTTTCTGAAAGATCTTCAGGATCTGAGTTACATGCCAGTGCTTTTCTAAGTAAGGCCTTCTTCCTGCCTCACCACACAGCCACAGTACTGTTGCTGGGAATAGTTAGTATGAGGTAGATGCCTCTAGTCCGCCATTGTCAAAGTCTCTTATACCACATCTTTATAGTAGCTTTCCTTTCTTTGATGGCTTCTAGTCTTTTCTATTGGCTTCTACTTTATTAGTTATATATATTCTCATGATCTTTAGCTATCATCTCAAAAGGAAGACTTAAACCCACATACAATGATGACTATAGGAGACCATAATCTAGATCCTTTAAAATCAAATTACAAGCTTTATATTGAAATATATATTTATACTATACCTTATTATATATGTATAAAATGCTACATGGCTGATTTTATACAGCACAATAATCTTATTCTTCAAAACATAGTACAAGGTTGGTTATTAAAGACTTTGATGTTCTTTTATCATTCACCTATCCACCTTTTAAAGTTTATTTTAATGCTATTCAGTAGTATTTCAACTTCTATTTAATAGTGCCATATTGTCAACCCACTTCTGCAATGCAGTTTTAATTCCACTACTCATCCTTGAACTACTGTGTTCTTTTAGGTAATTTATTTCATGCTTATCATCCTCTTAGAATTTACTTTTTTCTTATAATTCAATTCTGGATTAAAACATAATTTGAAGTTAAATTACAATAAAAATTAGTTTCTGAGGTCTTAAACATTGTGTTTCTGGATAGAAACACAGATTGATATATCTCTGCCATGACAGGCGTGGTGGCTCACATTTGTAATCCCCACGCTTGGGAGGCGGAGACAGGAGGATCGCGCAGGTTCAAAGACAGATTCGCTGGCTTAAGAGACCCTGTTTCCAAAAAGAAAAAAGTATAAGATAGGTCTGGGAGTGTATCCCGGAGGCAGAAGGGCTTCCAGGAACCCCAGTACCACCAAATATATATATATATATATATATATATATATATATATATATGTAATCTGCCAGATACTTAGCCTTCTCAGTTTGGTACATAGTCAGAAAGGATGAGGCTAGCATCTGAGTTGATGAATGCTGGTATTGAGGCAACTCTCAGCTCTTCAGATGTGTCCAATTATAGAAATAAGTGACAGCAAGAAATTTTCTTGGTCATCTTTTGATTCTGAGGTAAGAGACATTTTTTTCTCTTAGTTGTATTCTCCTTTATGCAGCAATAAATCATGTCCTTATCCATATTTCCTTTAATAAGAAACAAAGAAAAATAACCTAAACTTGATTAGAGATTCAATAACTGATTTTTTTAAGGATAAATCAATCAAACTTGTTTTATTTTCTCCAAGGTGAACTTTTTTTTATAACAATTTTTTTATTGAACATAAATAGTATACATTTACACTATATTTGGTGCCATCTCCCCCCCGCCCCCATCTTCCCTTCCCCCCTCCCACCAATGGTTGTCCAGGTTAACCATGTCTTATTCATAATTTTACACATGTTCAGGTATAGACCCTCATTAATCAAGACCGGCCTTCCTCCTCTCCTATCTTACCATCCAAACTTAGCTAATATTTCCCCTTCAATATCTGGAGTCCCACTGGTATTCTTTGTGTTTCCTAGTTTGGGCATATTAGAGGAAACATATGTATCTTCTTCTTCTGTGCTTGGCTGATCTCACTTAACATAATGTTCTCCAGGGCTTTCCATCTTCTTGCAAATGATATAATTTTGTTCTTCTTTATGGCTGAATAGAATTCCATTGTGTGTATTTCCCACAGTTTTGCTATCCATTCATCTGTTGATGGTGATCTGGGTTGGTTCCATATTTTGGCTATTACAAATTGTGCTGCTATGAACATAGGTATGCATATGTTGCTGTATTTCTCTGAATTCAACCCCTTTGGAAAGATACCCAGGAGTGGTATAGCTGGATCATATGGTGGATCTATTCCCACCTTTCTTAGGAATCTCCACACAGATCTCCATAGTGTCTGAACTAGTTTGTATTCCCACCAACAGTGTAAAAGAGTTCCTCTTTCCCCGCATCCTCGCCAGCATTTGTTGTTATTTGATTTCTTTATGCTTGCTACTCTGACTGGGGTTAGATGGAATCTCAGTGTAGTTTTGATTTGCATCTCCCTGATGGCCAGTGATGAAGAACATCTTTTCATGTATCTATTAGCCCTTTGTATCGCTTCTTTTGTGAAGTGTCTATTTAGTTCATTTGCCCATTTCTTGATTGGGTTGTTTGTTTTGCTAGTGTAGAGTCTTTTGAGCTCTTTGTATACTCTGGATATTAGCCCCCTATCAGAGTGGTGGCTGGTAAAGATCCTTTCCCATTCTGTAGGCTTCCTCTTTAGGTTATTGATAGTTTCCTTTGATGAGAAGAAACTTTTTAGTTTGATGTTATCCCACTTGTTTATTCTTGCTTTAATTTCCTGAGCTTTGGAGGTTTTGTTGAGAAAGTTACTGCCTGTGCCAATATGTTGTAGTGTCGAACCTATGTTCTCCTCTACTAACTTCACAGTCTCAGGTCTAATTTCTAAGTCTTTGATTCATCTTGAGTTGATTCCTGTGTTAGGTGAGATATAGGGGTTTAGATTCATCTTTTTACAAATGGTTAGCCAGTTCTCCCAGCACCACTTTTTGAAAAGGCTGTCTTTTCTCCAGCGTATGTGTTTGGCCCCTCTGTCAAAGATTAATTGACTAAAGATGTGTGGGTTTGTTTCTGTATCTTCTATTCTAATCCACTGGTCAGTATATCTGTTTTTGTGCCAGTACCATGCTGTTTTTACTACTATTGCTCTATAGTATAGTTTGAAGTCTGGGATTGTAATGCCTCCTGCGTGTTTCTTGTTATTGAGAATTGCTTTGGCTATTCTAGGTCTTTTCTTTCTCCATATGAAATTCATGATTGATTTTTCTAGGTCTCTGAAGAATGTCACTGGTATTTTAATGGGAATTGCATTGAACCTATAGATCAGTTTTGTCAGAATGGCCATTTTGATGATATTTATTCTGCCTATCCATGACACGGGAGATCTTTCCATCTTCCAAGGTCTTCTTCAATTTCTTTCTTTAATGTTTTATAGTTTTTGTTGTAGAGGTCTTTTACATCTTGGGTTAGGTTTATTCCTAGGTATTTTATTGGTTTTGAGTTTATAGTGAATGGAATTGTTGTTTTTATTTCTTTCATTGTGGATTTGTTGTTGGCATAAAGAAAAGCCACTGATTTCTTTAGGTTGATTTTGTAACCTGCGACTTTGCTGAATTTGTCAATCAGGTCCAGAAGTCTTTTGGTTGAGTTCTTTGGGTCTTCCAGATAAAGGATCATGTCATCTGCAAATAAGGATAATTTTAATTCCTCTCTTCCTATGTGAATTCCTTTGATTTCCTTCTCTTGTCTGATTGCTGCAGCAAGAGTCTCAAGGACTATATTGAAAAGGAGTGGTGATAGTGGGCATCCTTGTCTTGTTCCTGACTGTAGTGGAAATTCTTGCAGTTTTTCCCCATTCAATATAATGTTGGCTTTGGGTTTGTAGTATATTGCCTTGATGATGTTGAAGTACTTTCCTTCTATCCCAATTTTTTGCAGTGTTTTTAACATAAATGGGTGTAGGATTTTGTCAAATGCTTTTTCAACATCTATTGCTATGATGATGTGGTTTTTGTTCTTGGTTCTATTTATGTGGTGAATAACATGTATTGATTTGCATATGTTGAACCAGCCTTTTTTTTCTGGGATGAAACCGACTAGGTCATGATGTACTATTCTCTTGATATAGTTTTGAATGTGTATAGCTAGTATTTTGTTTAGAATTTTTGCATCTATGTTCATTAAGGATATTGGTCTGTAGTTTTCCTTTCTTGAGGTATCTTTATTTGGTTTGGGGATTAATGTGATACTGGCCTCATAGAAGGAATTTGGAAGAGTTCCATCTCTTTCAATTTCCCGGAACATGTTATGAAGTATTGGTATTAGTTGTTCACTGAAGGTTTTGTAGAATTCAGCTGGGAACCCATCTGGGCCTGGGCTTTTCTTTGGTGGAAGAATTTTTATTGCCATTTCTATTTCTATGGTTGTTATTGGTTGGTTTAGGCTTGCTATGTCCTCTTGGCTAAGTGTAGGAAGGTTAACTGTGCTTAGAAATCTATCAATTTCTTCCAGGTTTTCAAGTCTAATTGGAGTATAAATTTTTAAAGTAGTTTCTGATAATATTTTGAATTTCTTCACTATCTGTGGTGATATCTCCTTTTTCATTTCTAATTTTGATGATTTGAGTTGATTCTCTTTTTCTTTTGGTTAGTTTGGCCAGGGGTTTATCAATTCTATTAATCTTTTCAAAGAACCAACTTTTTGTTTTATTGATTCTTTGAATTGTTTTTTTTGTTCTCTATTTCATTTATTTCTGCTCTAATTTTGATGATTTCTTGCCTTCTGCTGGCTTTGGGAATAGACTGTTGCAGAATTTCTAGATCCTTGAGTTGTGTCATTAGGTTCTTTACTTGGTGGTTCTCCGTCCTTTTTATGTGGGCACTCAATGCAATAAACTTTCCTCTTAGTACTGCCTTCATGGTGTCCCATAGGTTTTGGTAGGTTGTGTCTCTGTTTTGGTTTGTTTCCATAAATTTCTTTATTTCTTCCCTAATTTCTGCTCTTACCCATTTGTCGTTCAATAGTGTATCATTCATTCTCCATGAATTTGAATACTTTCTTTCGAGTTTCCTGTTGTTGATTTCTACTTTTATTCCGTTGTGGTCTGCAAAGATGTAAGGAATTATATTACATTTTTTGAATTTGCTGATATTTTCTTTGTGTCCCAGGATGTGATCAATTTTGGAGAAGGTTCCATGGGCTGCTGAGAAGAAAGTGTATTCTGTAGTTCCTGGTTGAAATACTCTGAAAATGTCTATTAGGTCCATTTGGTTTATGGTTTCCTTTAGTTCTAAAGCGTCTTTATCATCTTTTGCCTTGAAGATCGATCCAGTGGTGTGAGAGGCGTATTAAAGTCTCCCAGAATTATTGTATTTGGGTCTACTTGGGATCTTATGTCCAGAAGGGTTTGTTTTACAAATGTGGTTGCACCCACATTTGGGGCATAAATATTTACTATCATTATATCTTCTTGGTATTGTTCCTTTTAGTAAAAGGAGGTGCCCTGATTTGTCTCTTTTGATGTGTTTTAGTTTAAAGTCTGTTTTGTTGGATATTAGGGTTGCTACCCCTGCTCTTTTTTGGTCACTGGTGGCATGGTATATCTTTTTCCATCCTTTCACCTTCAGCCTGTGAATGTCTTTGGCTGTGAGGTGAGTTTCTTGCAGACAGCATATATTTGGATTATGTTTCCTAATCCACATTGCCAGTCTATGTCTTTTGATTGGTGAGTTAAGTCCTTTGACATTAAGAGATATTATTGAAATATGATTTTTGTTTTCTGCCATTTTGTGTTCTGTCTACTCTTGGGTGGTGTGATCTTTCTTCTTTACTTAAATGGCCCACTTATTAACTTCCTCTCTTCTCTGATTCTTAAGTCTGCTTCTTTTTTCTTCCTTATGGTTTATTTCTTTAAGAACTTTCTCTAGTGTTGGCTTTGAATTCATGAATTTTTTAAGATTCTGTTTATCCTGAAAGACTTTGGTTTCTCCATTGATCTTGAATAGTAGTTTTTCTGGATAGATGAGCCTTGGATGGAAGTTATTTTCTTCCAGGGTCTGAATCACGTCGTACCAGTCTCTCCTAGCATTCCTAACCTGGGTTGTATAGTCTGGGATGATTATTATTGTTTTGCCTCTATATGTCACCCGTCCTTTTGTTCTCGCTGCTTTTAAGATTCCTTCCTTAGCCTCTATAGTGGTCATTTTGGTTATTATGTGGCGTGGAGTGGTCTTTCTTTGGTTTTGTCTCAGTGGAGTTCTGTATGCCTCCTGGACATGAAGGTCCAAGTCTCTTTCCATATTTGGAAAATTCTCTGAGATTATTTCCTTGAAGATATTACAGATGCCCTTGGTCTGTACCTCTATTCCTTCCTCAATGCCTATTATCCGTAAATTAGGGCGCTTCATATTATCCCATAATTGCTGGATGTTTAGGTTTTGTTGCTGTAAAGATTTCTGTATATTGCTGACTGTGTTTTCGGTTTGGGATGTACTGTCTTCTAATATTGATATTCTGTTTTCCATTTCATCTAATCTTCCAGAGTTTCTTTCAATTGCTGTCTTCATTTCACTTATTGCCTCTTTCATTTCATTCCAGACCTCTTTCTGATTCTTTTTTAGTGTTTCTATTTCACCTTTAACCTCCTCTATACTTGTTTTAAATCTTTTCATCATATTGAACAACAAGATTCTGAACTCCCCTTCTTGCATTTCTAGTAGGTCAGTATTCGTGATTTCTGCTGTCTCTTCATAATTCCTGGTTCTCATATTTGTAGCGTTCTCTGTCCTGTTTTTCTGGTTTCTACCCATCGTTCGTGAGTATTATGCTTAGTCAAATCTTAATATTAGGAGTTGGGGTATCGGCTAGTCAGCAGAGCCTTTCCAGTGTTGAGGGTGGGTGATGTGGGAGGAGCTGGGATGATTAATAAAGGAGTCGGATTAGGTAGAGGATATGTTTTGGTTGAGAAAGACTTTAAGTATGGTAAGGTGAAATCTTGCTAGGAATGAGAGAGAGTTAACTACTAGGACTCTTGTCGTTCGTGGTGTAATTATGGATGTAAGAAATACTTAGAGTATTAGACCAGGAGGTATATTATGTGGAAAAGTTTTGGGGGGGGAAAGTGTGTAGGGTTAGTGTGGGAAGGTTTGTAAATTGGGGTGATGGAAGGAGCAGACAGACATAAAAAAAGAATAGAAAAAAAAATCCACACAAGATACCAAGACTATTATGTAATCCAAGAAAAAGAGAGGAAAACCAATCAAAGGAGGAGAATGAAAATAAAGGAAGGAAAGAGGAAGAAGGAGGAAAAAAGAACAAGAATAAAATAAAAGGAACTAGCAGCTGTGTGAAATAAAAAAATAAGGCAAACTGTCCAATATATATATATAAAAAAAACAACATGTGGAAGTAAGAGAAGTGTGGGTTAAAAGAAAAAAAAATAAAACAGCAGTAACCATACCAAAACAAAAGCACTGTAAAAGCAAAATAAAACAAAACATCCACATTAAAAGTAAAATAAACAGTCCTCCTTATTTACGCATATGGGGTCAGGTCTATATAATATGTGCATATCTGATTGCTTTGGTAACTTTCAGAATACCATCCAATGTCTCTTAGTTTTCTTTGTAGTCTATTTTTTATCTTCTTAGGTCACTCTGGGTGTTTGGACACCTTTTCTCCTTTAGCTGCTTTAGGTTTATGTGTCCAGATGTCTGGTTTCACTTTTATTTGATTCTGTACAATTCACAGGTTCTGTGAAATTCTAACCTGTGGTCAGTACCTCTGCACTCACCACCCTAGACTCCAGCCTGTGCTTCCCTACAACATGGGTGGAGCATGACCAAGGTATAATTAGAACCTCCCCCTGAGGTCCTGTGCAGATATTGTGGCCCGATGGATTTTCCTGTGTCTCTGGAAATTCCAGCTGGGTTAGCCAGTGTGGTCCCAAGATGTACCCTGGGCAAATGGGTGCTTGTTCCTGGGTGCCCACGCTTGCTGCCAGAGCTCTGCCTATTCCAAGAGTGCAGGCTGGGTGTGTTGCTTTTACTGGACCCAGGGGTGAGTGGATGCAGCTGTCTGTTGCTGCTGGTATGCTCTTCCAAGGTGTATTGAGCTGAGTTCTCGCTTAGAACTAAGCATCTGGCTACCAGGAGTGTGGGAACACCCAGCGGTGGGCCAGGAGTGCAGGATAGGTGTTCAAGGATCCAGTGCGTGGTGCCCAGTAATGGTCTCTGCCTTCCGCGGGATGTAGAAACTGGGGGTGCCCCAAGGAGATTTCCGGTTTACACAGGGCTTTCGCAGCCTGGAAGGCAGTCTCTGGCAAGGTGGCAGGGGGGCTAGACACACAGGCAGGCTCCAATTTAGTGGAGAGAGTGGGACAGGCACTGACTGCTAACAGGGGACCGGGGCGCAGACAAGGTGCGCAGAGGGGAGTGCTCGGGTCTGAGGCTTGGGCGTGCTGGGGGGTTGGGGTGCAGCGCACGCTAGGGTCCGCACTTCCCTGGGCACCCGCAGGTACCTGTCTTCCTTGGTTCAGGATTTGTGGGAGTCTCTATGCTGTTGTGATCCAGTCGCTGGTGAGCACACAGAATTCTGACGTGGGTGCTGCTCGCTGTTTTCAGTCCCGGATTATCTTGCTGTGGGACTATCGGGACTATCGGGCAGGCAGCTCCGCGGGCCCGCGAAAGCAGCCCGCCGCCGGCGATTGTATCTGCAACTGGTCCGGTGTCCGATCTATGTTCTTCTTCTTCTTCAAGTTCAGAGTTCCCCCGAGGTACCAGGATTTGTTTTGGTTCCTGGTATGTATTTATTTTGTTGATTAAGACACAGCTTTCTAAGTATTTGAACTTTATTTGCTTCAGCTACTGAGGAGTGCTGTGTCCCTCAGTCGCCATTTTGAAAAAAAACTCAATAACTGATTTTAAAGTATTTAATGTATGAAGATGTAAAAGACAATGATAAAGACATTTTCCATGCCCCCTATAGGTAGTGAGATTTAGTATGGAACCAGAGGTGAGACCTGTTGTGTTTAACTTCTCCAAATGATTTTCACTTTATAGAGACTCAAAACTAGGCAAATAAGGCCAAACTATAAAATAGAATGAAGAGAGGATGCTGTAGAAAATAAATAATGAGAAGAGCTAAGCTCAGTATAACACAAACTATGTTTTCTACTTCTTGCCTTGGAGAATTCAGCTTGACAGACATCTCAGTTATCATTATGACTTCTTTGTTTTGCCAACATTTGACGTTGTTATTGTGTTTTCTTGAAATTTAGGCAGACTTTTTTCCTCCCAATTTGAGCTTGCCTCAAGTTCTAGGAGTTGATTTCATAGGTGCTCTAACGAGAAATTTATTTAACAAGATCCTTTGCTTCCAGGCATTAGTAAGAACAGTGAGTATCCTATTTACTCTCTGAGGATCTACTCTGCACAACTGTGGAGGTTTCTTTAGTCTAAAGAAATTGAGTCTGCTTTAAATATTGAAAAGACCTGTAGAATGAGAGGAGCTATTTTATAATGTTTTAGTATGGGTTTTGAGTAATGCAACGTGCTATGTACCAGAGGTAAAGTCTTCCTGAATGTAACATTTGATGGACAGATCTGTTTTGATACCAAGCTTTGGATCTTATTCAACATTTAATAATGAGTTCCTTGTATGGACTGGACAGCACTTAAATACCATGTGAATTTTTGTGAGTGTATGCTCCCTTCCTTGGCATACTTCAAGACTGAGTCAGACTCTCTTCAGCTTTTATTTTATTTAAATTTCCCATAAATGCTCAGATATTGTGTTAGTCTTTTGCGTGGTAGGGGCTCAAAGGATCTAAGATAATAGGTAATTTTTACTTTGCTAAGTGAAAGAAATTGCATAGGTGTGCAAAGTTTTTCTGTCTCCTTTCTGATTCTGGAGATGTAGCTTAGCAATGGGGCAAAATGTACTTTCCAAAGAAGTTTAACTTTGGGGACTAATGAGCCTTACCATTCCCTGGTAGTACTTCCAATCTAATAAAAACAAAATATTAGATTCTTGAAGTGACATATTTAATACCTACTTTTTTTTTTTGGTTATACTGGGGATGAAACCCTTCTACCTCCGGGCTACACACCCAGACCTATTTTTTATATTTTATTTGGAAACAGGGTCTCTTAAGCCAGCAAAGCTGGCTTCAAACCTGAGCGATCCTCTTGTCTCCGACTCCCAAGCGCGGGGATTACAAGCGCGCGCCACCACGCTCGGCTAATAATTACTTTTAAAGGTATCTGAAGCTCTTCTCTCTCCCCCCGCACCCCCTTCTTTTTTTGTGTGTGTGGTACTGGGGATTGGACCCAGGTACATTCTACCTCTAAGCTATACCCTCAGTCCTTTTTACTTTTTAGTTTGAAAAAAAGTTGCTGAGGCTGGCTGTGAACCTGAAATTCTTCTGTCTCAGTCTTCCAAATACTGGGATTACATGCATGTGCCACCATGGTTGGAGAGTTTTTCCCTTCCACAGTGGATTTCTAGAATTATCTCCTTACCTCACAGGATATTTGAGTCTTGTGAAATCTTAGTTATCATTTGGCTTAAATGCCTCATAATATAAATGAAGAAATTGAAGCTTAGATGAATAAAGATGGGAACAGATCCCATACGCCTGTAATCTCAGTACTTGAGAGGCCGAGACAGGAGGGTTTCAGGTTCACAGGCAGCTTCAACAGCTTAATTAGGTAGTCCAAAACTTAGTGAGACCCTGTTTCAAAATAAAAAATAAAATAGGGCTGGGGGTGTAGCTCAGAGGTAGCATGTCCTTGGATTAAATCCCTACTATCACACACACACACACACACACACACACACACACACACACACTCATAGACACACATGGGAATAGAGATCTATTGTAAACCAAAAATGTACTGGCATTATCTATTTCATATTTTATATTTATAATTACTTATTTATATTTTATAATGTCCGTTTATAAACTAATGCTTACTTTATAGGTGAACATCTAATTAACCTTTTGCTCTTGCTCTTTTTTTGCCAAGAAGAAAAATAATTTAAAACTAATTTGGCAGACTTCCATTGAGAATTACTTTTATCACCAGGAAAAATTATATACCTTTATAAATTTATAAAAAAATTAAAGGTGATTAAAAGAGTGAGATTTTCATTGGTTTACTATTATCACCTACCTCCTCAGTCTAAATGGCAGCCATAACATCTTTTTACACGATGATATTTTAAAATTATATGTAGAAGGTGAATACTTTGCATAATCCATTCTATTCTTCAATAGAAACAGAATCCTTTAGTTAATTCCAGGTAGAATTCTGTCCCATTAAATGATTGTATTTTCTAGCCTTTTTTTAAATCAAAGAATGAATGGTGAGATGTTACCAGAGGTGTTGGGTGACATTTGCTAAAGCTCTTTGTTCCCTTTTAATCCTCTTTTCTGTCTGGGTCTTGACTGTAATGACAAGTCCAGAGGACAGACCATATGGTGATGGCGGTAGGAGCTGCCACAGAGCTTCAGCTGCTCACGGCTTAACTTCTGGATGAGAAGATAAATCTTCATGTTTAAACCACTGTTGTCAGATTTCTATTACTAGCCTCAATTCCCAATAGATTCACAGGCTATGGCAGCTTTGAAAGGGCTCATCACTATCTTAAACTGTGGTTCATAGCTTTGTGAGTTCTTGATGTTGTCCGATGGGTCATCTGTGAAGGGTTGGAAAGATGGCAGATATGAGTCTCCAGTGCTCTGTTGCTTTAAAACTGGGGATGAAAACATAACTTCATCCGTTTTGTTATTTAGACATTTGTGTGGCATTTCATTTGAACCAAGATTCTGTAACTTAGAATAATTTAAAAACTACCAAATTCTAGACTTGAGTTCTTATTGTATAATTGATAAAAATGACTCTTTTAAACATTGTTCTAAGTGCCAAACATATAATCATTTCTTTCAATAATTCTATGAAGTTAGTGGTATATTAGTGTTTCCATCCTACACGTGAGGAAGCCAAGGAACAGAAACATGAAGTAACTTCTTAAAGACTACACATCTGGTAAGTGGCAAAGCTGAGATGCAATCCTGACAGCTCGCTTCAAAATCCAATCCATATCCTACACCTGATTAAGGGACATTTTAAATCCAAACAGAATTTATAGTTGTTTTATAGTGCTGTCAAAAAACACCCTTAATCCCTTTACTTTTTGAATCTCTGTCTATTGGCATCCTGCTAAAAGGACCATTGCATTAGCTAGAACCATCTTATTCTTCCTTCACTCAGAATCTAATTCAAAGTAAGGACTAGTGATTCAAACTCAGAGACTAAGAGAGAATCATCACTTCCAGAAGGAGGGTGCTGTTTCTCAGTTGGAATTTCTCTAAGCAGAATAGAATTTTTGTAGATAATGAATACATGGGGTAGTAGAGAGAAAAGAGATGGAAAGTCCACAGGAAGATTCTAAAATGACAGATCTGAGAGTGCTCCTTCTGGAAGAGAAGGGAACACATTTGAAGGGTAGCTATATTCCTTCATAATATCAGCCAGGGAGAATGTCAGGAAAGAAACCAGAATGAGAAAATAAGAAAAGAAAATCACTCTGAGATATATATATGTGTGTGGGTGTGTATATATATATACACACACACACATACATACACAAGCACACTTATACTATATATAGTATATATACTGCTTATATATAGTATATATACTATACTACATATATACTATACATATATATTTATATACTATTTATATATACTAATGAATATATTATACATAATATAAACATATAATATATATTTAATATATTTAATTGTGGTAAAGTATATACACATAACATAAAAATTTTCATCTTAATTATTTTTTTCAGTGAGAGCTCAGTAGTATTAAAATATTCACATTACTGTGCAGTCTTCAGAACTCTTAGCATCTTGCAAGACTGAAACACTTTATCCACTAAACAACATCTCTTCATTCCTGTCCCCATAACCACAGAGGGGCTATAGTTTTAAAAAATTTGAAGAGATTCCTCAAGCAGAGAAATCTGGATAAGTCATAGCTTTTCCTCACTGTTTTTGGAACCTCCTGCTAATAGCTGGTTTAAGAAAATTCAACACTTCCAGAAATAAATTATATGAAGGGAAAATCTAATATTTATATGCTAAAATTATGAACAAAAGGTATGTAGAAGAACAGAAAAAAATCTTCACATTTGAAGAAAACGTTTCAAAAAAAATACTACATTATAATGGAAGAACATAATAAACTAATTCTAACTTTAGAGAAATGTAATGAATCAATTGCAGTTAGGAAGGAAGACTGAAACAGTAATACAAGGATCCAGTGGAAGATATGGCAGGACATGGGTGCCGAAGAGCAGAAGGCCGGAGGAAGAAACATGGAAACTGTCAGAATTCAGGCAAGAAATAAAATAAAACAAGAAAACCATTTCAGGACAGTAGACTAAATCGCAAGTATGTTAACTTGAGTGAATAGGCATTACAGAAAACATAGGAAGAGTCCTATGGGTTAGTGGTAAAAAGCAAGCCAGATGAAGCTGAGCATGGTAGCACAGACCTGGGAGCCTTGGTGATGCAATTCCAGTCCTTGGGAGGCTGAAACAGGTGGACCTGGCAGGTTTGAGACCAGCCTCAGTAATTAGTAAGCCCCTTAGCAACCTAGGGAGACCCTGTTTTAAAATAAATAAGTAAGTAAGTAAGTGAATGGCTGGAGGAACTTGGAGGTAGAATGCTCTTCATTCAATCCTCAGTACAAAATACACATAAGAGAATAAAAATAAAAAAATAAAAATGGAAAAGACAAAAAATAAAGATTTTTAAAAATTAGAAAATTTGTTCATAGGAGATAAAGAGATCTAAAACATATTTATTTAAAATCCTTGAAGAAAACCAAAACATGGAACAGAACAATATATAAAAACACAAGTTTCAAAAATGTAAGCAGAGCTGGGCATGGTGGCACATGCTTGTAATCCAAGTAGTTGGGTGGCTAAGACAGGAAGATCACAGCTTTAGCAACTTTTAGAGGCCCTCTACAACTTACTGAGACCCTGTTTCAAAATAAAAATAAAATAGGGCTGGGTGTGTAGCTCAGAGGTAGAATGCCCCTGAGTTCAATAGTTCAATCCTCAGTAACACACACACACACACACACACACACACACACACACACACACACACATACACACACACACACACTGACACACACACTGGCATAATACTATACACCTATAATCCCAACACTTAGGAGACTGAGATAGGAGGATTACAGATTAGCAATTTAGCAAGACTTTCAGCAACTTAGTGAGACCCGTTTTTCAAATAAAAAAATAAGAATGGGGTGCATCTTGGGATTCAACCCCCAGTACCACAAAATAATGATGATTATAGTAATTAATAGTAATAATAATGTTTCTGAAGTAAAGAAAAAAATGAGAATTTACACTGCTGCTTGCCTGTACTGGCACTTTGAAGTGAAGCTCAGGAACTGGAAGGAGGAGATGGTTACCGGCAGGGCTTAATTGTGGAAACAGGAAGGATGAAGATGCAGACAGCTGGGAGCAAGATTTCCATTTGTAACTCTTTGTGTGGTTTTGATTTTTGAACCCTTACCTATTAAAATATTGTAAAATTTAAAAACTGCCAAACATGTGGTGCATTCTGTAGAACTGAGATTATAACTTGTTTCCATGGGCCTCGTTTTTTTTTAATTTGCTCTTTTCATATGAGGGAAGTTCTTTCTGAGCCTGATCTCTGTGAGGGAGGATATAGTTTGTGGCTGGTCTTTCCTGTTATCTACATCGTGCCTGTCGGAATTCATCCATTCATTCTGCGAATGGTTATCATTTCCTATCTGCCAGGTACTCTTCTATCTGCGGTGTTATGTTAGTGAAGAAATATCAAAAGCTAATCTCTGTCTTTGTGGAGCATCTATTCTACTTTCAGGGAGACGGTACAGATGGCAAAATATATGTAAGTCAAATGAATAGTGTCTTAGATATTAGTAAATGTTCCAGAAATAGGGTAAAACAGAACAGAGAGTGGTGGAGGTATAAGAGTGGTTGTGAGTTTCAAAAAGGCCACGAGAAAAGGTCTCTAGGTTAAAAGTCCCTTTTATATCTTGGAGCTTTAACCAGATTTCTGCTATTTTCAGGTTTTTGATTTGGATACTTTATGCAGAAGAAGGAATTATTGGACATATTTCTTATACTTATCTTGTTGAGAAATAAATTTTATTTTTGTCAGATTCTGGTAGAATGGTGAATTGAAAATTAAATAAAACAAACTCCTCCCCAAAGCAAATTAACCTCTAATTTTCCAAATGCCCTATTCCATAGATCTTGGTCAGCCAGATTCCCAGATGTAGATGGCTTTTAGCTCAATTGCCTTTTACCAGAAAATTATTTCCAGAACTGGTGCCAAAAAAATAATTATAGGAAGGATGATGAGGAGAGGAGCATGGACTGAGCTGAGATTCTCCTGGAAAGCAGCTCCCAGCCTAGCTGAGGGCTCCTCTCCTTCTGGAGAATAAAGGGAACCCATGCCCCCAAGCAGGCTCCTGCTCCTGTGTTTTTTCCTCCTGCATTTAACCACAAGGGTTCCTCCAAACTTTTACTAATACTAACTATCACTATCTGGCTTCATAAAAACAGGGCTCTCATTAACTAAGTTTCTAATGCCTTTGAAATCCAAAGTCAAAAAAGATTTCATAATGATTTAAATCGAAGTTGAGGATGCATTGTATTGCTCACTGTCAAGAGAATCTGGCATTTTATCTTTTATGTTTAGTTTAATATTGAAGTATTCCATAAATATAGTCTGAAAAATCACTGGACATGGTGGCATAGGCCTGTAATTTCAGTACTCCAGAAGCTGAGTCTCCAAATTTGCATCACCATGCCCAGCTGTTATCATGTTTTATAAATAGCATTTCCTTCTGTGAGGACTCTTATTCTGCCACATATCTGCAAACTCTCTAATGCAAAAGGTACTATTGTATTTGAATAAAAATTAAGGCTAACTTAAGTATATATTTTAAAGGTATGTTACAGCTAACTTGTTACCATTTCTTACTTTCAGGACCTACTTGACTGAGGGAGATTGGGGTGAATAATGACAAAACACTAGAGAAAATTCTAGTTTTGTTAAAACCCATTTTTGTTTCTTTCTGTCTTGAGAATTTTACGAGCTCCTTTCCACCTCAAAAAGAACCCAGTGAGTCAACAGAGCAGCCTGTGGATATCTTTTCAGATCCTGAATACATGGTTGGAAAAAAACATTCTTCCCCGGTTGTTTCCCTGATATGTTGTGACAAGTGAGTGTGCTCATGATAAGCAGATGAGGAGGAAAAAAAAAAAAAAAAACACCTTAGAACTGCTCTTTTGCCTCCAAATCATTAAAACCAAAGAGCTACCATATCCTTTAGTATCTTTTCTATGGCTTATTTACAAGCCTGACTATTGGTAGACAGAGAGGGAGAGTAGAAGCTTTAGGGCCTATTGGTCTTAGGTTAGAAGTCTCCCAGCATGACCTTAACAGTTGGTCAAAACAAGTTACAAGGCCAGTCCAGATTCCCGGGGTTAAGAAATACTTGCCTCTTCATGTGAAAAATGGCAACATCTTAGAAATATACCTTTTACTGGTCTGCCTCAGTGATGTATCTTTCAAAGTCTTTTAATCATGTAGTCTCTTAAGATGTTGATCATCAGGACATCTTTCAAAACATGGCCCAATACATTGATGAGACCATGTAAACTGGACCTCTTGATAAATTGCAAATGTTCTATAAACTTTCATTGGATTTATATGTGCTAGAGTTTGTCAGATAAGTTCGATAAAAATTTGGAGCCCTGCCAGCCTAGTTAAGTGTTGTTTTTCCAAAGGTCTTATGAATTTTGAGATATTTTCTACAAAGTGAATGTCAATATGTTGTGCATTGCACTGCCTACCATTAGTACTATGACACTAGACAAATTCTTTGAAAGCCTTACATAAGTAAAACTCTGATCCATTTACTGATTAACCAAAATGTTTTATATCTTAAGGAGGAATAGAGGAAAAGAAGGCTAAAAACCAGCTGAGGCACTTCTGAGGGCAAGGGGAACAAAATGAGAGCTGGGAGAAGAAATTTATAAATGTGGCCTGGGACCAAGTACAGATTTGAGAGTTATTTTGGCTATCTATAGATAATCATTGGTATAAATGTATTGATGACTGTCCCTGTTCTCCTTTCACTATTAGTCGTTTTTCTTTTACTGTAACAAATACCCAAGATAATCAACCTATAAAAAGAAAAGATTTTTTTTTTTGGTTTAGGATTTCAGAAGTTTCAGTCTATGGTTGGTCTCCCCTGACGCTCTCTGGCCTGTGACAAGGTAGCACATTATGGTGGGAAGTACACGGTGAAGCCAAACCACTCACCTCAAGGTCAGGAAGGAAAATAAGAGAAAGGAAGAGTCTTGAGTTCTACAATCACCCTCAAGGGCATGCCTCCAGGGACCCCAAATCCTACCAAGCCCCACCTCTTAAAGTTTACACCATGTCCCAATTAGTGCCACAGGCTAAGGACTATGATGCCAACATGTAGGTCCTTGGGCATATTCGAGATCCAAACTAAACATTTCACTCCAGTCCCCAAAGGCTCATGTCCACTTTACAATACAAAATGCATTCAGCCCATCTGCAAGTCTCCAAAGTCTTACCTGTGTTAGCATTGTTCAAACCCTAAAGTATAAAGTCCCTTCCAAAACTCAAGGTGCAAGGGACTAGAAAAATTAAAAAAGAGAGATATAGTCTTCTAAGATACAATGGTGGCATAGGCACAGAGAAATAGGGAACTAATAAGGAGAATTATTATTATGTAGTAATTGTTAAATTAATTAATCACATTATTATAAAAAGAAAAATACCTAAAAATAATAAGAAGAAAACAAAACTGAAGCTCTCTAGGGCACATTGACTGGGTGGGGGCTGGCTGGGTGATGTGTGCATTTATGTCTATACAAGTTTTTTACTCCATTATGATGTATAAATACAATGCACTAAAAAAAAATATATATATATATATATATATATATATACCCTAAGTCTCCATTCCTGAGACCTGGGGTCAGAGACATGGGCAGCTTCACCTCTGTGGCCTTGCTGCTGTAGCCTACAGGGTCCATTTCGGGCATGTTCTACAGTGCCTACAGCTTCCCTAGGCAAATGCCTCACATTGTTGGCATCTTCACTTTTCTGGGGTCTTCACTGTAGCCTTGGCTTCACTCTACCTTCGTGTATCATCCTAGGACTGTTTTTAGGGACTCTAAATCTGCTTGGTTTCTAGACTTCCCTTTGAAATACCCATGGAGGCCCCACAGAAGCCTCAAAAAAAAAAAAAAAACCCAAAAAACAACCCATAACTCTTGCATTCAGTGTGTCTTCAAACTGAGCCAGGGTGGAGGGCCTGGGAACAGGATGGGTTAAAAGTTAAAAGAGGCCATCTATATAAGGAACAAAAGTAGGGAAGGTTAATAAGATATACAGATAATGATAACCAGGAAAATACTATGTAAATTAAAACAAAACTTCAGCCCCTTCTGTGGGCTGCATTCTGAAGAGAACTCATGTAAACAAGATGGGAAGAGGTGAACAGAACAGTGGCACCAGTAGGTTGGAGCCACCATCCCAGAAATAACAATTTAAAGTAAGATTGAAAGCCGGGCACTCAGGAGGCGAAGACAGGAGGATCCAGCAGGTTTGAAGTCAGCCGCGCTGGCTTTAAGAGACCCTGTTTCCAAATAAAAAAAGTATAAAATAGGTCTGGGAGTGTAGCTCGGAGGTAGAAGGGCTTCCAGGAACCCCAGTACCACCAAAATAATAATAATAATAATAATAATAATAATAATAATAATAATAATAAATAAAGTAAGATTGAAACTGGGCAACACACATTGGGTCCCCAAGAACCAATTGTGGCCAGTCACAAAAGAGCAGATGGGGAACTTCAATAAAGTATGAAAGCCTACCTCCCAAGAACTTCAATGGTTACTCTCTTTTGGGGATCCCTCTTTCTGTGTGCGTGAAGCTATTTTTGTTATCTCTCTTTCCTTGGCTTACAAATCAACTTTCATGTTTCTATATCCTTTATTAATTCTTGGAATTCATTAGTATAAATCTACTAGACTAAAACCCAAATCTACTGGACTATACATCCTGTATCCAAGTACCATCACATGAATGAAGCTGAGGTCTGCCACTGGCCTGAGCCATGTATCTGGGCTGGCTTGGGCCTTGGCTGCAGTGGCCTCTGAGTGCCTAGTTAGCTTAGTCAGCCCTTGTTGCACAGGGTACCATGGGGTTCATTGCTTAATAAACTCTTCCATGGAAAGTTTTTGAAACAAATTTTCATTTCTATATCTCTAAGTCTGGGAAGGTGGTGGCCTTGCTGATCTCTGAGATGCCCTTAAGACATCTTTCCTATTGTCCTGGTGCAAAGCATTTGGTTATATTTAATAAAAAATAAATTAATTAATTTTTATTTATTTTTGTGGCACTGGGGATGGAATCCAGAAGCTTTGTACCTCTGGGCTACATTCCCAGGCCTACTTTTATATTTTATTAGAAACTCAGTAGTGAGGCTGGCTTCGGACCTGTTCAATCCTCCCATCTCAGCCTCCCAAGCACTGGGATTTCAAGCATGTGCCACCATGCCTGGATTAATTAATTTTTAGTACTGGCGATTGAGCCCAAGGGCAGTCTAACCCACAGCTATACCCTCAATCTTATTTTATTTTTTAATTTTAGAAACAGAGTCTCACTAAGTTAAAGATGGCTTCTATGTTCCTGAGGCTGGCAGTGAACATGTGATCTTCCTATTTCAGCCTCTCAAGTACTGGGATTACAAGTGTGCACCACCATGTCTGGTTTGGTTTCTTTTTAATGGGGCTAAGCTCTTTAGCAATTGTACCGTCCTTAGTTATGCCTTTATATGATCTTCTTTCCTGGCCAAAATAAATCTATGCTCCTTTTGCTCCTAATCTTCACTGTGAATTTGACTAAAAGCAGCCAGTGAAACCCACGTGGTAGCTACGGTACTTTGATGCCTTGAAATTTCCTTTGTCAGATAAACTTGTCCATTGGCTTTAAGCTCAATCTTCGGCAAAGTCTGAAGTCATAGACAAACTACATTAAATTCTTTGATATGGTGTAAAAAAGGTGGTCTGTAGTTCAATTTTCAGTAGAACTGACATTTCCATTTGAAATCTCATCAGCCTTTAAACTTTACTGCAGTAGGTATCTAGGCGAGGATGAGCTCCTCTTTTTGTTTCTTCACCCTAGAGACAGAGACAGTGGCGGCTCCTGCTTTCTCTAATCTCTAAGTTATCTAATTGTCTTTGCTTGGCTTCTCAACCCACCCTTTATTTGCACATGATGTTCCTGCTTTAAATTCTTTGCATGATCAAATAAAGCAACCTCTCTCCCACTAATAAACTAGTTAAATATACAAAATAAAATCAATATAATTTATGTCGGTTTAACAAGTGAATAAAATCAATACAAATTATTCTCAAGATATAATCCTACATGATATTCCCATAAGGGGGTCCTAGGAGGCTGCAGGAGTGGTGTCTCAGTCAGGACTCTCACTGATATAATCCAAAAGGCCTTACCACATAACTTAGATGAATAAAGGTTATTTGCTCCCACTTTTCTGAAGATTCTGGGTTCAGTCCAGGTGAGACCAGGATCTGGAGATCAGGGCATGGTGGTGGGAAGCAGAGGGAGGGAGAGAGCAAGGGCTCTGTGCTCACATAGTGGAGGATGGAAACAAGAGTGAGCAAGCAAGCAAGAGGATTCAAAGACACAGCGCAGATCCCAAGGCTGCACCTGAAGATACCCACCTTCACCAGCCACACCTACTGGTCTAGGTTACCACACAGACAAATCCACTGTAATGGATTTATTTATTTACTGATGAATTATGAGCCCCATCACCACACCATATCAACCCTGGACTTCATACATGAGCTCTTCAGGGGTTAGTCTAAATCTCACCATACATAGCAAGTGGGGGACTTTATTTGATCCTTCCAGGATCTTATTCCTGAAAGGCGATTAAGACAAGTCATATAGTAGAGTAGCAGAGCAAGATGTTTATTTATTTATTTATTTATTTATTTATTTATATATTTACTTATTTTTGGTGGTACTGGGGTTCCTGGAAGCCCTTCTACCTCCGGGCTACACTCCCAGACCTATTTTTACATTTTTATTTGGAAACAGGGTCTCCTAAGCCAGCCCGCGCAGCTGGCTTCGAACCTGCACGATCCTCCTATCTCTGCCTCCCAAGCACGGGGATTACAAGCGTGCGCCACCACGCCCGGCGCAAGATGTTTATTTTAAAGGAAGATTACACACTTAAAAATGGGAATGCAGCTAATTACAGAGAGGAGAGAGAGAGAGAGAGAGAGGGAGAGGGAGAGGGAGAGGGAGAGGGAGAGGGAGGGAGAGGGAGAGGGGGAGAGAGAGAGAGAGAGAGAGAGAGAGAGAGAGAGAGAGAGATATTATATGTTTTGGTCTGGGATTCTAATATTATAGAGGGACAGTAGCTCAGAACTAGGCATGTAGTCACAGCAGGGTTTCATGATTTCATTCCAGTTTCCTTGTGTTTTTGATCATACATCACATGCTTCCTTTGAGTCTTATATCTTCACCCAGGAGTACATGTCTTAACAATTACAGTGCAGCCAGGGCCATTTCTTTGTTCCCAGTGTCTTTAATGCATACACTCCCTAGAGGAATGGCTCCTCTTGATGCCTTCTAGTTATCTTGCAGTTTTGTTGCTTTCTAGCCAATTGGAAAGCTGTGGGCAAGTATGCAGGTGCCACGATGCAAAATGTGTTGCTTAGCAGTTCCTAGGTCTACATTTCAGTGGTTCATGAGAATATCTTTTTTGAGAAACTCTCAAAAAAGTTTTTTATCTCAAAAATTTCTTATCTCAATTTTATAAAGTAAATATGAAATAACAAGTATTTGAATTGAAAACATGAGACTAGTCTAACATAGATCAAGAGAATGCTGGTGGAAAAACTGTTGGAATTTGTGTGTGGTCAGACAGGAATTTAACACATTTGAAGGAAGGAGTCAGCTGACAAATGATGCCCTTTCACTCTTGGCTCTGACTTTAATTAAACTACAAGTTTAATATGATCCTTCAAGCCTTAAAGTTAATAAATAAAGAATGAAAAGAAGATGTACATCTTGCCAAAAATATTTGTATACACAGAAACTGCCATAAAAATACCTCAAGAAAATATAAAAATAATATCTCAGATACAGGAAAGGTCAAACAAACTTTTGGGAAGATAACTGAATTAAGCTGGGTATGGTGGCACATGTCAGGAATCTCAGAACTTGGGAGAATGAGACAGGAGGATCACAAGTTCAAGGCTCATCACAGCAATTCTGTGAACCCCTCAGCAACTTAGTGATACCCTGTTCAAAAATAAAAAATTAAAAGGGCTGGGAATATAGTTTAGAGGTAGAATGCCTCTGGGTTCAATTTCCAATACTATACACACACACACACACACACACACACACACACACACACACACGAATTAAACCAACATGTAGGAAAAACCCTCAAAACCTCTATTTGGGTTAAAAGCAAATATATCTATGCATAAAATAAACACACACATATACATATATATATATTTATCAAGTTTATTAAAAAATAATCTTAGTATGTAGCAATGTCATCAGACCAGGAATTATATATAAAAAGCACTTAATTGTTCTTGAACTCCCAATTCAAACTCACAATGCTCCTGCTTTTAGTACAGTTCCTTTACTTTCAGCTTCTCCTGGTATTTCCTGCTCTTACACCTTCTGCTTTATTGCTCCATATAAGTACTTTTTTTAATCTTCAGGAGGTGCCTTAGTGGGAGATAAAAAGTGAGATGAGGGAGGGGTCAGGGCAGTCACCAGGTGTGGACAATTGCCTTGCTGCACAAAATGGGAGAAGATTGTCACATGTGGCTGTTTCCTAAATTAGTTTTGTAACAATCCATAAATAGCATAAATAAGTTCAATTGGTAATAATTTTTAACTAAAAAGACCCAGTTATTTCCATTGAGTTGTTCTTTCTTTGTGCTTTGAATGATTATCCATAGGTTCTGGATATTAATCTTTAGCATATTTGATGGGCAGCTGTAATTGCAGAGTCTTATAATTAGGACAACCCTAGCTCTCTCTGCGAAGTCTGATCCGTTTTGTTCCAGTGTGACCTGGAAGATCCTTCTTTACATATATAGAAAGAGTCAAATCAAATCCTCCCCAAAGGTTAAATCTGAAGACCCAACTATTGACTGTTCCCAACTCAAAGCATTGCTTCCTGTTTCCCTGTGATTTAAGATGTGATTGATATGTAATAATTACCCCTTCCTAAAAGTAATATAGGAGTAGTTAGAACTAGTTAACTTGTATTACTTCTTGTATGGAAGAGGTAAAATTAGGAAGCTATAGCATCACTGAGCTTGAATTTGAATAACATCTGGCTGGGGAAAAAATTGCACTGATTGTCAGCTCTGATTGTTGGGAAAGTTCTTCCTTTGCCTATTGATACCACTGCCTGGACAGAACTTAGTCCATCATTCAGTGTGGCCCCTGGATTTGCCTTACGAGAGCACACTTTAGGGCATGACTCTTCGCAGGCATATCAGGAGTGGCACTGAAAGTCGACCAGCTTTCACCATTTGCTCCCTGCCAATTTGGTTTGGCACTAGGGGATCATCTTGGAGGGTAAAATAGTCCTATGCCGGTTGAAGGTCAGCCGTATTAGTTTTTGTAGTACAATTGCACTCTTCAACCTGAAAGGTCCTGATCTCTATGTTCAAAGATGCCCTTTGGAAAAATTGCTGAGACTTCCAGCTCTCTTCTCTTATTGAATCACCTTTTCCCTGACCTATCATTTTCTTCCTCAATTGTAGGTTGGCTACCTTGAGGCCATCTAAAAGTTTAGGCTTCAGTAGATACATATTGCTCTTAATTTATTTCTGATGCCAGGTTGCCTCCCACTGTGTGGTTAAAATTTTAAGGTCTTGAAGAGAGATTTGGATCTTTTCTCCAACATTTTTTTTTTTTAGAGCCACCTCTTATAATTAGATGGAGAAGAAATTTTATTGAAAACAGAAAGGAAATAACAAAAGAAAAAAAATCAATAAGTTCTGTGAAATTAACTTTCTGTGTCTACCTTTCAACTGCTAAAGAAAACTATTATAACACAATAAACCATCAGCTTTCTGCTATGCAATAATTTTGCCATTATTACTCGTCAATTAACAGTGAATATAATGCTCTTTGTTTACATTCAGACATCACTCCAGTTTCAGGTATCTATTCTGTTTTGTATTACTTAGGGTTGAGTGTAAGTAACTTTAACCAAAAAATAAAAAACAAACCCTGAGATAAATGATTAACACATGTAGCTTATGGGAGGCTGAACTGAAGACAACTCGAGCTGCTTATTTCTGGTTTACTAGGACTTCAAGTGTTTTGTTTTTTCTATCTTTTCTCAGCCAGTGGAAGAAATTAACATTTCTTTAGGTGGCTTGTGTGTGTGTGTGTGTGTGTGTGTGTGTGTGTGTGTGTGTGTGTTGTTACTGGGGATTGAAAGCATGGGCCAGTCTATCTCTGAGCTAGAGCTATACCCTAATCCCCCACCCCTTTTATTTTTTATTTTGAAACAGAGTCTCACTAGGCTATTAAGTCTTGCTACATTTCTGAGGCTGGCCTTGAACCTGTGATCCTCCTGTTTCAGCCTCCCAAGTCCTGGGATTATAGGTGTATGTCACCACACTCAGATATTACTTTTATCTTATTCTATTGGCCACAACTAGTTTTATGGCTTCATCAATTTTCAGGGAAGTTTTAGGAAATATAATGTCCAATTGGACATCCATCTACCCAGCTAACACTAAGAAGGTTTTTTTTTTTTTTTAAATAAATTGCTACACAAAAAAGAAAACATGGACATTTGTGACAATTAGCCATCTCTGCCATTATCTTCCCTTCTCATTCATTCCTCTCTTGGGAGTAGCTTGGTCATTTAGCAATAAAAAAACAGGAATACATGATTCTGACTCTTCTCTATTTTTGTTACTGCCTTTTCTGTAAAGATTGTGTATGCTCAATAACCCATGAGTATACGATGAGTTTAGGAAAAAAGAACTTTCTCTTGCCCTACAGTATTTAATAAAACCATGTGTGTCCTGTATCAGGATTCAGTATTGTGTAGTCAAACATCCACAGAAAAAGCCACTTTCCCTAATGTCAGCTTTGACAGTTTAGTTTTCATTTGTTTTTCTTTTCTTAATATTTCTTCATTGGTTCAGAATATGGATGGAGAGGAAAGGTGCTATTTACTGGGTAATCTTTAGTCTTAACAAGAAGGTCTATACAATTACATTATTAGTATTATTACAGTAGGTTGTACTTATCTTTTTTTGAAAACTTTCAATTTTTTATTTTTGACTGCAGCTGTTAACAGACTTATAGTCGTGAGTATACAAATGTTCCAATAGAAGCAAAATATCTTTTTAATATTTAACAAGTTATCATAGCTAAAAATGTAGATGCAAATGAAATTCCCCCCTAGAATAAACAAAATATCAGGTGTCAGTGCTCTAAAATCTCAACTATGAAAGCCATATACACAAAATGTAAGTAACCCTTATGTCACTGCAGGACAGTGGAGGAAGGCAGTCCAGTGATCAGTGCGCTCGAACAAATAAAACTAAATCCTAATTGAAATGGCAGAACCTCAACTAAAGCACTTGAGAACAGGCAAAAGAAGTATTTGTAGTATTCATATCAAGAGACCAAGTTAAAGATGTGAAGGAAACTCAGTAAAAGTTGTCCAATAAGTAGCAACCACTGGGAGCTTATCAGTAGAAGGAGGGAAGGAGGTGAGCAGATACATTCATTCATTACAAGGAATGAGCTGAAGGTCGTTGGAATCAATCTGAACTGGTACTTCAGTATGAAATTTCTCTCTTGTTTTTCTATACTGTTTTTTACTTCAATTTCATTTTGTTTTGTGGTAATAACTGAAACTCTGGCTTTCCTCATCTTAGCATTTTTATTGTCCACTCATTCCTAAAACGTTTCTTTATTGTGCTGATTTTTTTGTGGTACTGGGGATGAAACCTAGGGGCATTCTACCTCCAAGCTGCACCCCAGCCCTATTTTTTTTCTTTATTTTGAAACAAGGTCTCACTGAGTTGCAAAGTGCCTCACTAAGTAGCTGAGTCTGTCCTTGAATTACAATCCTCCTTTCTCAGCCTCCCAAATCCTGGGATTAGAAGCATGAGCCACCACACCCAGGTATTGTGTTGTTTTTAATACATATTTCATAAAGGATATAAAACTGGGTTCTTTTCAAGTTTTATGTTTTTTTTTTTTTTTTTTTCCTGGTGGTACTGGTGGTGGAACCCAGAGGCTTTCTACTTCCGGGCTATACTCCCAGACCTATTTTATATTTTATTTGGAAACAGGGTCTCACTAAGTTGCTGAGAGCCTCATTAAGTAGCTGAGGCTGCTTTTGAATTGTGATCCTCCTGTCTCAGCCTCCCAATCCCTGGGATTACAAGCATATGCCACCATGCCCGGTGTTTTTATGTGTTGATGAATTACCTAAAATTAATACCTGTTTTTTGCTTTTTTTTTATTGGTGCACTGTATTCATACATCATAGTGGGATACAAACTTTTGTAGACATACATGCACACATCGCCAGTCAGCCCCCACCCGATCCCCACCCCATCCCCTCCCCATCCCTCCTTCCCATGCTTGGCTTAGTGGTTGATATCTAGTATTATAGCAATTTATCCAAAATTAAAAATGTTAATCTCACATAACAGTTTCATTTGTCTGATACCAAGCTTTTGATGACTTAAAGATAACATTTCAATATTTCTTTTTGCTTTCTTCCTTACCAGAGAATATTTTTTTATATTTTTTTTAGGTGAAACTATCATATATTTATATATTTATTTTTCAGAAAAAAATCTATCCTAATATGGAATATGGATTCTAGATACCCAAAATGATCTTGAAAAAGAACAAAGCTAGAAGATACATATTTTCTGATTTCAAACCATATAAAGCTATAATAATTAAAACAGTGTAGTACTGTTCTAAAGGCAGATATATAAACCATTGGAGTTAAATACAAGCCTAGAGCTAAATTCTTCCCTATATTATCAAGTTATTTTTGACAAGGTGTCCACGAACATTTGGTGGAGGAAATAATAATCTTTTAACTAAATATTGTTGAAAAATAATAATTACATGGAAAAGAATAAAATTGGACCCTTACCTAATCCCATATACAAGTATTAACTCAAAATAGATAAAAGACCTAAATATAAATCTTAAGACTATAAACTTTTAGAAGAAAATTTGGGTCATAAAACCTCACAACATGGAAATTGGCAGTGATTTCTTGGATATGATTTCAATGGCACAGGCAACAGAAGAGTATACAAACTCCCTAAAAAAAAAAAAATTGTATATCCAAAGACAATGTAAACAGAGTTAAAAGTTACTAATAGAATGGGATAAAATATTTCCAATTGCTATATCTGAAGGTATATTAATATTCCAACTAGAAATCCTAAAAATTAACAACAATAAAGGCAAACAATACAATTTAGAGATAGGTAAAAGACTAACATAAATAATGAATCTCCACAGATAACCAATTTAGTTGTCTGTTGGATGTAAAATCTTGTTTCTCTGGTTCTGGTGGGTGTTACCTATTTCTTCTTTGTAGTTAATCTCTTTGAGTATTTTCTCTAGCGCTCGTTTTGAAGACATAAATTCCTTCAGTTTCTGTTTGTCATGGAAGCTTCTTATTTTTCCATCTAATTTGATAGAAAGTTTTGCTGGGTAGGAAATTTTTGGCTGGAAGTTGTTTTCTTTCAGAGTTTGCAATATGTTACTCCAAGCCCTTCTGGCTCTCATGACTTGGTTTGGGAAGTCTGGAGTGATTCTAATTGGTTTGCCTCTGAATGTCACTTGGCCCTTTGTTTTTGTTGCCTTTAAGATTCTCTGCTTGGCTTCCACATTGGTCATTTTGACAATTATGTGGTGTGGGGATCCTCTACTCCGATCCTGTCTAAAGGGAGTTCTATAAGTTTCCTGGATCTGTGTATCAACCTCTTGCTCTATGTTTGGAAAAATTTCTGCTATTACTTCCTTGAAGAGATTGTTGATCCCTTTGGTATCACTTTCTTTTCCCTCCTCTATTCCAATTATTCTTAGGTTAGCCCTCTTAAAATGGGCCCATATTTCTTCAATGTCAGATTCCTGCTGTCGGATATTTTTTCCTAGATTAGAAACTATGCGTTCATTTTTGGAATGATCATCTTCTAAGAGCGAGATTCTATTCTCCATGTGGTCTAATCGGTTGTTTGTGCTTTGAATTGAGGCCTTTACTTCATTAATTGCATCCTTTATCTCTTTTTGGCTCTCTCTGAGTTCTTTTCGAAGCACCTCTATTATTTCTACAGTTATTTTCCTGATTTGATCTTCTAGAAATCTCTGATTTTCTGTTTTATCGGGTTCTGATGTTGTGGGGTTGTGGGCATTCATTGCTCCAGTGTTATTCCTCTTTCCCATGATTTCGGAAGTTTGTGCCTTCTCTGGGTTCTTCCCTTGGGTCACTATGACTTCACTTAAGGTGCTCTGGATATCGAGTCTGTAGTATCTCAGACCCCACTACTCCTTTACTGGGTTGTATCACAGAGTCTCCGACCCAGGGAGTCGATAGAGGCTGCTTTAAACTATGGGGGGTGCCAGGTTGCAAGTTCTCCTATGGTGTGATATCTCTGCCACCGCCACTCCCCCACTGGGTCAAGTCCCAGGAAGTACAGTACTGGTATTTTTCCTCTGTGGCCCGCAATTTGACTCACTGTTCTTGAGTTCACAGATGTAGCTGTACTGGACTCATTGAATTCGCTGCTCTTTTGCTTATTTTTAACTGATTTTTTTTTTAATTTTTGGTGGTACTGAGGTTCCTGGAATTCCTTCTACCTCCGGGCTAACTCCCAGACCTATTTTATACTTTTTATTTGGAAACAGGGTCTATTAAGCCAGCGCGGCTGGCTTCGAACCTGTGCGATCCTCCTGCCTCTTCCTCCCAAGCGTGCGCCACCATACCTGGCTTTTACCTGATTTTTTGAAAATCTCTATTATTCTTAGTTGAATATTTATTTTTTTCTTAAATTCCCAAACTAGTGCTTTAAAAGTTTCTATCACTTTTCCAGTATAATGATTAATTTAAAAATTCAACACTTTGATCTGGGCGTGGTAGCGCACGTTTGTAATCCCTGCGCTTGTGAAGCAGAGACAGGAGGGTCACACAGGTTCGAAGCCAGCTGCGCTGGCTTTAAGAGATTCTGTTTCCAAATTAAAAGTATAAAATAGGTCTGGGAGTTAGCCGGGAGGTAGAAGGGCTTCCAGGAACCCCAACACCATCACAAAAAAAAAAAAAAAAAAAAAATCAACACTTTGTAGCATATGTATTAAAAAATGCATGTATCTTATTTTAGTAAATAATTTTTTTGTGTGTGGTACTGAGGGTGGAACCCATGGGATTTTCTACCTCTGGGCTACACTCCCAGACCTATTTTATACTTTATTTGGAAACAGGGTCTCACAAAGTTGCTGAGAACCTCACTAAGTAGAGGAGGCTGGCTTTGAACCAGTGCGATCCTCCTGTCTCAGCCTCCCAAATGCTGGGATTACAAGTGTGTGCCACCACCCCCAATGTAGTCAATAAATTTTTACAAAGTGAATTATTGCTTATGGTTTTGTTTTCAGCATGTGGATAAATAAACAGAATATTATCTCCAGAAGCTATCCCCCTGCCTCAGTATAGTTACTATCCCCCTTCCCATAACCCCCAGTTTCTAATGACAATCCTAACACCTCCTTGTCTTTTTCTGATATAATAGTTTAATTCTTTTTATTACATATTGAATGACTTTTAAAAAAATTTATGATCTTTATGGCTATACATTTCTATTTGATTGTAGTTTTAATTAGCATTTCTTAAATACCAATGAGGTTTATAATGTTTCACCTATTTATTGACCATGAATTTTTTTTAAAATAAACAATCATTTAGATCTTTTGCCCAATTTTTATCAGATTGTTTATTATTTGACCATTGATTTATTAATTTTATTATTTAATTAATTTATTTATTGTGGTACTGGGAATAGAACCCAGGGGCTTCTACCTTTGGGCTACATCCCTAATCTATTTTATGTTTTATTTGGAAACAGGGTCTTACTAGGTTGCTGAGAGCCTCACTAAATAGCCGAGGCTGTCTTAGAACCTGTATGATCCTCCTGTCTCAGCCTTCCATGTACTTGTATTACAAGTGTGGGCCACCACTCCTGGCTTTATTTTTATTTTTTAACATATTGGTGCTGTAATTATACCTCATAGTGAAATTCAGAGTGATTAAATACTAATTTTTGTCAATAATACATAGATTTTTCCAATTTATTGTCTTTGAGTCTATTTGTGCTATTTTTTTGTTGAGCAAAATATTGTTTGATGTAGTTGAGCTTATCAATCTCTTCCCATTTGATTTCTATTTGCATCATGCTAAAGAAAGCATTTCTACCCTGAATTCATAGAACCACTCTTAATTTCTTCTATTTTGAATTTTAAGGTTTAAATGAAACTGGAGAAATCATGGTGTTTCAGTCTTTCTGTGAAAATGGCATCTGATACAGACCCAAATGATACTTCCTGAAATCCACATACAGTTTCTATTCAATTCAGTTGCCCATTTCTTGACTGGGTTGTTTGTTTTGCTAGGTTTTTTTTTTTTTTTTTTAGCTCTTTGTATATTCTGGATATTAGTCCTCTCTCAGAGTGGTGGCTGGTAAAGATATTCTCCCATTCTGTAGGCTTTCTCTTTAGGTTCTTGATGGTTTACATTGATGAGAAGAAACTTTTTAGTTTGATGCAATCCCACTTGTTAATTCTTGCTTTAATTTTCTGTGCTTTGAAGGTCTTGTTGAGAAAGTTACTGCCTGTGCCTATATGATGGAGTGTTGAGCCTATGCCCTCTGATAACTTCACAGTCTCTGGTCTAATTTCCAAATCTTTGATCCATCTTGAGTTGATTCCTGGGCACGGTGAGAGGTAAGAATTTAGTTCCATCTTTCTACAAATGGATAGCCAGTTCTTCCAGAACCATTTGTTGAAAAGACAGTTTTTTTTCCTCCAGCATATGAGTTTGGCCCCTTTGTCAAAGATCAATTGACTATAAGTATGTGGGTTTGTTTCTGTATCTTCTATTCTGTTCCACTGGTTTGTATGCCTGTTGTTGTGCCAATACCGTGCTGTTTTTACTACTATTGCTCAGTAGGATAATTTGAAGTCAGGGATTGTGATGCCTCCTGCATGGTTCTTATTTCTGAGAATTGCTTTGGCTATTCTGGTTCTTTTCTTTCTTCATATAAAATTCATGACTGATTTTTCTAGATCTATGAAGAATATTATCTGTCTTTTGATAGGAATTCCATTGAATCTATAGATCACTTTTGGTAGAATGGTCATTTTGATGATATTTATTCTGCCTATCCATGAGCAAGGGAGATCTTTTCATCTTTCAAGGTCTTCTTTACTTACTTTCTTAAATGCTTTATAGTTTTCATTATAGAGGTCTTTTACATCTTTGGTTAGGTTTATTCCTAGGTATTTTATTGGTTTAGAGGATATAGTAAAAGGAATCGTTTTCTTTATTTCTTTTGTTGTGGATTCATTGTTGGCATAAAGAAAAGCAACTGATTTCTTTAGATTTATTTTGTATTCTGCAACTTTGCTGAATTGGTTAATCAGCTCCAGTAGTCTTTTGGTTGAATTCTTTGGGTCTTCTAAGTAAATGATCATGTCATCTGCAAATAAGGATAGCTTTAATTCTACTCTTCCTATTTGAATTCCTTTGATTTCCTTTTCTTGTCTTATTGCTGTGGGAAAAGTCTTGAGGACTATATTGAAAAGGAATGGTGATAGTGGGCATCCTTGTCTTGTTCCTGATTTTACAGGAAATTCTTGCAATTTTTTCCCCATTCAAAATGATGTTGGCTTTAGGTTTATTGCATATTTCCTTAATGATGTTGAAATATGTTTCTTCTATTCCAATTTTCTGCAGTGCTTTTTTTTTTTTTAACATAAATGGGTATTGGATATTGCCAAATGCTTTTTCAGCATCTATTGATATAATCATATGGTTTTTGTTCTCAGTTTTCTATATGTGGTGAAAAACTGGTATTGATTTGTATATACTGAACCAGTCTTGCTTTTCTGGGATGAAACTAGTTTGGTCATGGTGTACACTTCTCTTGATATGGTTTTGATTGTGTACAGCTAGTATTTTGTTAAGAATTCTTGCATTTATGTTCATGAAGGGTATTCATCTCTAATCTTCTTTTCTTGCAGTATCTTTATATGGTTTTGGTATTAATGTGATAAAACTAACTTGGTTGTGGTATACAATTCATGTTTTTCTGGGATGAAACTAACTTGGTCATGGTGCACAATTCTCTTAATATGGTTTTGAATGCATATAGCTAGTATTCTGTTAAGAATTTTTGCATTTATATTCATCAAGGATATTGGTCAGTAATTTTCTTTTCTTGTGGTTTCTTTATTTGGTCTTGGTATTAATGTGATACTGGCATCATAGAAAGAGTTTGGGAGAATTCCATCTATTTCAGTTTTCCAGAACAAGTTGTGAAGTATTGGGATTACTTCACTGAAGGTTTTGTAGCATTCAGCTGGAAACACGTCAGGAATGCCCATCTTTTTCCCTGAAGACTTTTCTTGCTTTCAAGCATATTGTTTGAAAATAACATAAAAGCTTCTGTTTTTAAAAACTGCTGTTACACAATTAAAACCCTAAGACTAAATCTAACTATTAAGGTAAAAACCTCTAGAGTGATAAAAACACTAGAAGAAATTGAAGATCTTAGAAGATAGAAAGATCTTCCATGCTCTTGGGTAGGCAGAATAAATATTATAAAAATGGCCATTTTACCAAAAGAGATCTACAGAGTCAATGAAATCCCTATCAAAATAAAAATTTTATTCTTCACAGAACTAGGAAAAATAGTTATAAATTTCATATGGAGAAACAAAACACTCAGAATAGGCAAAGCAATTCTTAGCAATGAATGATTTGCAGAAAACATCACAATTACTAACTTCAAATTATACTATTGAGCTCTAATAATAAAACATCATGGTATTGGTGCACACACACACACACACACACACACACACACACACCAATAAAACAGAATAGAAGGCAGAGAAATAAATACGCACACTTATTTTCAGTTGATTTTGGACAAAGTTTTCAAAACCATATTTTAGAGGATAGACAACCTTTGCAACAAATTGGTGTTGGGGAAATTAGTTGTCCATTTGTAGAAAAATGGAATTAAATTCCTACCTATTTCTCACACAAGAGTCATCTCTAGAAGGATCAAAGGCCTGGATATTAGACCAGATACTTTCAAATGACTAAAACACATCATAGATCCAACCCTCCAGTATACATGCACAGGTAGAAACTTTCTCAATAAGACTCTCAATGCTCAGGAAATTACAAGAATTAATAAATGAGATGACATAACGTTTCTACTTATCAAAGGAAACCTTCAGAAGTTTAAAGAGAGAGCCTTCAGAATTGAAGATCTTTGTCAGCTATTCCTCTGTTAGAGAAATAGTATGTATAATATGAAAAGTAATTAAAAGACTTAACACTAAAAAAATCAATAACCCAATCAAGAAATGAGCCATTGACAGAAATAGATACTTCACAAGAGAAAACACACAAATGGGCAATAAAAACATGAAAAAAAATGTCCAACATCATTAGCAATCTGGGAGATGCAAATCAAAACTATGCTGAGATTCTTGCTAACCTCAATCAGAATCGCAATTACCAAGAAATAAAAAAAAATTCTGGCAAGGATGTAGGGAAATAGTCTTCTATACTGTTGGTGGGATTGCAAATTAGTGCAGCTGCTATGGAGATCAGTGTGGAGATTCCTCAGAAGATTAAAAATGAGTCGTCTATATGGCCCAGCTATACAATTTGTGGGAGTCTTTCCAAAGGGACTAAACATTATAGTGATACATGAATATTCTTGTTTATAGCAGCACAATTCACAATAGTGAAATTACAGAACCAGCCTAGGTGTCTATCAGCAGATGAACGAATTATAAAATTATGGAATATACACATAATGGAATTCTACTTAGCCATAATGAAGAACAAAATTATGTCATTTGCAGAAAAATGGATGGACCTGAAGCACATTATGTTAAGTGAGATTAGCCAGTCACAAAAAGTGAAGGGCCATATGTTTTCTCTCATATGCAGATGCTAGGAAATAATCGGGATAGCAGAGCGACTTCATTCAGATAATGGAATAGAAACTCCAATGGAGAGAAGGAGAGAGAATCAATAAAGGAATCACTACTATTGAGTATATATGAGCATACCAATGCCAACCTTAATATGGAGAAATGAAGAAGTGAGGGAAGAGCCGAGTGAAAGATCACTAAATTCTCTGTGTATGTATGGCACTATCACTAGAAACTGCATCATGATGTGAGTCTATAAAATACCAAAACAGGTATAAAAATTATGGTTAGAATGGTGGATCGTCTCCATTCATTTCCTTTTAATTTACATGTGTCTTTGTCTTTAAAGTGCATTGCTTGAAGACTGTATTTGCTGTTGCTGGAGTTTTGGGATTTTAACCTGCTCTAATAACCTCTATCTTTTAATTAGTGTCTTAGAATATATATATATATATATATATATATATATATATATATATATATATTTTTTTTTTTGGTGGTACTGGGGATAGAACCCTTTTACCTCGGGGCTACACTCCCAGACCTATTTTATATATTTTTTTGAAACAGGGACTCTTAAGCAAGTGTGGCTGGCTTTGAACCTGTGCTATCCTCCTGTCTCCTCCTCCTCCCAAGTGCGGGGATTACAAGCTTGTGCACCACCACACCCGGCTAGACTATTAATATTTAAGTGATCTTATAGATGGATTAATATCTATCCCATTTGCTAATATTTTCTATATATTGCCTTTATTTTTTTCTTCCACTATTTTTCTGACTTTTGTGGGTTTTTAAAAACACTTTTATTTGTGCATTACCATCTCACATCATAATGTAGTTTACAACAACAGTGACATACATGCACACAGCACTTGGTGGGCTTTTCCCCAGCTCCCTCCTCACTTCCTTGTCCATGGAAATATTTCCTTCATTGACCCTTCCTCTCCCCCTCTTCCTATGGACCACCTCCCTGGCTTTATTAGAGTTTCCTCTCCATTATATGGAGTCTCTCTATATCCCAATTTCTCCATAACTTCTGAATATAAGAGCAAACACATGACCCTTCACTTTCTGTGACTGGCTAAATCCACTTAACATAATATTCTCCAGGTCCAAACACTTTCCTGCCAATGATATTGTTTTGTTTTTCTTGATTGTTGAGTGGAATTCCATTTTGTGTATATCCCATAACTTTTTTGTGTGTGGTACTGGGAATGGAGCCTAGGGACATTCTATTTTGGAGCTACAGAGCCAGCCCTATTTTATTATATTTTGAAACAGTGTCTCACTAAGTTCCAGGGGTCCTCACTAAGTTGCTGAGGCTGTCTTTAAACCTGTGATCTTCCTGTTTCAGCCTCCCAAAAACTGGGATAACAAGCATGTCCCACTACACCCAGCTATCCCATAATTTTGTAATCCATCCATCTGTTAATGGACACATAGGTTGATTTCATAATTTAGCTATTGTGAATTGTGCTGATCTGAAACAATATGCATATATTACTCTAATATTCTGATTTCAGTGCCTTTGGAAAGATACCCAGAAGTGGTATAGCTGGATTGTATGGTGGATCCATTCTCAATTTTCTAAGGAATTTCCACACTGATCTCCATATTGAATTTTTTTTCTTTTTTTTTGGTTCTGGGGTTCCTGGAAGCCCTTCTACCTCCGGGCTGCACTCCCAGACCTATTTTTACATTTTTATTTGAAAACAGCGTCTCCTAAGCCAGCGCACACGGCTGGCTTCGAACCTGCATGATCCTCCTGTCTCTGCCTCCCAAGCGCAGGGATTACAAACGTGCACCACTATGCCTGGCTGAATATTTTTTATGATTCAATTTTCTCTTCTTTTTAAATATTGGTTATACTTTTAAAACTTTTTTAGATGGTTTCAATGATTATTGGAATATATATATTTACAACAAAGCCAGCCCACATTCAAATACCACTATGCAGTTTCACAGGAGTACCTTATAATAACAAAATAATCTTAATTCCTCCCTCCTTCCCACAGACTCATTGCTGTCATTTTTTTCATGCATATATAAGTAAACAAAAGCAAAAAATATGCATAAACTAACATACTTTGTCATACTCGAGCACACTTTATCAAACACAGTGTTGATATTTTCATGTTCAATATCAAATGTTTATCTTAGACCAATTAAAGTAAAAGTTTTTATTTTACCTTCACTTATTTTTTTTCTTTGATGCTTTTTCTTTTAGTTTATAGATCTAACCTACTGTCTGAAGTATTTTCCTTCTTTCTAAAAATAATATTTTTATATTTTATTTTTTTCAAAGTAGGTCTATTAGCAGCAAATTCAATTTTATTTGTCTGAGAAAGTTTTATTTATCTAGATTTGTGTTTTTCTTTTTTTTTGGAACTTTGAATATTTCATTTATCTTTTATTGCTTGCATGATTTCTTAGGAGACATTGGATATATCTCTTATTCTTCTACAGGCAATGTATTTTTCCCATTGGCTTCTTTCTGGGATATTTTAGTTTGATTTTTTTTCTACAGAGTTTTATTTGTTTTTGTTTTGTTTGTCCTTTTACATTTATTTTCTTGATGTTTTCTGATTTGATGTCTGACATTAATTTGGTGGACAGTCTCAGCCACAATTGTTTTAAACCTTTCCTACCTTCATTCCCTTCCTTCTTTCCTCCCTTTCTTTTTTCCTTCTTGTCTGCCTGCCTGCATTTTTTATTATACCTTTTTATATCTTTTTTGGTACTGAGGATTAAATTTAGGGGCATTCTATCTCAGAGGTATACCCCAAGACATTTTTATGGTTATTTTTTGTATTTTTGTTCATTTGTTGTTTTTTTTAAAAATGTCTCAATAAATTGCTGAGGGTTTTGCTACATTGTTGAGGCTGGCCTCAAACCTTAGTACTATAAATCTTAGAATAGGTACTACTATGGCAGGTGCCACTGTATCACTGTGACCACTTGACATATGTTATACCTTTTATAATTTTCCTACAATTCTCTGATACTCTGTTTGGTTTATTTGTCTTTGTCTTTTTTTTTTTTTTTTTTTTTGCTTTTCTATTTTGGAGGTTTTGTTGCTATAGTCTTAAGCTCAAAGATTCTCTACTCAGCCATCTTCCTTCCTTCCTTCCTTCCTTCCTTCCTTCCTTCCTTCCTTCCTTCCTTCCTCTTTTCTTCTCAGTATTTCCATTCATTTCTCTGCTCACATTGCCCATCTGCTCTTGCATGGTGTCAACTTTATTCATAAGAACAGTTAGCTTAATAATCACATTTAAATCCTGTCTGGTAATTCTGTTATCCCTGCCACTTCTGAACTTGCTCTGTCTCTTCAAATTGTATGTATTTTCTCCCTGTCAGCATGCCTCCTGATATTTGCTTGGTAACTAGACATGATACACTAGATAAGAGGAACTGAAATAAATAGGAACTCAGTAATATGCTGGTAAGATGTGGGGCTTGAGAAACATTTTATAGTACTATGGACTAATTTATGGTGAGAATGGACCCATGACTTGTAAGCCCCGTGCACATGAAACTGAAATATAGAAATCTAGAAATAATATTTTAAAAGTATAGAAAATAAGAAACTAAGAGCATCTCTAATTTTCTGATCCTGTTTTTTATCCCTCATTCAAATAGAGAAGCTGATATTAGAAGCAACCCTGAAAAAATATACATTGACCTCATTAACCATGTTGTAGTAAGAGAGAGTTAATAAAGATGTACTCATGTCTTCAGAATAAGTATCTAAACCTGAAAATTCAGCATTGTTTTTAGTATAGTGCTTGGCTGGACTTTCTGGAGTTGAGTTCTTTCACAGCTTTTTGGGGGGCTGCTCTTAACTTGTACATTTTTGTCCAGTGGAGATTCAACTAATTTCCTTCCTATGGAAGAGACAACCCCAAATGGTTCACTCTTTTCTAAGACATAAAACAGTTTTATTTCTAACTCAGATATTTTTCTAATAGATCTTTATTTAATTGCAAATATGACTAGATTCTCAAATGCTCTTTGACCTGGTGATGACATTATATTGGCTCCCTCATTAATTAACAAGTTGAATTAAGATCTTTGACTTACATTCATTTTATATTTGCATAAGAATCCTGACTTTACCTCTTTTTTTTTTTTTTAAAGTAGACTGCAGCAATTTTCTTCACCACAAAATTTACTCTTCAACTTTTGTGGAAAATATTCAATATGATATAAACTATAATTGGTATAATTGTGGAAAGATATGTAAACAAGAGCTGGAGATAATGCACAAAACCTGAATTTAATCCCCAGCACTGGGAGGAGGGGTGTTAAAAAATAGGGCCCTATTTTGTATTCTTTATTTTGAAACAGGGTCTCACTGAGTTGCAAAGGGCCTCACTAAGTAGTAGCTGAGGCTGTCCATGAACTCAGATCCTCCTGTCTAGGCCTCTCAAATGCTGGGATTACACTAGTGCACCACCACGCCCAGCTTAGGAGGGGTGTTAAGAGGTGGGGTGCATAAACAAACTGGTAGGTGAAAAGTGTCAGGAGATGCAAGATTTTTATGATTCTGTTGGCATGGTGGCATACACCTGTAATCCCAGTAATTGAAATCCTGAGACAGGGGATATCAGGTTCAAGACCGGCCTCAGCAAATTAGTGAGTCTCTGTTTTCAAAATAAAAACAATAAAAAAAGGGCTGGGGACGTAGCTCCAAGGTATACCGCCCCTGGTTCAATCCTTAGTAACAAACAAGCAAACAAGAGCAAAAGATCCTAAGATTTTTTTCCAAAATCTTAAAGAGTAATATGAAGTAATTTTTTAAAATTCCAAGTTTTTTATGACAAATTTCATTTTTAAAATATAATTTTTACATATGTTTTTACTTTTGTAATATGTTATTCTTATAGGTATTTTCTTTTACTAAAATTTTTTATTGGTGTATTATAGCTATACATCTTAATGGGGTACAAGATGGTAGATGCATACATGCACACATCAATTATTTAGCCCTTTCCACCCCATTTCCCCCTCCTTTCTTCTCATGTTTGGTTTAGTGATTGACTTTGTTATATTTGTGAATGTACATCATGCACATTAGGGAATTTATTTCATCCCTCTTCCCATTCTCCTCATTTGGTCATCTATTGTTTCTTCTTCCTCATCTAAAGTTCCTCCTAGGATCCTTTTTCTCCCTAGCTTCTGTATATTAGGGAGAGCATCTGATTTTTTATATTTTGTGACTAATCTCACTTTGCATAATGTTCTCCAGTTCCATCCATTTCCCTGTAAATGAAGTAATTTTGTTCTTTTTTTATGGCGGAGTAAAATTCTATTGTGTACATATCCCATAGTTTTTTAATCCATTCATCTGTTGATGGACATCTTGTATGGTTCCATAGTTGGTAATTGTGAATTGCACTGCCAAGAACATAGATACACATGCATTAGCTTGGTAATTTGGTTTTCTTTCTTTGGGGTAGATACCCAGAAGTGGTACTGTTGGATCATATGGTAGGTTCATTTCCATTCTTCTGAGAATCCCAATTCTGTTTTACAAAGTGGTTGCAATAATTTTCAATCTTACCAACAATGTAGAGTTCTCACTTCTCCACATCTTTACCAGTATTTGCTGTTGTTTGTGTTTAGTGATATGAAGAGGATTTAATGCAAAACAAAGAAGAAAAAAGAAAAAAAGGGATGGAGAGAAGAGAATAGATATGTATAAGGGAAGAGGCTTGTGAAAGGGGTAGGAAGAGGACAGACAAACAAGCACACACACACATACAGTAACAAAAACAAAATAACAAAATTGGTCACCTTCAATGATGGGGACCCTGGCCTGATGTCTTTCTCTGTGAAGGCACCAAGTGCCCCTGATACCTTTCCTGCTACAAGTCTGTGTCTCTGAACTCTCAAAAAGGACCTTTCTCTGAGACTCAGTCTATGCAAGCAGCTGGTATCAGTGGACTGTATCTAGTGTTAAGTGCCTTTCTTCCTTCATGCTTTCCACTGATTCTGAGCCCACGTGTCTGAATAGGCAGTGGGTGCTGTTGGACCAGACCCAGCATATATGTAGGTGACTCTATTCTCCACAACTAGGGCTGGATTGGTCCGACTACTTCCAGTCACAATTTGGTGGTCTATGGTGATCTCTGGAGGTCCTACTAGGGATCAGATCCATAAGGACTATAGGCCTTTTTGCCTGATTGGCCCTGGGGGCTGTCTGCTACTCTGAACCTCTGCTATGTTGAACAGCAGACTCCATCCCCACCTTCACCAGGGTAAACCGCAAAGTCTCAGATTCTGTAAGTCTATTGTTTGCTGTGTGAGTCCCTGTGGCCATGCTGGGTTATCTCCCATGGGACAGCTGGTTTACCTATGGTATTATTGAGCACCGATCTGGATTTCTTGAGGGGCCAGTGTATTTGGCCACCACTGCTGCAAGATGGTGTCTGTGCAGGAGGAGCTGATATCTTACAATGCTTCTGAGCTACAGGCACTTACTTCATTTCCAGTTATTGGCTTTTTTTGCTGGGGATCTTTGGCGTTTCTGGCACAGTGAGGCAAGATCGCACCACTGCGGCACTGATGGCCATAGCCATTGGATGCAGGAGAAGTATCTTTCTGTTCTTTAATCTGCCTTCTAGATTTATTCTGCAACCTTTTACTTGTTGGTGCTCTGTTCAAATTCATGCTTGTTTCTTTCTTTCTTTTTTTTTTTGTCTGAATGCTGTTTTCACAGTGATAGCGATCGAGTGTCAGCAGGATTAATAAGTGTTGCTTCTCTTGATCGCCATCTTCAAAATTTCTTATAGATATTTTCTGATTGTAATTAAATTTTATTTGGCACAGAGCAACCAGTTCTTTTAGCTTTTCACAATGCTTTAAAAATAAAAATAATGGGTGGTAAATAACTGGTTACTAATTCAAGCACTTATGATATAATATCTCCTTGACATTTATTCTCTAAAATGCCTTTAAAAAACCCAGTTTGATTTGAAAGCCACCACATATCATGTTCTTTTAGTCACTTTTAGCAATGAGGACTTTCACTCAGTTGTCATTCTTGTACTCAGATTCTCACATGATAATGAAATAACAAAGACAGTTAATACATATCTTCATTTCTTTTTTCTGTTAACACATATTTATTGAGAACTTTCTCCATGCTGTGCATTCTTTAGGAACTGAATATGTAGAAGATGTCAATGGTAAGTAAAAAGGCTGTTTACCAAATATAAATTTGAAATAAAAAAAGAGTACCTACTAAATTTACCATTGCTAGTCTAAGGGTTATATTTTTTTTCTGAGAATAAGGACTAAGATTACGAATAAAAACATATTCTATTTTCAACTTCTCTAGAAAAACTATCAACTTCCTTCCCACTTTTTCTTTTATAGATTTTGTGATGACTTATGTCATATTGCTTTCTATCTCCACTCTGCTTTACAATAAAATTCACAATTCCTCACTTGAGGAAAATTGCCTTTGTTAATTTTTACTGCCATTTTTCAAAGACCAACCTCTACCAGTACTAATCTTTGTTATTTCTAGATAATATAAACCAACCACCTCCCCCAACATAAAAAGGCAAATCATATTGTCTCTTGTAAAAAGACAGCAAGAAGCCCCCCAGTTTAGGCTGATGTATGTATCATAAGCTTTGAAATCTTCTTTGTACTAACAATAAGCAAAAGGCTGAACAAATTGAAAATCAACAGCTCCTCTCACATCCATCAAAGAAGAAAGGTCATGAGGCAATGAGTGAATGACTGAGCCTCATTATTAATGTTAAATTTTCTTTTGTCTTATGAGGTATATTTTTGTGTATATAAGGAGGTCAGGCATCATTTTTTCACACTTGAGATGGAAGACCTCTGAAAGCCATTATTATCATGGAACATAGTCTTGGGCCAGAGGCTAGGCCAGGCCAAGCCTGACGAATCTTCTTTAGTCATGGTGTTTCTAGCATCAGTGATGGTATATATTGCATCCTCTGTATCTTGGAAACCTTCTACACCCATGCCTGCTATTTAAGACACTGTCATTATATCTATTCTACATTAATTTAGTGATACCCTGGCCACATGGATACGTTTTAAAAAGTCACATTTGAAGAAAAGACCATGGCATAAACATTTTTTGTTGTTGTTTTGGAGGTACTGTGGATGGAACCAGGGGCATCCTAGCAGTGAGCTACACCTCTAACCTGTTTTATTTATTTATTATTTATTTATTTATTTATTTATTTATTTATTTAGGATTTGAGACAGTCTTGCTGAGTTGTCCAGGCTGGCCTTGAACTTGTAATCCTCCTGCTTCAGTCTCTTGGGTACTGGGGTACAGGTGTGTGCCATTACGACTGGCCTTATAACATTATTTTGAAGAGAATTTTAGCTGAAGGGTGAGCAGAACAGTTGTCCAGGAATGACAAAATCTTTCAGTGATAGCTCAGTACCACTTTCTTGCAGTGAACATGTTTGTGCAACCAATCAGAAAAGATGTCCCTGGTAATTCCTGCCTTTTAATTAGCATAAACGTGGACTGGTAAGAAATTTATTTCTTTAAAATAGTGAGGACAACGTTTTTTTCCTATTAGAGCAAGTTTGCCTTTATGCCTGCTTGCTGCTTTAGCACATTCCAGCACAGCTATTCAGTTCTTGGCATGCTTAACTCCTGTATGAGCTGTCTCATCAGCTGTAGTCAGTATTCCACCAAGACAGTGATGTTTTATTAGCATTATAGACTTGCTTTTGGCATCAGATTTTCGTCAGCAACAATCATGGTGAACTCACCAATAAATTTCTCTGCTGCTTCTTGTTCAGCAAGTGATTTATTGCCACTTGAAAATTTAAACATTTGATGCCATGCCTTATCTTAAATTTATGCAACCAATCTGTTGACTATTTACAGTTCTCCTCAATTTTCAGTTCATTATGACAGACTTTTGGTTGCTTCAAATCAGCATATCATTAAGTAGCATGTATTCACAACAGTGTGAATGGACACACTTAAAATATGTTGTTATTTTAATTTTTAACTAAATGCAGTTTTCTTCTTTCTGTCCTTCTTTTTTTGTCACTATCACTAGGAATTGGACCCAAGGGCATTGTATCTTCAAGCTATACCAGCCCTATTTTAGTTTTTTACTTTGAAACAAAATATTGCTAACTTGCTGAAGGTCTTGCTAAGTTGCTAAGGCTAACTTTGAACCTGCAATTCTCCTGTATCAGTCTTCCAAGTACAGGGATTACAGGCATGCAGCACTGTACCCAGTTTATTTATTTATTTATTTTTAATTTATCATTAAGTACTATTCATTATCTATTACATAGAATTTTAACAGTTATCTAACAATTATCTAGAAGACCCAAAGAACTCAATCAAAAGACTACTGGAGCTTATTAACCAATTCAGCAAAGTTTCAGGATACAAAATAAATCTAAAGAAATTGTTTGCCTTTCTATATGCCAACAATGAATCCACAATGAAAGAAATAAAGAAAACAATCCCATTCACAATAACCTCAAAATCAATAAAATACCTAGGAATAAACCTAGTCAAAAATGTAAAAGACCTCTACAATGAAAATTATAAAGCATTTAAGAAAGAAATTGAAGAAGACCGTGGAAGAATAAATATCATCAAAATGGCCATTCTACCAAAAGTGATCTACAGCTTCAATGGAATTCCTATCAAAAGACCAAGGATATTCTTCATAGACCTAGAAAAATCAGTTATGAATTTTATATGGAGAAAGAAAAGATCCAGAATAGCCAAAGCAATGCTCAGCAATAAGAACCATGGCAGGAGGTATCACAACCCCTGAATTCAAATTACACTGCAGAGCAATAGTAGTAAAAACAGCACAATATTGGTACAACAACAGGCATACAAACCAGTGGAACAGAATAGAAGATACAGAAACAAACCCATATACTTATAGTCAATTGATCTTTGACAAAGGGGTCAAAGTCATATGCTAGAGAAAAGACAGTCTTTTCAACCAATGGTGCTGGAAGAACTGGTTATCCATTTGTAAAAAGATGGAACTAAAGTTTTACCTCTCACCATGCGCAGGAATCAACTCAAGATGGATCAAAGACTTAGAAATTAGAAGAGAGACTGTGAAGTTATTAGAGGAGGGCATAGGCTCAACACTTCAACATATAGGCACAGGCAGTAACTTTCTCAACAAGACCTCCACAATGCAGAAAATTAAAGCAAGAATTAACAAGTGGGATGACATTAAAACAAAAACTACTTACTAAAGGAAACCATCAAGAATCTAAAGAGAATGCCTACAGAATGGGAGATCTTTACCAGCCACCACTCTGATAAGAGGACTAATATCCAGAATATACAAAGAGCTCAAAAGACTCTACACTAGCAAAACAAATATCCCAATCAAGAAATGGAGAAACAAATTAAATAGCTACTTCACAAAAGAAGAGATACAAATGGCCAATAGATACATGAAAAGATGTTCTACATCATTATCCATCAGGAAGATGCAAATCAAAACTACTCTGAGATTCCATCTAATCCCAATCAGAGTGGCAAGCATAAAGAAATCAAGTAACAACAAATGCTGGTGAGGATGTGGGGAAAGAGGAACTCTTTTATACTGTTGGTGGGAGTGCAAACTAGTTCAGCTGCTGTGGAGATCAGTGTGGAGATTTCTTTGAAAACTTGGAATTGATTCACCATATGATCCGGCTATACCACTTCTGGGTATTTTTCCAAAGGGGTTGAAATCATAGAACTGCAGTAATATATGCATACCCATGTTCATAGCAGCACAACTTCGGCTTGTTACATAGCCAAAATATGTAACCAACCTAGGTCTCATCAACAGATGAATGGATTGCAAAATTATAGGAAATGCACACAATGGCATTCTACTCAGCAATAAAGAAGAACAAACTCATGCCATTCTCAAGAAGATGGAAAGTCCTGGAGAACATTATGTTAAGTGAGATCAGCCAAGCACGAAAAGAGAAGGAACATGTTTTCTCTAATATTCCCAAACTAGCGAGTATTAGGAATACCAGAGGGACTCCATATAATGGAGGGGAAACCTTAGCAAAGCTAGAAAGGAAAGGTAGGGGAAAAAGAAGGCTGAGGTTGATGAATGGAGGAGCTACATTCAGATATGTGTATAGCTGTGAATGTAGTATTGTCAACCTGGAAACTCATTTTTGGGAGTGGGGAAGGGGAAGTGGGGAGGACACCAAGTACTGTGTGAATGTATGTCATTTCAATATGATCCACATAAAAATAAAAATAAAAAATAAAAAGATATATGACTCCTTTCTATAAAAAGAAAACTAGATTACCTTGGATATAGTGTTAACTTTTCATATAACACCAAAACAATTATCCATATAAGAAACAATTGATAAACTTACTTCATTCAATTAAAAATTCCTGTTTTGCAAAAGACATGTCAAGAGAATAAGACAAATCACAGACTGGTGGAAAATATTTTCAAAATACATGTCATAAAGGACAGTCATATAAAATAAGCCAAGAACTCTTAAGGAAACAAACAGCTCAATTTAAAAATGGGAAAAAACCTGGTCATTTTAGAAGAGAAAAAGGTATACAGATGGCAACTAAGCATATGAAAATAGATAGATGTCACATGTCATTAGTTATAAACTAAATAGCAATGAGATACCACTCGACACCTATTGGAATGACCAGAATTCAAAGTGCTGATAACTTCAAATGCAGGAGGGGATGTGAGGCAGCAGGAACTCTCTTTTGCTGCCAGCGGAAATGCAAAATGACACAGCCACTTGGGAAGACTATTTCGCATTTTTCTTTTTTCTTTTTTTTTAATTTTTTTTTAATTTTTATTTTTTATTGGTGCAATGTATTCATACATCATAATGGTACAAAGAAAATACTTTTGTAGACATACATGCACACATCGCCCAGTTAGCCCCTACCCGATCCCCACCCTGTTCCCTCCCCATCCCTCCTTGCCATGCTTGGCTTAGTGGTTGACATCTAGTTTTATAACAATTTATCCAATATTAACGATGATAATCTCCCAAAACAGTTTCATTTGTCTGATACCAAGCTTTTGATGACTAAAAGATAACAGTTCAATATTTCTTTTTGCTTTCTTTCTTACCAGAGAAAATTTTTTCTTTTCTTTTTTTTTTTAGGTGAAGCTATCATACATTTATTTATTTATTTTTCAGAAAAAATCTATCCTGATATGGAATATGGACTCTAGATACCCAAAACAATCTCGAAGAAGAACAAAGCTCGAAGATGTATATTTTCTGATTTCAAACCATATAAAGCTACAATAATTGAAACAGTGTAGTACTGTTATAAAGGCAGATATATAAACTATTGGAGTTAAATAAAAGCTTAGAGATAAATTCTTCCATATATTGTCAAGTTATTTTTGACAAGGTTTCTACAAACATTTGGTGGAGGAAATAATAATCTTTTAACTAAATATTGTTGAAAAATAATAATTACATGAAAAAGAATAAAATTGGACCCTTACCTAACACATATACAAATATTCACTCAAAATAGATAAAAGACCTAAATATAAATCTTAATACTATAAACTTTTAGAAGAAAATCTGGGTCATAAAACCTCACAACATTGAAATTGGCAGTGATTTCTTGGATATGATTTCAATGGCACAGGCAACAGAAGAGTATACAAACTCCCTAAAAAATAAAAAAAATATTGTATATCCAAAGACAATGTAAACAGAGTTAAAAGTTACTGATAGAATGGGATAAAATATTTCCAAATGCTATATCTGAAGGTATATTAATATTCCAGCTAGAAATCCTAAAAATAACAACAATAAAAGCAAACAATACAATTTAGAGATAGGTAAAAGACTAACATAAATAATGAATCTCCACAGATAACCAATTTAGTTGTCTGTTGGATGGAAACTCTTATTTCTCTGGTTCTGGTGTGTGTTACCTATTTCTTCTTTGTAGTTATTCTCTTTGAGTATTTTCTCTAGCGCTGGTTTTGAAGACATAAATTCCTTCAGTTTCTGTTTGTCATGGAAGCTTCTTATTTCTCCATCTAATTTGATAGAAAGTTTTGCTGGGTAGGAATTTTTTGGCTGGAAGTTGTTTTCTTTCAGAGTTTTGGAATATGTTACTCCAAGCCCTTCTTGCTCTCATGACTTGGTTTGGGAAGTCTGGAGTGATTCTAATTGGTTTGCCTCTGAATGTCACTTGGCCCTTTGTTTTTGTTGCCTTTAAGATTCTCTGCTTGGCTTCCACATTAGTCATTTTGACAATTATGTGGCGTGGGGATCCTCTTCTCTGATCCTCTCTAACGAGGGTTCTATAAGTTTCCTGGACCTGTGTATCAACCTCTTGCTCTATGTTTGGAAAATTTTCTGCTATTATTTCCTTGAAAAGATTGTTAATCCCTTTGGTTTCACCTTCTTTTCCCTCCTGTATTCCAATTATTCTTAGGTTAGCTCTCTTAAGATGGGCCCATATTTCTTCAATGTCAGATTCCTGCTGTCGGAATTTTTTTTCTAAAATAGAAACTATGCGTTCATTTTTTGAATGATCATCTTCTAGGAGCGAGATTCTATTCTCCATGTGGTCTAATCAGTTGTTTGTATTTGAATTGAGGCCTTTACTTCATTAATTGCATCCTTTATCTCTCTTTGGCTCTCTCTGAATTCTTTTCAAAACACCTCTATTGCAGATACCAGCAAAAGCCACGCTCTCTCGGCATCTGCATTTTCGCAGTTAATAGGCAATATCTCAAAGTGAGAAATAAGCCCCGAGAGAAGGTGTGCTCGCTGGTCAAAAGCATCTTTCCACTTCTAGATATTCTTGCATAACTATTATTCTTCTAGTATTCTTTTAACTCCCTATACGAATTGCTCCAGTGATGTGAAATTAGAACTATGAATGAAATTGAGTCTGTAAAAATAAATTCTCTAATAATTTGTCTAAACGTCCTTGGCTTTGCTCAATAGTAATGAAAAGACTGGCCAGAATTCAGGTACTGTGATAAGCACCCCAGCTGCAGCAATCACAAATGGCCTCCAACCTTCATCACTATCTATTAACTCCGACAAAGTAGCTCAGTTCAAAATAACTGTTTACCCTTGAAATCCTGCCTAGAGACAGAGAAAAACCTTGTGTGTGACCTTAAAGCAATTTAATTGATAAACAACTTAGCTGCCCAAATACAATAGACCCAAAGAAAAAGACTGTTGACTTTTACCTCAGTGTGAGCATTCTTGGAGATAGAGAGACTGGCCGCATAGTTAGAAATGGATATGACAAAATAAAGGACAGACGTTCTAAAAATATATGTATGAAGGAAAGGAAATACCATAAGAGTAAGAAAAGCATTTTTGCATGAAGAAGAGCTTATCATAAGAAAGTCCCAACTGGGAAAGGAAGGAATTAGAAAGTTAGAAGCAGGTTGCAGAGGGTTTGTGACAGAGAAATGGATTATTAAAGATGAGTAGGCTTTTAATAGGCTTGTTGTTTAAAGAAGAGTGCTTAGCAGTTAAGGAAATACATCTGACAATTAGAACTAAGAACCTTGTGGTGTTGTTTGTGGTATTTTGTCTGCCAAACTGTGTTGTGAGTATGCTTAAGCTTTCAGATTTAGAAGATAAGGTACCAACACCTGAAGAAACTCCATCACATCCACCTGAATCACCACATTTCCCCACATTTGCTATATGAACTGAGCCCAAAAAGATGGAAAAGTTCCAGGAAAAGTTAAAGAAGATTCCCCGAGAAGCTCCCAAGCCTTGACTATTCTGGGAGGCTGCCACCTGGAACTGCTTATCTGCAAGACCTTGGAGAGGAACAGGAGTTAATTCTTTGAGGGCCAACAGCCAGCTGGAAGACACCCACCCCCCTTGTTCTCTTAACTTTACTGGTGAAGGGTATAAATTTCTTGGGGTTTTTGTAATAAAGTGTCATTGGCTCAAGAAGCCTTTGTCCATGTCAGATTCTTTCTAGGGAGCCCCGTCATTTAGGGACCTAAAGAAATTTAGTCCCTAAAGGGAAAGAATCGCTGCAGATAAGATTCTGTAGAACTTCACCTGCCTTTTGCCCCATCTTTCTGAGGATTTGACTGGGAGCGGACAATAATGACCCGACTGAGATTAGTCCGTGACACTCTATTATTTCTACAGTTATTTTCCTGATTTGATCTTCTAGAAATCTCTGAATTTCTGTTTTATCAGGTTCTGATGTTGTGGGGTTGTGGGCATTCATTGCTCCATTGTTATTCCTCTTTCCCATGATTTCGGAAGTTTGTGCCTTCTCTGGCTTCTTCCCTAGGTCACTACTACTTCACTTAAGGTGCTGTGGATCTCGAGTCTGTGGTATCTCAGTCCCCACTACTCTTTTACTGGGTTGTATCGCAGAGTCTCAGACCCAGGGAGTCAATCGAGGCTGCTTTAGACCATGGGGGGTGCCAGGTTGGGCGTTCTCCTATGGTGTAATATCTCTGCCACCACCACTCCCCCACTGGGTCAAGTCCCTGGGATTACAGTACTGAGATTTCTCCTCTAGGGGCCGCAATTTGACTCACTGTTGAGTGCGCAGATGGAGCTGTCGTGGACTCGGTGAATTCGCTGCTGCTGCCGCTGGTAGCAATATGGTGCTGCTGTTGCGCCCTCAGCCATGAGGCTGGCGTATTTCTTCTCTGTTTTTGAACTCCACTCTGAGTCCCTGCAGGGTGCACTGAGCCCAGCCCCTGGGAGCTTTAGCTGTTCCCTGCTCTGAGAAACCTGCCGAATCCCGCCCGGCTGTTCTGAAGCGGCTCACCTCGGCTTGCTCTCCGCCGCTCCTCTCTGGAGTTTGGTGGGCTGTTGAGTGCGTTGGTCTGGTGCCGTCCGGTGAACTCGCAGCTGCCGCCAGCAGTAAGGCATTGCTGCCGTGTTCTCGGGCCTGAGGCCGGCGTATCTCCTCTCTGGTTTCTGGGCTCCATTAGGAGTTCTCTTCCTCTCTGGAGCCTGGTGCTGCAAGGCAAAATGGCGCCCGCCACTTCATGCTGTGGCTCTGGCTGCAGCACTGCAGTCTGGCTTCTGGTGTCTCGTTTTTCCAGCCCTCTTTTCTCTGTCCCTTAAAATTACATCTTTTGTTTCTCTGCTGATGGTGTTCTCTGGGTATGAAAGGCGCCGATTCTATGGTAATAGAGATTGGTTGTTAGCGGGGCTCATAAGCCCCGTTTTGCTCCGTCGCCATCTTCCCGGAAGTTTTTTTCTGTATTTTTCATAAAATGTAAAAATACCCTAAGTTTCACCAATCACTGTCCTCAATATTTACACAAATGTTTTGAAACTTGCATCTACACAATTTTTTATAGCAACTTTATTCATCTTTGCCAAAACTTAGCATTAATCAAGATATACCTTAGGATGTGAGTGGATAAATAAGTTATGGTACACCCAATGGAATATTATTTGTTGCTTCAAAGAAATCAAATTAAAGGATTTTCTGTGCATGTGTGAATGTATCACTCTGAATCTCAACATGATCTACAATTACAATGTACCGATAAGAAATAAATTTAAGAAAAAGAAATCCAGCTATGGAAATGACACAGAGAAACCTTAAACACATATTACTAAGTGAAAGAAGCCATTCAGAAAATGATACATACTGTATGGTCTAAACTATGATATTTTAGAACATGTAAAACTTTTAGGGATTCTAAGATTAGTGGTTGTCAGCTATAAATGAATAAGCATAGAATACAGTATTATTTAGGGCAGAGAAAGTACTCTGATACTGTATTCATGGATACACCTTATTATACTTTTGTTTTGACCCATTATACATTAGTTTCGACAAAATAACAACACGTATCTAACCTTGGTGTTGTACACGTTTGGTAAGGTAAAGTAAGGTGAACTCTGGACTTTAGGTAGTAAGGTTGTGTTAAAGTAGGCTTATTGATTGTAATAAATTTAACCCCATGGCATGCAATGTTGATAGGTGTGGAAGATGCACATGTGCAGGGATACGGGTTATATGGGATTTCTCTGTGCATTTTACTCAATTTCTCTGGGACCCTAAAACAGAATAAATTTTATTCATCATGAGAAAAAAATAAAACTAGGGGTAAGAAATTAAGGAAAAATTTCACTTTACATAGTTCTTTTGATGGAAGTGATGGCATTGGTCACTCATCATAGATGAAACAGAAAATAAAATAAGATCACCCAATATTATGCTTGACACACTGATCATGCCTTTCAGTCCACAGACTGACAAAGAGCTATTCATACAAATTGACACAGCATGGGTGAGTCATGGACTGAAAAGTGTCAATTAACTTGTATGAGTTCATACAGCAGAGTAAACTGTGTCTACATGGAGCCACTGACTCAAAGATTTTGGGCAGAAGTGTCTTTTGGCAATCTTCTAGGAGAGGGTAAAAAATATTTTCAAAGTTAAGCAAACAGTGTGGGTGGACCCATTCACAGTCTGAAAATATTGAAACACCAGGAGTCCTATTTCCATTGGCTTTGTATGAATTCTAGAATGCAGCTGGGAAGAGAGAGGGTAGGAAATACTGTCAAGGCAAAATGGTCTAGAGTTTGGGGAAATGAAGCCCAGAAAGAAATATTTCTGAATATTGAGGGGTTATCTTATTGGTGGGAATTAATCCCAAAGTTGGTCTCTTTTTACTAAAAGCTGGAGCAGTCTAAAAAAAAAAAATCAAAGAAAAACCAATAACAACTATTCTCACAGCTGTGCAAAATTTGAAGCAATTGTGAAAAATAATTTTGTATAGATTAATAGAGTATCAGCATTGCATGCAAATGTAGTCTTATAGAATATAAAATGGTTAGAGATATTGAATACAGTTTAATTAAATGATTCAACTTCTTTTTGAAGGCTGAACTTTGAACCAATAAAATATCAATTCTGTTATGAGAGAGTGACCACTGTTTCAGACTGATATGTAATGATGATCAAATAAAGACACACAGGACAATGATGTTGCAGGAAAGTCACAGTAAGTGGCTTTATATAGGGAGAATTTATTCTTTTATCTTATTTAATCCTTGCCCTAGTCAGCTTGAGCTTCTGTATTAGTCAACTTTCTGCTGTCCTGACAAATTACATGAGAAGATCAATTAAACAATGAAAGGTCTATTTAGCCTACAGTTTCAGAGGTTTCAGTCCATAGTCACTTGGCTAAGTCATTTAGGGGCCTATGGTAAAGCACACTAGCTCTCTTTTTGCACAAGGATACTAATCCCATCATGGGATCTCTAATCTCATGGTGACATGGCAATCTAATTATCTCTTAAATGCTTCATTTTCAAATGCCATTACTTTAGGTGCCAGGGCTTCAATGTATGAATTCAAGGAGAACCATTCACTTCATAAAAGTTTTGTAACAAATCTTTGAGATAAATATTATTACACTAATTTTTCAGGTCAGGAAATTTTCAGGTCAGACCAATTTGTGTAAGAATGACCACATTCTTACAGGCTCAAAGACATACATGACCCCATCCATCACTCTGAAATTCATTATGATGTGAGATTGTAAGGCATCAATATAAGCATATTAAAATAGACTTTAAAAGTTTAGCAACTATTAGCATTTCCCTTTATTTATTTATTTATTTATTTATCTATTTATTTATTTATTTATTTTGCGGGTCTGGGGATGGAACCCAGTATGATTTGACCTCTGAGCTACACCCCCTGCCCTATTTTTTATTCTTTATTTTGAAACACGGTCTCACTAAATTGCAGAGGGCCTCCCTACGTAGCTGAGGCTGTCCTTGAACCGCGATCCTCCAGTCTCAGCCTCCTGCATGCTGGGATTACAAACATGCGCCACCACGCCCAGCGACCATTTCCCTTTTTGTTGCTAATTCTCACTTCGCCAGTCAGAGCTAAGCATTTCATCACCTCTTCACTGAGGAGAGGCTATATTTAACTTCGTAATTATTCTATTATGTCAGCTAAATATAACATGTGGATACATCTATGTATGTGCACAATTACATGAATCTGTTGAAGAGTTTCCTTTGGATGAACTATAGGAAAACATGGAATTTATAGTCAGGATTGTCTAGAAAGAGTGGGCAGACTGGAGATACCAGTAGAGGAATTCAGCCTGCTCCAGGGACTTCAGCAGCAGAACCTCACATATTTCTCACAAGGCCTCTAGTTACTTGTATTTCCTATCAAGTTTTCATTTTCTCTATAAGAGATTAATGGCGTCAGTAATTTCCCATGAAAATAGGACAGGTTATGAGGTATGAGAAAGGTGGTGTTAGCAACACTTATATGGTAAATGAAGGGATAAATGTTACATCTATATAGGACATATATGTATGTTTTTTTCTGTAAGTGAACATATGCATGTTTATATATAATGCATAAGTCATAGTACTTCATTTTAGTAAACTATAAAAATTACATTAAAATTAATTGGACTAGTTGTTTTGGGATTAAGTTTTTCTAATCTCTAGGAAGCCACTTGTTATCTATTCTAGAAAGGAAGTATATAGCCAGGCATGGTAATACATGCTCATAATCCTAGTACTTGGGAGGGCTGAAACGGGGATCACAGAGTTGTGGTTAGTCTCAGCTACTTAGTGAAGCCCTCACAACTTAGACACTGTTTCAAAATTAAAAGTAAAATAGGGCTGTGGGTATAGCTCAAAAGTAAAATGTCCCTGGGTTCAATCCCTACTACCATAAAAAAGGAAGGAAGTATATAGTATTATTGACATTGTGGTGACCAATTTGTGTAAGAATGACCACATTTAGCAATTTATCATCATCTCTCATTCTATTTACTTCTTTAAATTCTTATAGAACTGACAGGTAGAAGGGCAAAAGAGAAAGTCTGCCCACAGAAAATGCTGAAAGTTTTATTTTCAAAAACACATTATTATTTGAAGTCAGAAAGAAAGTAGTAGAAATGAATTTGTGCTCATTAACTTTCTTTGGGTTTAAGAGGATGGACTCCTATGGAGAGGATCATTTGCCTTCCTCACCTGCAAGAGCACATTACTCTGTTCATCTGAGCTGTGAGAGGAGAAATAAATTAGTCATGAATTTCTCTTCCTTTGCACATTCTATGTTGATTATCAAAGTAACCTTGAAAAAGGAAGCAAGTAAGAACTATGGCTCACTTTCATGTTAAAGAACCTGAGAACACAGAGTTCTGTGCCCGAGAATCTTTCATCCAGTATGCCAAGCAAGTGCATAGAACTCAACCTGTAGGCAGATATTTTTCCTGTATATAGTTCCTCTTGTCCATTATTTTGACTTTCAGTTCTGGAAAAGCACAAGAAGGCAAGATGCCAACCTTAGAGTAACTGTTGTTTGAAAGATAATGTCCCTTGGGGTTCAATTATAATTTCTAGCAAGCATCTTTGATGAAAGCTGTTATATGTTCTAATAATCTTTGAGTAACTTAGCTAGTAAAAAAAAAAGCAATGCTCAATGAAAACTTTAAGTTTAAACTTTAATTTTCAGTTGGTTTCTGAACGCTTGATGGGGCATGTGTATCTGTGTGTGGGGGATAAAAGAGGGGGTGGATAAGTCTCTTAGCCAAGTTTTACAGTTGTCATATGTGGGAGTTTCCAGAATCTTAAAAGGCAGTGAAAGCATCCTATATGTAAACTGCATTTTAAGTAGGTGGACTTACATCATCCATGAAAGGGAAATGGGAGAAAATATTCATATCTTTCTATCTTAGTTGAAATTGAAAAATATCCAGAAGCCCAGAAACTTCCCACTTGATATCATCTTGTCAAGAATGCTGGCCCTGCATTATAATTTTCTTCCAGACAATATCCCAAGTAGGAGTGCTGTTTCTGCAAATGGCTCAGCATGCTGCCTCCCTAAATGGGGAGCAGACAGTGTGTCTGTATTATGTACAGTCCTTATGTACATGCTCTTCCAGATGGATATGATCTATGATCTAAGTCCCAGATATAAAAATAGTTTACTTATGATGGACTTTTATATAATCTGGCTTTTCACCTGCCACGGGGTGGGGATAAAAACATTTCTACTCTCAGAAGAACATCTCCATGGAAATGGGCTCTGTATTAGTTCCATAATTCCATGGCCTGAAGAATAAAAAGGCATCTCTGAATTAGGTATGAAAGCTACTCTAGCCCAGAGAAGGAGTTAAATAAAAAGGAAGCAAAAATATATGGCTGCTATACACACATGAGTAGTACAGACTACTGTTAAAAGTTCAAGAATTCCCATCAATAGAGTCTGGGCAGCCATCTACCAACTAGCTGTGCAACTTTACACAATTAATTCACTCTCTCTAAATCTTACTTTTTCCATGAGTGTCAATGATAACATGTATGAAATAAAACATATAGTACTATGTCTAGCATATAATACTGTAAGCTAGAATATTATTCTTGTGGTTACCAACATGACTATGAAAACTGGAAGATGGAATCTAATGGCCTATATCATCTTGATCATTTTATTGTACCCATACTCATACACATATGGTTCTGTGTGCATGTACAGCAATGGCATTCTCTGTTCTCTAAGTAATTTGTCTAGACACAACCATAATTTATTCAACTATTGTATAAGTGCTGGTCTGGTTTCAATTGAGCATATAATAAGAATGTTTTATAAATTAGCTCATGGCACTATTGGATTCTGTTTTTAAAAGCATGAATCATTGTTTGGAGGACAAAAAAATCTATAGGAAACATTGATCTGTTACTTTGCACTATTGTTAAACTTAAAACTCTTTTAACTGTGTTAAAGAGTTTTATATACCATGTTAGCCCTTTTGTGAAACCTTAGCTCACTGAATATTACAACTTCCTGTAAAGTAAAAGACACAGATTGCTGTCTTGTGGGACATTTAGCGTACAGTGGTGGTTTATATACTTGTCCAAAAATAAGAATTGGAAACAGAATTAGTGATAGCTCTTAAGGTACCGGACTAGGTTTAGTTGTCCAACCAATAAGGAAGTGATCATCCAAGGTTTTCCTCATTTATCTTATCTAGATTTTGTGGGGGAACTTTCATGAAACATTCTGCTTCTCTTTTACAGACCTTTACACAAAGTCCCAAGAATTATAGTACTGGCCCTTCCCCCAAATTCTTCCGTTATCACTCTACTGAGGCATCAGCCTTAGAATATTCCCTAACCTTTGCCTCATAAAATTACTAAAAGCTTCAGGTTCTAGCCAGAAAAAGATCGGCAAGGAGAGATACTAATTGTTAAGAAAATATAGGAGAAAAGATATTTCATAGGTAGACTGATAGAAAGGGTTGAGTGCAGATATCATGTACTTAATTATAATTCAAAGTTCAAAAAGCTACAAAGAGAAACACAGTTAAAATTATTTATTCTAGCTGGGCCTAGTGGTGTGCACCTGTAATCCCAAACCAAAGAGTTCAGGCTGGAGGTCAGTTTACAATAACTTAGCATGACCTTATTTAGAAATGAAAAATAAAAAAAAGGGCTGAAGGTGTAGCTCAGAGGTATAATGCCCCTGGATTTAATCCTCAGTAATACACATGCACACCACGCACACACGCATGCACACACATGCACACACACATACACACATTCCTTTATTCTATCATTATCTAAACACCTATATTTTTTCCAGAAGCTAACAATGTAATTTCTTGTACACTTAGATATTCTTTCTCACCTGTATATTTTTAATACCTCTAGCCATTTATATTCACAAATAGTAACAAGCTATGTGCTCTGCATGGTACATTGTACCTTTCAAATAAAATACATAACTTGGAGATTATTCTATATTACTACATAAAAGTGTCCTTGTTCATATTTATAGCTCTAATGATATCTATATAAGCAGCCTCTGCTTATTGATATTCAGCCTTTCTTCTTAACCTTTTGCTGTCACCAACAATACCACAAAGCTTGAACACGTCCCTCTGTGCTCATGTGATTAAACATTCCTTGGTACTCAGGTCTGAAAGGAATTGCTCCATGTTAAGGAAGCAAGCATTTAATATAGCGAGTTCTGAATTTACAAATAATTAGAGGGTCATTGACCCAGCTAGAACAACGGGCCCTTCAGAGGTGCTCTAGGAGTACTTCCAAACTGACAGGCCATGGGGATTCTTATGGGAATTCTTCTGTAAGTTGGCGGCCACCCTGGGGATATTAAATTCAAAAACACATCTCATACCTGTGCTTCAGGGATCAGGAGGCCAAAGTCAAGAAAAACTGCTTCCTTTAAAACACTGCCTTCACAGCCAGATTTCTGGAAATTGATGCTAGAATGTGGCTACAGAAAAACTTCACAACCTGGAGCTTCCTCACTATCAGAAACAAAGGAGATAAATAAAAATTGGTTTTATTCATACATCTGTCTCTAAATCTCACTTGCCCACATAAATTGGAATCTAAATTTCTTTTAAAAATCTAATTGCACTGAAGTCTGGGAAATACCAATTTTAATTTTTTAGACTCTTTAGCAATTTAAGATAACAAGTTAATCTAGGAAAAGGTAGAGATTAAGGATAAGAGACTCAATTTAGCAGATAAAATAGCTTTCATTTTAAGTTATGGTATTGTTCTAAATAATTAAGAATCCTTCTCAAATACATAGGAGGGAAAAATTCCACTGACTAATTGAAATGAATGGCTTTTATTGACAGATGATAGTCGATTTTTTTCAGGTCAGAGGACTCCTCCCCTCCAATATATTCCATTAAGTCAAAGAAAATAGCCCCAAAGAAATGAAGAGCTACCTCCAGAGTAAACAAACAGAAGGACTCATACATACACACTTCTAGCTCAAGTCGTACCGACTCACTTGGGAGAGTAAGAGAGTAGAAGACATGTGTGATATCAAACCCACCAGCTCCAAGAGGGGGGAAACAGTGGAGAGAAAGGAAAATGTCAAAACCCAAAGGCCACATATATGATAAAATGTGCACTTTTGCATTTTAAACTGGATTTGCTTGCAATGTGGTTGAGTTGTTATAATGCACAGAAGCTAAGATGCAGTGTAAGCAGGAAAACATGATTATTATTTGGAATAGTAAGATAATAGCCTCTGATGCTAATAAGCACTCACAGTATAGAAATAAAGCCTAGTGGCTACTGTTATGAATTTTTAGGAATGGAAAACTATATGATTATGCTGATATTATACATTCTTGTTTAAAAAGAAACATATATTTACTCACTCTTTGTATGTAAAAAAACAACAAAATATAATATTACCTAGAACATGAAATAGGGATTTTTAGAAAGACTGTATTTTCAAAATTCAGTTTTAAGTGAAGACTTTAATATAAGTAATAATATTGGGTTAAGAATACTTTAATCATAAGGAATATTATTATGTTAATCAGATTTCTGACACTATAACAAATACAGGAGATAACGAACTTATAAGATCCTATCTAATACTAATAAGGCCCCACCCTGTTTATCTTCTGAGATCAGATAAGATCTGGCAGGTTTAGGGATCACAAAACTATGTTGCATAGACACAATGGAATTTTACCCTATAAAAAATAAAATATAAATATAAATAAAATATAAATATAAATAAAATATAAATACAAATAAAATATAAATATAAATAAAATATAAATATAAATAAAATATAATATAATATAAAATAATTTATATTTTATTATAAATGATCAAATGATCATGTGTAATAAAATATATTTATTATATTTTATTGTATTTTTATTTATTTTATTTATTTATTTTAATATATATTTATTATATTTTATTATATTTTATTATATTATAAATGATCAGATGATCATTTATAATAAAATGATCATTTGTAGGAAAATGGATGAAAGTAGAAAATATTATGCTAAGTGAGATTAGCTAGTTCCAGAAAGTGAAGGGTCATGTCTCTCTCACATATAGGAGCTAGACAGACATTGGGAAACAAAAGGGACTTTAGATAAATAAGGAAAGATACTAGTACAATAGTGGAAGGGTACTGGGGAAGAGAAATGGGAAGATGAAAGAGGAGAGCCGGGCGTGGTGGTGACACTTGTAATCCCAGCATTCGGGAGGCTGAGACCGGAGGATCGCAGTTCGCAGACAGCCTCCGCTACTTAGTGAGGCCTTTTGCAACTCAGTGAGACCCTGTTTCAAAATAAAGAATAAAAAATTGGGCAGGGGGTGTAGCTCGGAGGTCAGTTGCCTCTGGGTTCCATCCCCAGACCCGCAAAAAAAAAAAAAAAAAGAAAAAAAGAAAGAAAGAAAGAGGAGACTTAATGAAGGAAACACTTAAAATAATGGTATGTTCTCATATGATGTTATCAATACCACTTTTAATAGTATGTGCTGATGGGGTAAAGAACAGAGTGGGATCTGCAGGGAAACACCAATTGCTGTGTGCATGTATGTTTCTATCACTCTGAACCTCATTATGATATATAACTACAGTGCACTAATAAAAAATATAAAAGGCTTATTTTGGCTCATGGTTTTAGAGTTTTCCATCCATGATTAGTTGGCCTCATTGCCTTGGGTGGGGCACAGATAATGGCAAGAGTGTGTGGTAAAACACACTCATCTCATGGCTCGAAGGCAACCCCCCCAAACAAACCAAAAAACAAAAAAAGAAAGAACTGAAAAGAAAGTTGTAAAAGGAAGAGACAGAAGTCCCACAGTTCCTTTTGAAGGCACACCTCAATGACTAAAGACCTCCCACGAGGCCCCAACCCAAAGGTTTCCAGTAACATTGAGGTGGAGGTCAAGCCTTTAACACATGGGCATTTTGGAGGATCCTTAAAATCAAATGGTAGAAATATTGTGACTCAACTAAAGAAACAACACTCCTTAGACTATTAAAAACCCTGTCCATTTTTTTTTCTGAGGAATTCTTAGAGGGGCTAATATCTAAGACCTGATAACTCCATATTTTTGTTTGCTCAGGCCTCCCAAATTGAAGTCATGATTGATTTCTCTTTTGCTTTCTTATCAGCTTCCTTTTGCTCTCAGTCTGCATTGGACATCATGAAATCCCGCCGGATCTTCCTTTGAAATGAATACTGAACTGGCTGCTTCTCTTGATCACCACTTGACTGCTGTGGTCTCACAATTGTCCTTTTCCTTTTTCACTTGCTTCCTGGAGTCTCTTTGTAATCCAGCATCCACAGCAGTCGTGTGTGTGTGTGTGTGTGTGTGTGTGTGTGTGTGTGTGTGTGTGTGTCGTACTAGGGTTCCTGGAAACCCTTCTACCTCCTGGCTATACTCCCAGACCTAATATATATATATATATATATATATATATATATATATATATATATATATATATATATATGTATATTTTAAATTTGGAAACAGGGTCTCTTAAGCCAGAGAGGCTGGCTTCGAACCTGTATGATCCTCCTGTCTCAGCCTCCTAAGTGCGAGGATTACAAGGGTGCGCCACCACGCCCAGCCACAGCAGTCATTTAAAAATTAGATTGTCCAAAGCCAGGCGTGGTGGCACCCACTTGTAATCCCAGCATTTGGGAGGCTGAGACCAGAGGATCGCGGTTTGCAGACAGCCTCAGCTACTCAGTGAGGCTCTCTGCAACTTAGTGAGACTGTTTCAAATAAAGAATAAAAAACAGGGGAGGGGGTGTAGCTTGGAGGTCAAATGCCCCCAGGTTCCATCCCCAGACCTGCAAAAAAAAAAAAATAGATTGTCCATTGCTCAGATTTCTGTAATGCTTTCTCATTTTGCCTACAGAGAATTCTAAGCCTATACCCCTGTTTAAGGACCCAGAAGACCTATGTCATTGCTTGTTGGCCATCACCAACATTTCTTTCCTGTCCATCTCCCTGTACCACTCATCCCTTCCACCTATATCATCCTTTTTCAGTGTTCCCTCAACTGGCAGACAAGATCTGAAATAAAAATTTTGTACTGGCTTTTCTTCTGTGAGAAAGCTTCACATTACTGTCTCATCTTCTTATCTTCTTTAAGCATTTTGCCAAATGCTTCTTTATTTTTAGCTTTTGGTGGTACTGGGGATGGAACCCTTCTACCTCTGGGCTACACTCCCAGACCCATTTTATATTTTTTATTTGGAAACAGGGTCTCTTAAGCCAGCGAGGCTGGCTTCGAACCTGAGCGATCCTCCTGTCTCTGCTTCCCAAGTGTGGGCATTACAAGCGTGCGCCACCACACCCTATCACTACGCCTGGCTGCCAAATGCTTCTTTAAGCCTGGGTGTATGGTTTAGTGGTACATTGCTTGCCTACCATGTAGTAGAATCTGAGCTTGATCCCCAGGACGCACACACACACCTACCTGAGCACTTTATGACCTGCCCTACCACACACACACCCTCCCACGCATTCCAGTATATCCTTTATTATTCATCTTTATGACACTTGTCAGCTTCTGAATTGTATGATATTCTGATTTATTGTATTAACAGTTTACTATATTTTCTCTCAGCTAGATATGTACCTTTGCCTGTTTTGTTCAATACCACAAACTCTTGTAATCATGCCTTGCAGAGTGGGCACTCAATAAATGAGGTGATGTTTTTACTGGAAGAGTAGCCACTTAGCACTAAAGGCAGGTTGGGCAAGTACTTCAATAGTATGTATGCATAGAGAGAGAATCAACCAACGATTCCTGCACCTAACCACCACCTGTACCATTCCCACATCACCAATGTTTATTCATAGAGTTTACCAGGGAAGAATGTATAAAATTCTAGAGGTATGGAGGCTAATATTCTCCAGGTTTTAACTCTTCTGGCTAGTATCTGAATGGCTTGGGAGTATTAGGGATTAGTTTCCTCAACTATGAAATGGATACTCTATTAATTGAGTATTCTTCATAAAGTGGTTGTGAAAATTAAATGAGATAATGCGTGCAAAATGCTAAGTGTTTAATAAAATTGTAAGTAAATGTAATTACAAAGCACTTAAGTACAAGGATGTTATAATGTTATGTATGTCTCTATAATTTTATTTACAATTTTAATAAGCTTAGAAAAATTGTATAGGTAGTACAAAGATAAGCTTCATCCAAGCTCAGATATGAATTATCAAGGGCTCTGAAATACTAGTACATAAATTATTTTGTGGTATTATGAGCTTTCAGTAGTAAAATTCACATTCAAGTGAAAATGTAAACTGTAATACATTTCATATATAAATGAATTTGAATTTTGAATTATCTATTTAACTTTACATACTATTATCAATATATGCCCACTTATACCTCTAATTCAATGACACTTTCTTAAGAAATCATTATAAGTTAATAATAAGCTTTTTATTGTTTCAATTTTCAAATAAGAATTTATTATTTGAATTTCTATTTTTAAGTTCTTCTCTTAACTAGACCATCTTTACTATACAGCTAAATTTTTAAACTTTGATATTTTCAATTAGCTTCAATTTATCAGATATATATATATATATATATATATATATATATATATATATATATATGGCTGTCTTAGATTTTAACCACTTTTGGAATAAATATTTGCATAATTGATTAGCAATCCTTGATATTGTGGTTATTTCTTCAAGAACATCCTTTCATTAAATGTGGAGTTTTCAACCAGTTGGAAATCATCTTTTTTGTTATATAAATCTGGCTCAATTTTTGAATCTATTACCTTAATGTTCAATGCCATTTCCCATTTTGAAAACTCATTTTATGTGAGAGTATTTGAAATGATCAGAGCTATTACCAAGAAAATGACCAATAAGCCATAAAGCTGCTCAACTCATTTCTAGCACCATTTATTTGTCATTGAGAAAGTTTTATTTCATGGTTACTTTGGAAGAGGCTGTGAGTGCATAGGTAGCAGATCTCTGAGTATAAAGGTATATTGTCCTGTATATAATGTATTTAGAGTTAACACTGTAGCTGTTTAAAAAAGTGCAAAATTAAGGCCACTGTGCTTTAAAAAATGTAGTACAGGTATCTGAACTTTAAATAGAAACAGCGAAGAAGCCAGAGAAATATGTACAAGAGCTAAGTCTTTATTTCATTCTCCAGATTTGCACTGCAGTCACTAGACTAAGATATTCCAGTCTCCAAAAATTCACCAGCATGTGGACTGTTCTGAGAAAACAACAAAGAACAGCTTTACTCAAACTCACTTCTCCAAATAGGATACACTAAATCTTTCTTCCAAGATGAAATGGGTTAAACCAAAATCAGGAACTTAACAAATTGTGTCAAACCAGGGTGATTTCAAACTGAATTTAAACTTTCCATCCTGTTCCAATACCTGTACAGGATTATAAATCAGGTACAGGAGGCTGTAGTCCAACTTTTCTGTATCAAATATCGTTTTAATCTTTTAGGAAGATGACAGGAGCCCAAGATAGAGCTGCAATGTATGACCCTTCCACTGGTAGAACAGAGGGGTCTGTCTATCCACCTTGAGAAGCTTCAGAAAACCAATCAAACAAATTTCAGGTACATTTCACAACCCATATACTTTTCACCTCTGTTGATAAGTGGCATCGTGGCCCAGACTATTTTTCTTTGCTTTTCAGTAGGATTAAAAGCTCTCCTTGAATGTTTTAAGACCTTGTAAAATGGTGCTTCATATCAGCTTTATGATATATGAGAATATAGCAAAGTTTAGTTAGTTGTCTTTCCTAAACACTTTAAAGATTTTTGAATCAAAGGAGCAATTGGTGGAAAACATTTTAGTTGCTAAAATATAATGTGTTCATAGCTGGATTTTGTTTATTTTTATTTGAGAACATAACTACTCTTTGTAGCCATTAAGAGAAAAGCAAAATATAAATCTAGAGATGTTCCCTTCCTATAAAGCAAGTGTTGAGGAAGGGGAGGTTTCTAGAAATGAATAAGATAAGATGGGGCAGCAGGCCTTTGAATAATCTAAGTCAAAATTGATGATTGTCATTGCACACTATCATCATTCGCAGGCCCATGCCAGTAATCTATAGCTGTCGATATATATAAAAATATTATAGATTTGGGTGGCAAAAACTCAGTTCATTCCAACCCCACAAAAGAGGGCATGAAATAGTTCTTTCTCTAGGGAAGTTTCACAACATTGTATAGATGACTCTTAATAGAAGAATATTTTTAAATAGTATGAGAAATATAAAGTTATTTTCCTGATGAAATTGGTGAAATATAATCACTTCCCTCCCTGTATCACAGGTAGAATAATGCATTCCAAAAGAAATAAGAAACAGAATTCTCAACTCACAGAGAAGAGAGAAATAAAAACACGATTCCATGGCAAAATCCAAGAGGAAAACGCATTTCCCAGCAACAGGCCATAAATCTGCTTGGCAGAAGAGCTGCAAATGACTTTAAGAAGGTAACATTATTATTCCAACTCGTGGATGTAGGCACGAGTTGGAATAATAGGCCTCCATTTTCTCATCATCTATAAATTTTTTTTTTTGGTGGTACTGGGGTTCCTGGAAACCCTTCTACCTCCAGGCTACACTCCCAGGCTTATTTTATATTTTCATTTGGAAACAGGGTCTCTTAAGCCAGCGCGGCTGGCTTTGAACCTGCGTGATCCTCCTGTCTCCGCCTCCCAAGCGCGGGGATTACAAGCGTGCGCCACCACACCCGGCATCATCTATAAATTTGAAATAATAAAAAGCGAATAAACTTCTTAAATTGTGAGAGTTAAGGTGAGTAATGCACATGGAGCACTTAATCAATGCTGCACACAAAATTGCTTGTGTTTCCTGTTATCATTTTTAAGGTAATAAAGTAAATTTTGAACACACACACACACACACACACACACACACACACACACACACACATATATATATATATATATATATATATATATATATATATGTAATATCTGAAAGACAAAGCCTTTATACTTTATATCAGGAAACAAGAAGTAATTATCAATCAATAGAAGAAAAGAAATTTTCAGTAAGAGTATTATAGTCAGGAAGGAAAACAGCAGGGACTGAACTAGAGACAGGAATAAAGGTGTCACAATTTTCCTCAAAATTAATATGATTCCTCATTATTTTGTCTTGTATGTTTATGACAAAATTAACTGCATGGTGACCTACAGATGGTTCTTATTGGAAAGTGTGTTAATTTATCTTCAGTCCTTACTTTTCATCATCTTGAAACAATAAGGCTCTCCCTATTTGTAAGACCCAACCTGCTTTCTTTCCTGCATATTTGCAACAGTCTATATTTTGATACCCAGGGGAAAAAGGGAGCTAAAAAAATATTTCTCTGCAGGGATTTTGCTTTAAAAAGTCTATATTCTATCTGTCTGTGTTAGTTTTATATACATACACTTGCACTGGTTTTAACATGCTATGTTCTTAAATATAGTTGAATGATATAGCGGGCTTCTCAGGAGCATTCATTCAATAGCATGGGTCTCCAAGGAAACAAAAGAAAACTTCCTCTTCCTGTGTTTAACTCTCATCTTTCTCACCAGAGGATTTGGAGAAAGATGTGTTTGGTTTATTTCTCTCAGATCACATACTTTTGGCTAAGGAGAACCTTTACAGGGAGGCAATATTCTTGGATCAGTCAGGGTTGTTGGAAAAGAGGAAACCACTCTCAATATATTTAGCGGAAAGAAAATTAATATAAGAAATTTGAGGCTTAGAAAACTATTGTAAGAGCTTCAGATGCAGTGATCTGAAGGGCCTCTTGTAGGAAATCTGGAAATGTAAGGATTCCCTGGACATCACCAGCAATGGTGTTAGTTGCCAGCAGAGTTTAAATAGCAGCAGGCAAGAATGCTCCAAATACAAGTAAGCCAGGCTTCATCGCTTTTCCTCTCCGTATCTTGTCTTTTCTTCTCCTCTGTGTTCTGTCTCAAGAGACTGACAGTCTGGTCTACATAGGAGATCCATTTTGTCATTCAGCTTCTACCTGAGTGTGATCAATGAGAAGTACCAACAGGACACAAGAGGAAGGGTTTAGGGCAATTATTCTCCTCCTTCCCTTCAAGTTTATTTTAGAAGGCTGAGCCCTTTGTCAATAGGTGATTTCAAGTAACCCTTCTCTCCCAAAACTATCCTTCCAAATACTCCTTAGTAACTAAAACACTCTTTCAGTTATTCTGACATGGGTATACCAATTATTTTGTTGTTGTTGTTTTACTGAGAAGCTGACTAATATTGTAATTCATATCATGAGTGTCAAAGTTAAGTGGGAAAGTGGGCCTGTCAATATTTTCCCAGTTTTAGGATGTATGATGGAAACAGATATACTTTTTTGGGGTACTGGAGATTGTTGAACTCAGAAGCACTCTGACTCAAGTTACATTGCCATCTCTATTTTATTTTGAAACAGGATCTCACTAAGTTGCTGTGGATATTGTTAGGTTGATAAGGCTAGCTTCAAACCCATGTCTTTCCTGTAGCAGCCTCCCAAGTACTGGCTTAAGAGGTATGCATCACTGTGCCCAGCAAAAAATAGATATAGTAGTCCCATCATTTGGGAGGCTGAGACAGAAGGATTGCAGTTTGTGGACAGCCTCAGCTAATACCTAATAAGGCCCTTTGCAACTCAGTAAGACCCTGTTTCAAAATAAAGAATTAAAAAAAAATAGGGCTGAGGGCATAGCTCAGAGGTAGAATGCCCCTGGGGTTTCATCTAGAGTCAAAAAAAAAAAAAAAAAAAGCTAATTGAACAATTGAATTCCTGATCCATGGGATGAGGGCTAAGTGGTAGGAAACTATCAGTTGTTAACCTGATTCTTCCATCCATGGGCATAAACCTGAAACATAACCTTATCCTTTGTAGAATTGTAGATTGATGTCATCATCAAATATATGAGCGATATTATGGTGGTGATTCCTACTATGTCCTTATTTAAACTTAACCATTTGGCTAGTGCCAAGTCATATGGGTTGTGGAAAGCTAAAGCTAATTATCTCAACTTAGTGATGATGCCAACTGCAGCTGCAGTTCCAGATGTGCTATTTATACTAGAGCAAATAAACACAGCTTGTTGCAGCTATTGATCTGTAATTTTTCCTTTTTCATTTCAATCAGTAAGGAAAATCAGAAGCAATTTGCATTTCATGGCAAGGACTACAGCATGTGCTTACTACGTTGACTTCCTCCCCTGTGATGGACTATGCTGACATTCCCACTCTCTAGCATTGATATCTCACAGAACATCTTGCTGATCTATGGCACCAATGGCACTTTGCTAACTGAATTTGATGGAGAAGAAGTGGCAAGTGCTCTAAATGTCTTAGTAAGATATATTTGAGCCAGAATGTGAAAGACATTTCAAAAGTTTATCACATTGGTGAAGTCTCTTGGAGTCCATAATTTGGAAAATGTCCAGCTATCTTTTCTATTATACTTTGCTGTTCATTATAAAAGGAAAATCCTTGGTGATATTCTGTAGTTTTTGGAGGAGTTACAGAACTCAAAAATGTATTCAACTCTCTGAGGCTGATCTGTGGCTTTACTGCTGTGAGGAGAGTCTGAAAAAAGCAGAGCCAAGGCTAATTTTTAATATGACATTATTCCTCATGGGGTACAGTCATTTATTTTATCACAGTGGTTTAATCCTATTATCAAGGGGTGATGGTTTGCTGTCAAAGGAGTAGAAAACATATCTGAGGTAGGTTTCCCTTCTCTACTTGGAGCAAGGTTGGTAGCAGCATAATTTGTTTACTCGGCTAACTCATTATCTATTAATAATATCCCCAATCAGAGGGAATATTTTATATTAAAGAAAGGGTGCTAATAAATTTACTTGTTAGGTTACTCCATATCATCTTATCCAGTTGGATTGATGATATAATAAAATGGCCTACGATGGGCTCAGTTACATTGGTACCTAGTATATAACTCCTCTCTAGATTGGGCATTTATCCTACACAATAGAAGTGTGTGTGTGTGTGATTTAATCCCTGTGACCAAATAACCTGACACCCTAGAGGAGGAAGAGTTTATTCTGGCTCATGGTTTAAAAGAATTCACTCCGTTTGGCCAGCTCCAAGGCAGAAACATCATGTTGGAAGGGCATGGTGGAGGAAAGTTGCTCAGGTCAAGGCAGCTAGGAAGCAGAGAGAGGGAGAGAAAAGGATCAGGGAGAAGATAGATACTCGGGACCATGCCCAGTGACCTACTTCCTCCATCTAGGTTCTACCTCCTATTAGTCTATTCAGTTTTCAGTGGATTAATTCACCAAATGAATTAATCTAATGGTAATGTCAGAACTCTCATGATCTTATCACTGTCAAAAAGCCCCACCTCTCAATCTTGTTGCATTGGGGAGCATATTTCAACATATAATCTTTTAGGAAGATGTTCCATATTCACATCTGGGAAGCATGGGATGAAGATGGAATCAACTCTGAAAATTCTTTTCTTCTAAAAAAAATCCAACTAAATTCAGTCCAAATAACCATTATTTTTATATAGTGTTTTATTTATAAGCTTTAAAATTTTGTCTACAATTTTTTTCTCTGTAGATATTTATGAGTTACATATTATCTTCTTTAACAACTATTCTTGATTTTAATGTTCCCAAAAGCATGTACCAAATTCAGTAAAACAAAACTATTATAATATCTTTCCTTTTTACTCTATGGCTTTCCAAAAATTGCCTTAACATAACACAAAAGTTTTCTCTGTCACTGTGTAAAAGACCATAAGAATAATTAGGTTCATTTCAAAATTATCCTAATAAACTCAGAAATATTATAAAAGCTCTGTATACCAAACTTTTATTTATTTATTTATTTATTTATTTATTTATTTATTTATTTTTTATTGGTGCATTATATTCATACAACTTATTGGGGTAAATAACTTGTGTGTACAAACATGTACACATCGCTGATTTAACCGCAACCCAATTCCCACCCCATTCCCTCCCCGTCCCTCCCTCCCTTGCTTGGCTTAGTGATTGACTTCGATATGTTTAAGTACATGGTGTGTTTTAGAAATTTTCCTCTTCCCCCCTCCTTTCTCCTCCTTTAGGTTGTCTTGTTTGCTCCTCTATAGGATTTCCTCTTTCAAGAGTTCCTCCTATGACCCATTTCTCCCTAACTCTCACATATTAGGGAAAGCATCTGATTTCTTATTTTTTGTGCCTGACTAATCTCACTTAGCATAATGTCCTCCAGTTCCATCCATTTCCCTGAAAATGATGTAATTGAGTTTTTTTTGATGGCTGAGTAAAATTCCATTGTGTACATATCCCACAGTTTTGTAATCCATTCTTCTGTTGATGGGCATCTTGGCTGGTTCCATAGTTTGGCTATGGTGAATTGTGCAGCTATGAACATAGATACACATGCATTAGTTTGGTAGTTTGGTTTCTTTTCTTTTGGGTAGATACCCAACAGTGGTATTGCTGGATCAAATGGTAGGTTTGTTCCCATTCTTCTGAGGATTCTCCATACTGTTTTCCAAAGTGGTTGCACTAATTTGCAATACCACCAACAATGTCTTAGAGTTCCCAATTCTCCACATCCTCGCATCATCTGTTGTTGTTTGTGTTTTGAATGCTTGCCATTCTAGTTGAAGTTAGGTGGAATCTCAGGGTAGTTTTGATTTGCATCTCTCTGATTGCCAGTGATGTTGAGCATTTTTTCATGCATTTATTGGCCATTTGAATTTCTTCTTTTGTGAAGTGTCTATTTAGTTCATTTGCCCATTTTGTTATTGGATAGTGTGTTTTCTTAGTGTTGAGTTTCTTGAGTTCTCTGTATATTCTAGATATTAGTCCTCTATCAGTGGTGTAGGTGGCAAAAATCTCCCATTTTGTTGGCTCTTGATTGAGGTTCCTGATAGTTTCCTTTGCTGAACAGAAGCTCTTCAGTTTCATGCAATCCCATGCATTGATTCTCCTTTTAATTTGTTGTGCCTTTGGGGTCTTGTTGAGGAAATGTTTGTCTGTGCCTATGTGTTGTAGTGTTGGACCTATGCCCTCTTCAAGGAGCTTCAAGGTCTCTGGTTTAATTTCCAAGTCTTTGATCCATCGTGAGTTGACTTTTGTATAGGAAGAAAAAGTGGGATTAATATCCAGTTTTCTGCATATGGTTAACCAGTTTTGCCAACACCATTTGTTGAAGAGGCTATCTTTTTTCCAGTGTATGTTTTTGGCCCCTTTGTCAAAAATCAATTGGCTGAGAGTGTATGGACTTGTCTCTGGGTCTTCTATTCTGCTCCATTGGTCTATATATCTGTTCTTTTCCAGTACCATGCTGTTTTTATTACAATGGCTTTGTAGTATAGTTTAAAGTCAGGTATTGTAATTCCTCCTGAATGGTTTTTGTTGCTGAGAACTACCTTGGCTATTCTGGGCTTACGTTATTCCAGATAAATTTAAGGACTGAATTTTCTATGTCTGTGATGAATGATCTTGGTAGTTTAATGGGCATTGCGTTGAAACTGTAGATCACTTTTGGAAGGATGGCCATTTTAATGATATTTATTCTGCCAATCCATGAACATGGAAGAGCTTTCCATCTTCTAAGATCTTCTTCAATGTCTTTTTTCAGTGTTTTATAATTTTCTTTGTAGGGATCTTTTACCTCCTTGGTCAAGTTTATTCCTAGGCATTTTATTTTTTAGTGGGAGATCCTGAGTGGAAGTGTTTTCTGAATTTCTTTGTCAGTGGATTTATTGTTGGTGTACAGGAAAGCTTCTGATTTTTTAAGATTGATTTTGTATCCAGATACTTTGCTGAATTTGTTGATCAGTTCTATAAGCCTTTTGGTTGAGTTTGTTGGGTTTTCTAAATATAGCATCATGTCATCTGCAAATAGTGAAAGCTTAAGTTCTTCTTTTCCTATTTGTACTCCTTTGATTTCCCTTTCTTGCCTTATTGCTCTGGCTAGAGTCTCTAGTACTATATTGAAGAGAAGTGGTGATAGTGGACATCCTTGTCTCATTCCAGTTTTTAGGGGGAATTCTTGAAGTTTTTCCCCATTTAATACGATGTTGGCAGTAGGCTAATTGTAGATTGCCTTAATAATGTTGAGATATGTTCCTTCTATTCCAATTCTCTGCAGTGTTTTTATCATAAATGGATGTTGAATTTTATCAAATGCTTTTTCAGCGTCTATTGAGATGATCATGTGGTTTTTGTCTTTGATTCTGTTTATATGATGAATTACGTGGATTGAGTTTTGTATATTGAACCAGCCTTGCATCCCTGGGATGAACCCTACCTTGTCATGGTGAATGATTTTCTTGATGTGGTTTTGAATGCATGTTGCTAGTATTTTGTTTAATAGTTTTGCATCCAAGTTCATCAGAGATATAGGCCTGTAGTTTTCCTTCCTTGAGCTGTCTTTATTTGGTTTGGGTATTAGTGTGATGTTGGCTTCATAGAATGTATTTGGGAGAGTCCCGGTTTTTTCTATTTCCCGAAATAGTTTGAGTAGTATTGGGATTAGTTCTCCTATAAAGGTTTTATAGAATTCACTTGGGAAACCATCTGGTCCTGGTATTTTCTTTGATGGTAAGCTCTTTATTGCTGTTTCAATCTCTTTGATTGTTATTGGTTGGTTTAAGTGTTCTATATCTTCTTGACTCAGTTTAGGAAGGTTGTATTTATCTAGGAAGTTGTCGATTTCCTCCAGATTTTCCATTTTGTTGGAGTATAGTTTTTCAAAGTAGTTTCTGATAATCCTCTGGATTTCTATGCTGTCAGTAGTAATGTCTCCTTTTTCATCCCTTATCTTCATAATTTGGGTTGATTCTCTCTTTTTTTTAGTTAGGTTGGCTAGTGCTTTATCAATCTTGTTAATTTTTTCAAGCAACCAGCTTTTGGTTTTGTTGATTTTCTGTATTGTTTTTTTTATTCTCTATTTCATTAATTTCTGCTCTAATTTTAATAATTTCCCATCTTCTGCTGGCTTTGGGGTTCAATTGTCCCTGCTTTTGAAGAGCTTTGAGGTGTGTCATAAGGCTATTTGAAGATTTTCTGTTTTTCTTATGTGAGCACTCAGTGCTATAAATTTTCCTCTTAATACTTCCTTCAAAGTATCCCAGAAGTTTTGATATATTGTTTCTTTATTTTCATTTGTTTCTAGAAATTTCTTGATTTCACCTCTTACATCTTCTATGACCCGTTCTTCATTCAGAAGTGTGGTGTTCAGTCTCCACATGTTTATGTTGTTTCTCTGGGTCTTCTTATAGTTGATTTCTAGTTTCATTCCATTATGGTCTGAAATGACACAGGGAAGTATGTAGCATGTTTTAAATTTGCTAGTGCTCATTTTGTGTCCCAGGATGTGATCTATTTTGGAGAAGGTTCCATGAGCAGCTGAGAAAAATGTAAACTCTGCTGTAGTTGGGTGAAATATTCTATATGTGTCCAACAGGTCCATTTGGTTAATGGTGTTCTTTAGTTCTGAGACATCTTTACTGACCCTTTGTCTGGAAGATAGGTCTAGTATTGTGAGAGGTGTGTTGAAGTCTCCCAATTTTATTGTGTTGGGATTTATGTGTGACTTCATGTCACAAAGAGTTTGATTTATGAAAGTAGCTGCCCCTATGTTTGGGGCATAGATGTTGATTATTGTTATTTCCTCTTGCTGGACTATTCCTTTTACCAGTAAAATGTGACCTTCTTTGTCCCTTCTAATAAGTTTGGGTTTGAAGTCTATCTTGTCTGATATCATAGTTGCTACTCCTGCTTGTCTTCGAGTACCATTAGCATGGATTATCTTGCTCCAGCCCTTTACCTTGAGTTTGTTCCTATCTTTACTTGTAAGGTGTGTTTCTTGTAAGCAGCAGATGGACGGATTCTGGCTTTTAATCCATTTTGCCACTTTATGTCTTTTTATTGGGGAGCTGAGAATGTTTACATTCAGTGTGATTATAGAGAGATAATTTTTATTTCCCAACATGTTAAGATCTTATTTCTGTTTGAGATACTGTTTATTCTTCTTTGCTTAGTTGTCTGCTGAATGGGAATTCTTGTTTCTTTTTTTCTTGCGTGTATTATTCATTTCCTCTTTGCAGTTAATCTCCTTGAGTATTTTCTCTAGTGCTGGTTTTGAAGACATAAATTCTTTCAGTTGCTGTTTGTCATGGAAGCTTCTTATTTCCCCATCTAATATGATGGATAGTTTTGCTGGGTAGGAAATTTTTGGCTGGAAGTTGTTTTCTTTCAGAGTTTGGAATATGTTACTCCAAGCCCTTCTGGCTTTCATAACTTGGTTTGGGAAGTCTGGAGTGATTCTAATTGGTTGCCTTTGAATGTCACGTGGCCTTTTGTTTTTGTTTCCTTTAAGATTCTATCCTTGGCTACCACATTAGTCATTTTGACAATTATATGGCGTGGGAATCCTCTTCTCTGATCCTGTCTAAAGGGAGTTCTATAAGTTTCCTGGACCTGTGTATCGACCTCTTGCTCTTTGTTTGGAAAATTTTCTGCTATTACTTCCTTGAAGAGATTGTTGATCCCTTTGGTTTCACCTTCTTTTCCCTTCTCTATTCCAATTATTCTTAAGTTAGCTCTCTTGAAATGGGCCCATATTTCTTCAATGTCAGATTCCTATTGTTGGTTTTTTTTTTTCTAAATTAGAAACTATGTGTTCATTTTTGGAATGATCATCTTCAAGAAGCGAGATTCTATTCTCCATGTGGTCTAATCTGTTGTTTATACTTTGAATTGAGGCCTTTATTTCAATGATTGCATCCTTTATCTCTTTTTGAGTCTCTCTGAATTCTTTTCGAAAGTCCTCTATTATTTCTAAAGTTCTTTTCCTGATTTGATCTTCTAGAGATCTTTGGATTACTGTGATATCAGATTCTGATATTGTGGGGTTGTGGGCATTCACTGCTCCATTGTTCTCTTTCCCATGATTTTGGAAGTTTGTGCCTTCTCTGGGTTCTTCCCTGGGTCACTACGAGTTCACTTAAGATGCTCTGGATCTCGAGTCTGTGGTATCTCAGTCACCACTACTCCTTTACTGGGTTGTATCACAAAGTCTCAGACCCAGGGAGTCAATCTAAGTTGCTTAGACCGTGGGGGGTGCCAAGTTGGGCGTTCTGCAGCCGGGAGTTGTGACTATGGTGTGATATCTCTGCCATCGCTATTTCCCCACTGGGTTGCACTGCCAAAATCTTCGACCCAGGGAGACTATCTGCGCAAATCACTGGGAGTGCAGTACTGGGATTTTTCCCCTAGGGGCCGCAATTTGATTCACGGTTGTTGAGTGTGCTGATGGAGCTGTAGTGAACTCAGTGGATTCACTGCTTCCCTCACTGGCAATATGGCGAGAATGCCACGCCCTTGGCCATGATGCGGCGTATTTCTTCTCTGGTTTTGAGCTCCCCTCTGAGTCCTTGCCAGGTGTGCTGTGCCCGGCCCTTGGGAGCTTTAGATGTTCCCTGCACCGACAAAACTGCTGACTGCCACCCGCAGCAGCACCTGCTCACCTCGGCTCGCTATCCACCCCTCCTCTCTGGATCCTGGTGGCTGGTTGAGTGCGTTGGTCTTCAGGTGTCAGGTGAACTTGCCGCTGCTGCTTGCAGTAAGCCGCTGCTGTTGTGTCCTTGCCTGTGAGTTTGGTGTAGTTCTTCTCTGGTTTTGAGCTCTGCTGAGTCCCTGCGGGGTGTGCTGATCCCGGCCCTTGGGAGCTTTAGACGCTCCTTGTGCCGAAAAAACTGCTGACTGCCGCCCTGTTGTTTGGCAGCGGCTCACCTCGACTCGCTGTCCACCCCTCCTCTCTGGCGCCTGGTGGCTGGTTGAGTGCGTTGGTCTAGGGTCATCCAGTGTACTCACCGCTGCAGTAAGGCGCTGCTGCTGCATCCTAGGCCACGAGGCCGGCGTACCTCCTCTCTGGATTTGAGCTCTGTTCTGAGTTTCTCTCTTCTCTGGAGCCTGGTGCTGCTAGGGAAGATGTAGGCCGCGCTGCTCCTCATCATGGCTCCAGTCGCTCCAGCCGCTTCGCGCCATGGCTCTGGTTGCTCCGCCTGTATACCAAACTTAATTCATATTTTTAAGAACCTGATGAATAAAGAACTTATATTCCTAATAAATATGTAAAAATAAATGATCTTTTAATGATCAAATATTTTCAAATTAAAACAAAAGCATGTTCTTGTTTCAGCCTATATGGGTACAATTATTGATACCAAAGGGGTTTGAAATGTTTCTATGATTCTTGATTCACATAACTTTTTTTTCCTTCTTTGTTCATTTTAAGATTGGACAATTACTAGGGGGAAGCTATTTATTCAATAACAAGCAAATAGAAATATATTACTTTTTTCAGTCTTTTCCTTAGATCCAATAGCTAAAGACATATGCACCCATTCTTAACATAATAGCAGTAATAGAAAACATAGAATATCAGTTGATCTAATCTATCCACAAACTTAATGGTTTTCTATGTTATGGAACTCACTTATTGGCAAGATACTCTTAGAAATTTTCAGCTGGATGCTTGAATGAGTTAGTGCCGAGATTACACCTTTCTCCTTGGCATCTGTGTGATAGTCTCCCACGCAGTTAATTGGCTGGTCCTCAACATGAGCGAAAGCCCCGAGAGAAAGTGTTGTCTCTGGCCAAAGTACTCCCCCACTCTTAGATATTCTTTCATAAATATTATTCTTTTGGTAATGATTCTTTTAACTTTCCACATGAATTGCTCCAGTGATGTAAGATTAGGACTGTTAGAGAAACTGAGTCCATGGAAAATAAACTTTCTGGTAATTTGACTAAATCTTTAAACGTCCTTGGCTTTGCTCAAATGGTAATAAAATCTAATTAGAATTCAAATGCAGTGGCAGCATTCCAGTCACAGTTATTACAAACGCAGATTTCCCATCTATCTCTGACCTTCTTCCTAATCATTAACTTACAATAAAAGCCCTAAAAGGGAGGCAACCTGGTGCCTCTGTTTACCCCTCTCCTTGTGATCCTGCCTAGATACAGAGAAGATAAAGTTTGGGTGTGACATCAAAGCAACCTAGTTTATGAGCAGCTAATACTGCCCAATACAATAGAGCTGAAGGCTAGGAAGATTCTTGACCTTTACACCCAGTATGAGCACTGCCTGAGACAGGGAGGCACCACGTGGCTAAGAAATGAATATGTCAGAACAAAGGATAGATATAATAAATGTGTAAGTGTGAAAGAAAGGAAATATGGTGAGAATAAGAAAGGATTTTTGTATGAAGAAGAGCTTATCCTAAGATTGTCCCAAATGGGAAAGAGAGAATCAGGATATTGCAAAGGGTCTGTGATAGGAATATGGATTATTTATAAGATGAATAGGCTTCTAAAAAGCCTGTCGTTTGAGGGAAAATGCTCAGCAGCTAGAGAAGTACATCTAACAACTAAATCTAAAAACTTCATGTTACTTTTTTATATTTATCTGTTAAACTGTGTTGTGAGCTTGTTTAAGCTTTCAGACTTTAGATGGCAATGCAGACGAAACCTGGGAGACCTTCATCGCATCCCCCTGGATCGCCATATCTCCCCATGCCTGCCATATGGACTAAGCCCTAGAGATGGAAAGTTCCAAAAAAGTTAAAGAAGATTCCATGAAAGGCCTATTCTCCAAGCCCTGGGCGTGCCTGTGCCTTCTGGAATTTGCCCTTTGGAACTGCCTGTCTGCAAGGGCAGCTGGATCTGCCGCAAGATCCGGAGAAGATCCGGTGCTAGTCTCTTGAATGCCGGACTAGTTTTTTACTTTGTTTACATGTCATTCACTATTGTTTTGCAGTGATTGCCCTCCTTTCTTTTTTTTTCTACTATTAATCTCACTGGTGAAGGATATAAATTTTCGGGTTTCTTGTAATAAAGTGTCAATTGCTCAAGAAGCTTTTGTCCATGTCAGATTCTTTCCCGAAGCGCCGTGAATAGGAACTTAAAGGAATTTATTTCATAGAGGGGAAAGAATCGCTGCAGATAAGTGGCTGCAGAATGGCACCCGAATCCATGCCCATCTTTCTGAGATAAATCGATCTCGAGCAGACTTCAGCGGCCATCCCGATTGAGTCAGTCTGCCGCAAGTTAGTGTTGCTTTTCCCTTTGCGTATCACTATGTATCAAAGCAATGGCTATGTTCAAAAGGCAGCCACTTCCATCCTTTACTGGGAGAAGAATCCCATGATTATTTCTTCTAAATAATGGGATTATCTGTGTTCTACAAGGGCCTCCTAAACAGAGACCCCTTCAGATTATCTTCATTTACTTATGCTTATAGATGCTTCATTTAAAAAATACAAAAAAACTTGTCAAGTAAGCTATTTAATCATAGCATGAATATGTCCTTAAAATTAAAGCTTCTCACATAATTAAATTAATTTAGATGGCTACATTAATTGCTATTGCTTAGATCAACCATCTAAGAAAAGTAAAAGGACTCTGTACGTACACAGATAGGAGACATGATATTGGGTTAGTCTATTATTTTGAATTCTTGGGTTACTAACATTTTCTGACCATAATAGGAACCCTTTTGAAGTGGGTGGAAAATTAAAGGTAACAGTAAGGTCAGTCCTTTTTAGTATCTACAAGTTACTTCTGTTTAAATTAATAATAGGCTTATCTTCCATATGTGAGAACTACTTCCAGTCCTACATTCTACTCTATTATAAGCTGATATTAACTATTATAGGAGTTGCAGATGATATTTCTAGTTAACCCATAGGTACAAGCTGTATCTTCAAAATACTTGCATAAGCAGCCTCTATATGATCTAAAACGTGGAGATTTAAGTTTCCAAAAAAGGTATCATAAAGAAACAGTTCTTCAGCCTCAACAAAAACCCTTTATAAGGTACTGTTACAAACTGACAATTATAAAAATACAGAAACCAACCCTTGAGTTTCTGTTTCCCCAGTTAAAAAGAGAGGATGTGTGCATGTATACCTCTACCATCTTGTACCCCATTAAGATGTAATACACCAATAAAATAATTTTAAAAAAGAAAGGAGATAGTTAGACATGGTGTCATGTGCCAGTGTTTGGGAGGCAGAGATAGGAGGATTGCAGGTGTGAGATCAGCCTCAGCAACTTGGTGAGGCCCTCAGAAACTTAGTGAGGCACTGTTTCAACTAAAAAATAAATTGGGCTGGAGGCATAGCTCAGAAGTAGGACTCCCCTGGGTTCTATCCGCAGTATCTCTTTCTGTCTCTCTCTGTCTCTGTCTCTGTCTCTCTCCTGAATATTACATTAATTCCATCAGGAAACTGTCTGAAGATTTTTAGGAATTATCCTGATGCTGCTGGCAGCATCAGTAGACAACTTCTGCTCCAATGACAGCAACCCACTGGCCATAGGTGTAGGCAGCTTCCGCTCCAACCATGATTCGTTTTCTGGCTTTTCAGCATTTCCCTTCTCTTCAACCACAAGTCTTGCCTATTTTTGCTTTTTATTTCATTTTGTTTTTATTTTTCTCTGTTACCTACAGACTCAATTTAATATTATAATCCTCATCCTGTTGCTTTAGACCTCTCTGTCTGTGTGTATGCTTACTTCATATATCACAAATTCAATCTGATAAAAATGAGACATTTGACTTTTAACTGCTTCTTCTCAAGTTATAACAACCTGTTAGTCAAATCCAGCTCCTTAGCAATGGGGCCTACTCTAGTGCTATTTCTGCTGCAATGGGCTGTTTATTCTCTTCAGAGAAGCTTCAAACTGTTCTGCATAAGCTGTTTAACTCCACTCAAGGAATCTACATACCTTGATTTACTCCCTGGGATAAATGATATTTTTATTCCCAATGCAGTCATTGTACCCCTGGATTACTGCTTCTTACATGACATCAAGCTTAGCCTATCTGCCACACACTAACTCAGTGTGTGCACTCAGATGGCATTTAGAAACTTTGAAATTTTTAAATTGCCAACCTCCAGAGGATCACATTTCCCTAAAAGCAAAACAAAACAAAACAAAAACCTCCCATAAAAGGCAAACACAAGTTACTTAGAAAAACTTCTAGGAGTAATGATTGACTCTCTGTGTGCATAGAATAGACCAGAACAATTAGAAAAGGTATTTTCATGATGGAAGGTATAATAAACAGCACAAATTGGTTTTGGAAGCTTGAGAGACAATTTCTACATTTAAATTTATTACTCAGAGTTATGGTTAATAACATAGGGTTTAGTTGTTTTAGCTAGCAAATGAAAAAAAAAATGTATGTGATAGCAGATTCTCTGGTTGCACCCATAATGCTACAGGTCATGTAGTATGGTGCATGACTCGCCTATGAGAAAAAAAAGTACACCTGGAGGCTTTTAAAACAGACCCAGCTGGATTCTGACACATGATATTATATTTTATAGTCTGGTTTTTATAATTTTTCCTCTGAAGGAGATTTCTTTTACAAGAAGCAATATTGAATTTAGCAATTTTTAAGGAAAATGTAATCATATTGTACCTAAAGCCGCTGGAGTAAGCCATACCAAATCCAACTGCATTAAAGAACAAGGAATTCCTGGGGAATATACTTGCTGGATGTAGTGATGACTGAAGCTAGACTGCGTGGAGTTTAAGAGTCACTGGGGTGAAATCAAAAGTCTAGACCACTTTTTCAAAAAATGTGATTTTGAAGAAATGTGAGTTACAGAGAAATCAAGAGATGACTCAACATCTAGAGACATTTCTTTGTGTTTGATAGAGACAAGAATTTATATGCTCATGAAAGAGAGTGAGTGAAACAATGGAAGAAGAAAGGACAATTAGTGGAGCCAATTTATTTTGTGTGGGTGGCGGAGCTGGAGATACAAGCCCATGCCCTGTTGAGGGATTAGTTTTTGTTAAGAGAGACCTATGGCCGGGAGTGGTGGCTCGCTGATTTTGTGTGGACACAAATATTAAGTCCACAGTAACATCTAATGAATTTATAGCTTATCAAAAAAGAAAAAATTTGTGGATAGAATGTTAAAAGTGTCATGTTGCTTCTGTTAGTAATGTTTGATAGGTATAACGGGAAAGAAGATATAAGGGAATGTTCAATTTGTAAGTAGACATTATGGAATAGAATAGAGAAGCCCCAGAACTTTCTGGGCTGAAGAACAAACTGTCTCTCCTATCCTGTCTCTTGGGTGTATGTTAGAGTCAACATGGCTCAGGCATGAGAGTAGCTGAAATCCTTTAGTAAGTAGGAAAATAGCAGATGGTAGTCAGTGTTGGTTCACCACTGAGATTCAGAGGAACTACATTAGCTGTTGGTGATGACAGAGAAAGTGTGTGGCAAAGGAAGGGTAGAGGAGAAGATGAGCAGGCACAAGAAGCTGCAGTTCCAAATTCTGAAATAGAATAGACTTTGAAAAGGCAAATTCTTAAACAGTGGCTGACCATGGTGAGTTATTTTGTAAGAAAATAAATCCAAAGGACATACTGACCTGAGAAACCCGAGTCAAGGAACTCAACGTGCCAGACCTCTCACTTCACACACCTCCTTCAGGGAGGAGAAGAAAGGATTTGAAAGAGGATGTTGAGAAACATTAATAAATGATTTTTATAGGTGAGACTATATTATTATCTTTTTTTTTTTTTTTGGTGGTGGTACTGGGATTCCTGGAAGCCCTTCTACCTCTGGGCTACACTCCCAGACCCATTTTTACATCTGTTTTTTATTTGGAAACAGGGTCTCTAACGCCAGCGCAGCTGGCTTCAAACCTGCACGATCCTCCTGTCTCCGTCTCGCAAGCGCGGGATTACAAGCGTGCGCTACCATGCCCAGCATGACTATATTATCTTTGCCTGATAATTTTTAAAAAAGATTTATCATATTCTGAAGAAATTATTGGTATAACTTTGGTTACTAGAAAAGTTTTTTCTGGGATCACTGAGAATTTGTATTTCTCTCTGTTATGGCTGAAATTCAGTAGCAGAGCAATTTGAGAAGCAATGCATGTGTGACAGTTTCATATTTCATATTATATATGTGCATCTTTATGCTGAGTCAACATAAAGAAATCTACCCAACCTCTATTACTCAAGAAAATACATTTTTTGTAGTACTAGAGATTGAACCCAGGATCATTTTATCTCCTAGCTGCACCCTCAGCCATATTTTATTCTTTATTTTGAAACGGGCTTACTAAGTTGTTGAAGGCCTCACTAAGTAGCTGAGGCTGGCTGCGAACCTGCAATCTTCCTGTCTCAGCCTCCCAAATACTGGGGTTACAAGTATGCGCTTCCATCCCAGTTTAAGAAGATCCATTTTTAACATCTCCTAATTTCAAAGATACTTAGAGTTTTGCTCTGTTTATTGGGAAAAATAATATATATATATATATATATATATATATATATGCTTATTAAAGATGTAATAATTTCAAACCAATAACTTGTATTAACATCATAATAACAAATATATTTAAATATATCTTATAATTATATATTATGTATTATGTATACATATAGATATATCTATATTCTCTATATATTCAATACATATTATTTATTTAATTACTTTAGTGTTACTGCAAATTAAATCCAGTGATGTTCTACCACTGAGCTACATGCTTTATTTATTTATTTATTTATTTATTTATTTATTTATTTATTGTGGTACTGGGGTGGAACCCAGAGGCTTTCTACCTCTGGGCTATACTCCCAGACCTATTTTATATGTTTTTTAAATTTGGAAACAGGGTCTCACTACGTTGCTGAGAGCCTCACTAAGTAGCTGAGGCTGGCTTTGATCCTCCTGTCTCAGCCTCCCAAGAGCGGGGATTACAAGTGTGCGCCACCATGCCCGGCTACATGCTTTATTAAAATTTTAATTTTTTTGGTATTTTTTTATTGGTGCACTGTAGTCATACATTTTAGTGGGTTATGAGATAGTAGAGGTATACATGCACACATCACTCATTTAGCCCTTCCTCACTTCTAGGAAGGAAAATAGGTCATAGGAGAAACTATAATTTTTTTTCCTCACAGCCAGGTATGGTGGCTCACACTTGTAATCCCAGCATTTGAGAGGCTGAGACAGGAGGATCACGGTTCGAGGACAGCCTCAGCTACTACTTAGTGAGGCCCTTTGTAACTCAGTAAGATCCTGTTTCAAAAAAATAAAGAATAAAAAATAGGGCTAGGGTTGTAGCTTCTAGGTAGAATGTCCCTGGGTTCCATCACTAGTACTTCAAAAGCTGATGCAAAAGGCAGAGAAAGAAAGAAAGAAAGAAAGAAAGAAAGAAAGAAAGAAAGAAAGAAAGAAAGAAAGAAAGTCTCACTAAGTTGTTAAGACTAGCCTCAAGTCTGCGATCCTCCTGTCTCAGCCTCCCAAGTGTTGGAATTACAGATGTGGATTATGGTACCTGGTTTAATACAGTAGTTTCATTTTCCCCAAAATAAAATGTCTGGTGGTAATTTAAATTTAAAAGTTTTCAAAATTACCCAGAAAACTGATTCTCTCAAGAAAGGTTGTAAAGGACAAAGTTGCACAGGACAAGAAAGACATTTTAGAGACCTTTGCAGTAAGAGAAAGAGATTGACTTCAACTCAGCTGATACAAAAGGCAGGAATATATATATATATATATATATATATATATATATATATATATTTTTTTTTTTTTTTTGGTGGTACTGGGGTGCCTGGAAGCCCTCTGGGCTACACTAACAGACCTACTTTTTATATTTTTATTTGGACAAAGGGTCTTTTAAGCCAGAGCGGCTGGCTTCAAACCTGTGCCATCCTCCTGTCTCTGCCTCCCAAGAGCGGGGATTACAAGCGTGCGACACCACGCCCGGCCAAGGCAGGAAAATTTTTAGGAGTTGAGATGAGTTAGTGGAACATACTGGAGAGTATTGGGAGGGAGGATGGTAAATGGGATGTGCTGAACGCATTGAATTGTTTCTGAGTTCGTAAATGTTTTTCTCTGTGACTGGGGAATCTGTGTTTTTTGATAGGCAACAAGTTAGATGGAGAGATGGAGCATGATCTTGGATGATGGTAATACTTCAAAAGGATGACTCCAGGTCCTTGAAAAAGACAGTACTTGGTATGAAAGCCTGGGAGAAGTTGAGAGAAGATTTTCCATAAATTTCAAAGGGGCAGAGAAAGAATGTGCAATTTGAAACTTCCTAAAAATCATCTTTTTTTATAAATCACCTAAGCCTAAAGACAGAAGATTGTCTAAAACATTTGAGAAGATTGTAGTCAAGAAGATTTTCTAAAACTTAGTCAAAGCGATGGGAATGTTAGACCATTTTGGCTAGAAGACATTGATTTTGAGGCTACTTGTTATAGAAGTCATTTAAACTAAAAAAGTCCTGAAGTTTAGCTCTGTCTTTTTTATGGTTGGCTTCAGCCCTTGGGTAGATCACTTCATCTCTTTAAGCCAGAATCCTCAAGATAAAAATTTAAATTACATAAACTCTGGCTATTTATGATTATCCTCATATTTAAATATAATGAGGAATAGTAAAATAAATGTATACGATACATAAATATGTCACAACAACAGAAACATCCAATATTCATTTTCCTAACATGAATCTAAGACACATACTCTCCCTAAATCTCATACTAACTAACTTCCAATATGATAATATGCTAGTATTAGTGGCCGGGGGATCTAGTCCTTGCCAAGTTCCTAATATAACAAAAAGGAAGCACTTCAATAATTTCCAGTGTCCCATGATATGTGTATAAAATTATTTCTTTACCTCTTCCCAGTTTTACAGCTGAATTGAATACCTATTACAAGTTAAATTAGTTTAATCTTCAGATAATTTCCACATGGTTCTATAAATTTTCTAAGGTATATGCTTATATGTAGCTAAATTACTAGGAATTTTTATTTCTATTTATAGTGACTTATATATGCTACTAATGACATTAATCTTACAGCCACAAAAGATATCTTCTATTTGTCAAAAAAATTGATGTCAAGTCTCCATTACTTAAGGTGCTTGGAAAAAAGTTAAATATGGAGAAAACACGCTAACAGATATCTTCCATCTTCTTATATTAGTGCTATGGAAAAAACTCCTTGGAACTTTCCTGGAGAGTCTTCACAGCGGCTAAGGCCTCGGGTCCCCATCAGTGTTGCTATCTACATGAAGGGAGCATCCTCCAGTACAGTAGACAATTCCCAACTGCATGCTAGTCAGGAAAATATCCTGCAATTATGCATATCATCTTGGAGGCAGAGTGAGTGCTTCTCCTTCCTTCTGAATAAGTGCCAAGTGAGATGCTTCTAGATGGTGTCTCATGTTCTGAATTCACAGGCTTTGGGCTCCAGTGCAGCATCCTTCCTGTTCCATCAGTGCAGGTGGTGGGTAAAGAAGACAGTGTCTGTACCCACTACACTGAGATCTCTCAAGAGCGCTTCATTCTTCACAAAAACCGGTGAGAAAGTCAAATCTCAATACATCCATTCTAGATGAAGGTAAAGAAAAAAACAAAATCAAAACTATCAATTGTAGGCCCTGCAGTGTGAGCAGTGGCTGGAGGCCTTTGGGTGCCCACAAATCTGTGCTCAAATCTTAGATACATGTTTGGGTGAGTCATTCTGTTATGGGCCTGGTTTTCACCATCTATTAAAAATGAAGTGTTGGAGAAGACCAAGTAGCTGATGTAAGGCCAGTTAGGTTTGCAACTGGGAATTTTGCTAACCACTTATCAGAGTCATTATATCCACCCCCATCTCCTCCTCTGCATGGCTTTCATAACTTGGTTTGGGAAGTCTGGAGTGATTCTAATTGGTTTGCCTCTGAATGTCACGTGGCCTTTTGTTTTTGTTTCCTTTAAGATTCTCTCCTTGGCTTCCACATTAGTCATTTTGACAATTATGTGGCATGGGGATCCTCTTCTCCAATTCTGTCTAAAGGGAGTTCTATAAGTTTCCTGGACCTGTGTATCGACCTGTGTATTGCATCCTTTATCTCTTTTTGACTCTCTTTGAATTCTTTTCGAAGGTCCTCTATTATTTCTAAAGTTATTTTCCTGATTTAATCTTCTAGAGATCTTTGGATTTCTGTATTATCAGATAATGATGTTGTGGGGTTGTGGGCATTCACTGCTCCATTGTTATTTCTCTTTCCCATGATTTCAGCAGTTTGTGCCTTCTCTGGGTTCTTCCCTGGGTCCCTACGAGTTCACTTAAGATGCTCTGAATCTCGATTCTGTGGTATCTCAGTCACCACTACTCCTTTACTGGGTTGTATCACAAAGTCTCAGACCCAGGGAATCAGTCAAGGCTGCCCAGACCATGGGGGTGCCAAGTTGGATGTTCTTCAGCAGGGAGTTGTGACTATGATGTGATATCTCTGCCACCGCCACTCCCCTAATGGGTTGCACTGCTAAAATCTCCAACCCAGTGAGACTATCTGCGCAAGTCCCTGGGAGTACAGTACTGGGATTTCTCCACTTGGGCCCGCAATTTGACTCACGGTTGTTGAGTGTGCTGATGGAGTTGTAGTGAACTCAGTGGATTCGCTGTTGCCCCCACTGGCAATATGGCACCACTGCCACGCCCTCGGCTATGATGCGGCGTATTTCTTCTCTGGTTTTGAGCTCCTCTCTGAGTCCCTGCCAGGTGTGCTGTGCTCGGCCCTTGGGAGCTTTAGATGTTCCCTGCGCCAACAAAACTGCTGGCTTCCGCCCGGCTGTTCAGCACCTGCTCACTTTGGCTCGCTGTCCACCCCTCTTCTCTGGAGCCTGGTGGTTGGTTGAGTGCATTGGTCTTCAGCTGTCTGGTGAACTTGCCGCTGCTGCCGGCAGTAAGGTGCTGCTGTTGTGTCCTTGGCCTTGAGGTTGGCGTAGTTCTTCTCTGGTTTTGAGCTCCACTGATTCCCAGCAGAATGTGCTGATCCCGGCCCTTGGGAGCATTAGACGCTCCTTGTGCCGAAAAAACTGCTGACTGCTGCCCAGCTGCTCAGCAGCGGCTCACCTCGGCCCACTGTCCACCCCTCCTCTCTGGCGCCTGGTGGCTGGTTGAGTGTGTTGGTCTAGAACCATCCGGTGAACACACCGCTGCCGCCAGCAGTAAGGCGCTGCTGCTGCATCTTAGGCCGCGAGGCCGGCATACCTCCTCTCTGTATTTGAGCTCCGTTTTGGTTTTCCCTTCTCTCTGGAGCCTGGTGCTGCTAGGGAAGATGTAGGCTGTGCTGCTCCATGCCGCGGCTCTGGCTGCTCCGGCCACTCCGGCCGCTTCGTGCCATGGCTCCAGCTGCTCTGTGCTGCGGCAGCCATGGCACTTCGGGCTGTTTCTTTCTGGTGTCTTGTTTTTCCAGCCCTCTTTTTCTCTGTCCCTTGTATTTACAGTTTTTATTTCTTTGCTGGTGGTGTTTTCTGGCTCTGAAAGGCTCTGGTTTTGTGGTAATAGAGTTCGATTGTTAGCGGGACTTGTAAGTGCTGCTTTCCTCCATTGCCATCTTCCTGGAAGTCTAGTTTATTTTTTAAAGTATTAAATTAATATGAAATAACTTTTACAATATAATTAGAAAAACTTAAAAAGTAGTTAAGTCTGCCACAATGAAGTGACATGGAATAACTTCTCTGGCAATAAGAGTATTGTGACTTAATTCTGTGTACTGGACTACCTTTTGTTTTTTAGATAACTCTAGGGAATAGAGGATTTTCCTCCTGTGATTTAGAACATGATTTTTGTAGAATGACATTGAAATTTTGTTGCTTTCAAATAAATCAATATCTTACTTAGATATTTTGGACAACTTTTTGACTAACTTTAATGAAATGCATTGTATTTTCTGGCCAGACAGAGCCCACTTTACACTTTCTAATTAAAGATGATCACATATAACTGCAGCACCAACACCAATATGACTTCTGTAAAAATTAGAGAAAGCTTCCTTTTCAAACTATTAAATCTTTTATTGTTCTTTTGTGTGTATACATCTATCTTCATTTCATTTATTTTTCTATACTCTATTTTTCTTCATCTGTCTTGTTCGCATTCCAGAATTTCTGATTAAATGAGAAATTGATAAACTCTCCTTAATTCTGCACACACAAATACACACACCCACTTATATACATAAATGCTATATATATGCTTTGTATATACATATATTTGTTGCAACTTCACAGTTACATTTTTCTTGTGGATAAGCATATCTTTTATTCCAACAAAAGTATACAAGTATATTTAAGACTGGCGATAGGAAATAATTTAAGGCTAGATATAACATGATTAGTGAAATTCACAGGTATTTCACAGTACCACTATACATATTAGTTTCATCAATTTTATCTCTAAATCCTTATTTAGAATATTTAAAAAATAATATTTCATAATTATTTTCCCATTTTCTCTCAGAAGCAAGGAAATCAGTTGATAAGTACTATCAGTAAATCAGAGAGGGGAGGCAAGAAGAAACAACTGTCTTTGCATAGCACACACTGGGTTATCCTGCAGTACAGGTCGGCCAGACAGAGTGGAATGGGCATGTGGGCTTTGGAGTCAGCTGATTCCGAGTTAGATGCCAGTGGAATAGCTTCTACCTGAAAACCCTGATCAAACCATTCTGAGCTTCACTTTCTTTGTTGGTAAGTCAGGATGATAACATTCATCTCTAGGGATGCTGGGGGATTAAAAGGGATGTAAGGAAAACATCTAGCATAATACATACCATATGGTGAAAACCAATAATGATTCCATTTGTTTTTATCACCCTGTCAACGAGGAAGTGTGTTTCTAAATAGATTTTGTTATGCTGTTCATACTGCTGGTTTCTGAACAGAGTCACTATATTTAGCAGCTTGTCTGATATCTATATTAAAGTAAGCATCCTTTTCTATTGTAATTTTTCATTTGCAAACTGGCTACTGGTCTACACTCTGAAAGTCTCCAGAGCATCTCTCTGCATTTTACTAACTGTGTCTGACACATGATGGATAGTCAATAAATAGTCTTTAAGCAAATTTATTATAAAGAGATTTTAGAAGTTATAACGGGACTAAAGCATAGACTTGGGAAATTCATTAGGGTTCCTAGACAGTGGTTCCTAAATTTACCTGCATGTCAAAGTGACATGGAGAATCTATGAAAAATAAAAATAGCCATGTGCAATCTTCTGCACTCAACCAGATTGACAGAATTTAAACTTCAGGAATACAGAGGAAAAAGTACATGTTCTTCAAATTTCACTGAATAATTCTAATAATCTTCTAGGTTTAGACACTGTCATTTAGTGATTGTTGATTATCAAACTGTGTTCTTTATCTGCACCAAAGCCATTGGGGTTATCGCTGGGATTGGGAGAGGATGTTTTGTGAAATGCAGATTTTCCAAGACAAGGGACCCAAAATATCTGAGAAAGGAGCCCAGGAATCTTTAACTTTATTGTGTCCCAAATTCAAACTACATCAAGAAATTTGTGGACTTGTGCACTAAAAGATCAGGAGAATTTTTAATTTCTTAAAATTGAGAACTAGGGAGGTTTCTACCCAAATAATCAATACTTTCCACATTCTGATTTGCATTTGGATGGGGATAGGAGAGTATCCCCCTGTTGAATTGTAAAGCCCTTTAAAAGATTATGATCACCTGCTTCTTACCATTTTAGGAGCCCCTTGGTTTCAGTGATTTCACAAGAATGGAAAAACATATTAATATTATCTATAAAATTTTGTCTTTTTGCATATAACCACTCTACTAATAAAATATATTTTAGTTTGTAACTAGTGTATAAATGAAATAAATAAATAGTAAACATATCTGAAGATATTAATGCTATACATCTTTTAAAAATGTTATATTTCCTAATAATGCAAAAAGAAAGCTTGTATCAATTAATTTTAAAAGAATTTGCAATTATATGCATCTAATTAATTTTTAAGATTGAATTCTTTCTAGTACTTTTACCTATTGGTTTAGAAATAAACCCACTGACTATATTTGCAATAAAAGCTGCTACTCCTGAACTGGTAAAATTCATTATGATATGAAATAAATGATTATATATCATCTTCAAATTTGTCTTTTGACTCTGAAGCTTCTGACTCCCTCTTTCACTTTAAGAACACTTGTGTTTATATTAGCCCCATTGAATAATCCAAAATAATCTTGCTATTACTAAAATATTTGACTTGATAATATATATGAATCTCCATTATAAAGCCATGTAACATAACAGTAACAGGTTCTAGGGACTGAACATGATTATCTTTGGATTATTATTCAGACTGCTACACCTGTGCTTTTGTGAGTCTAATTCTGGTTTCTCTATTCTATTGCATTAGTCTATGTGTCTATTTTTGCTAATACCCCCTAGTCTTAATTACTGTTAGCTATATAATGCTTCCCTGAAACCAAGTAGATATATTTATCCTACTTAATTCTTATATATTTTTTTAAATAATGATTTTAAAATTATTTTAGTAGTTGGGTGTGGCGGTGTGTGCCTATAATCCTAGTGCTTGGGACACTAAGATAGAAGTATCATGGTTTGAGGTCAGCCTCAGTATTTAGTGAGAATCTAAGCAACATAAAAAGACCATGTTTCAAAACAAAAAATAAAGTAGGGCTGGGAATGTAGCTTGGAGGTAGGACATCTGTGGGTTCAAATCCCCAGATCACAAGCATACAAAGCTCTTTTAGTTATTTTGATTCCTTTGCTTTCCCATATAAATTTCCAAATATTCTTGTTTTTAACTATCTCTTTCCAACATACTGTTAGAAATTGCATTAAGTTTTGTGGAGAATTGACAGTTTGGGGGAGAATTAACATCTTAATCATGCAAAATCTTCCAATTTATGAACAGGGAATGTCTCTGTTTATTTAGATCCTCTTCAATTTCTTTACAGCAGCATTTTGTAGTTATTAGTCAGTACGCAAGTTCTTTATGTGTTTTGTTAGGTTTAAACTTTAGTAATTTATTCTTTTGAGCAAATTTTTTTTGTATTGTCAATTTTGATTCTTACCTGTACATTGCTTGTGTATAGGGAAATACATAGTTAAAAATTGTATGCTAATACAAAACAACATACAAAATACTTGCTCAAGTAATTTATTAGTTTTAGAAGTATTTGTTGTTGTTGATTCCTTGGAATTTTCCTATCATCTGCAAATAGGGACATATCTTTTTATCTATATGTCTTTCATTTCTTTTTTTTTTTTTTCTTTTGGTGGTACTGGGGTTCCTGGAAACCCTTCTACCTCCGGGCTACACTCCCAGACCTATTTTATATCTTTTATTTGGAAACAGGGTCTCTTAAATCAGCGCAGCTGGCTTCGACCTGGTGATCCGCCTGTCTCCGCCTCCCAAGCGCGGGGATTACAAGCGTTCGCCACCACGCCCGGCTATATGTCTTTCATTTCCTTTTCTTGTTTTTCTGTATTAGCTGAATATTTTTCTTTGCTGTGTAACAGTGTGAGAGTGGAATTCTTGCTTTCTTCATGAACTGAGGAGGCATATTCTTCTTTATTCCTAGATTTCTAAAACCATAAATGGTGTTTTTTTCATCTTGAATCACCGAATAAGTGATTTATCCTTTTCCATAAAAATAACACTTTTGTCATATTGTAAAATGTTTTTTCTGCACCAGATGAGATGGTCATGTGATTTATCCTCATTAGACATTAGTATGGTGAGGGATATTAAAAGATCTTTTAAATATTATAAAAATTTTGAATTTTGAGGAATTAGATCATTTCTAGATTGTAGAATGTATCTGTGTAGATTTTCTTATATTATTCCCTTTAATCATTTTGATGAGTTGCTAGTGATATTTTATTTTTACTTAGGTTATATTATCCTAGCATAAACATCACATTGGGTTAACTAAAATATGGCTTATATGATAATTAAATAATTTTTATGTTGCACCTAAAGATGATTAGGAAAATAAAGTCATTTTATTTTATAGTTACAATACACATATAATCAGATATGGTAAAAAATTATTAGAAATTTTGATAGCTAGAAATGTTATGCAAATAATTTTACTAGATTGCAATCAAATTCTTTATACAAAAGACAATATCCTTTTTATAATATGCAATATATATATAATATATACTTTCTATTTTTATATTCCAAATATCCCAAGTAGATCAACTTAGTACCTCCCCCAAAAAACTTATACCCCACATTATTAAAGATAAAACTATATTTAGTATTAAAATGATTAGGTGTAGCCATATGTTTTGGCTTTAAAGAAATACCACTTCATAACAAATCATAGGGTTACATAATTTCATGTTCTGCATAAGTTTGATTTCTTATTATCATTTATAGTTATTTTCAGTATTGCCTCAGGCAAAATTGTTGCTTTGGTAGCGCAAAGAATGCACATGTTTATTTTGTACCAGAAAGATCTGCAATTCTTTTAGTATCATGTCAACCCGGTTTTGGTATCGTAGGATAGGAATGCATGTCATTTTGCTACCAATCCCCATTTCTACACCCATTGGAGGCATCATTAATCAGCCAGGGCCACCTTTCCAGGGAGTAAGGCAAAATATACAAGACGAAGCCCTCCAGCCTTGCCTATCCTAGATATTTTAGAAGGAAATGATTGCAAAATAAAATGAAATAAAAACCATAAGGCTGTTTTCATCTGAAACTTAAAGGTGGTTTTTCATAGGGAGTGCTTAAGAAGAATTATTAGAAATGACATTATATTATTTTAAAATAATAGGACATTATTTAAATGTATGTACTAGATTGACAGCAGAAAAATATTGCAATAACTATTATTCCTACAGTGATATGGTGTTAGACAACTTTATACTACTATGATAAGATACATAGGATAACAGTATGATAAGAGTTAAGTTTACTTTGGCTCACAGTTTTGAATATTTCAATCCATATTTGGGGAGAACCGTTGTATAACCAACTTACAGAGAATTAAGGCTTATTTGACAGAAAGATTTCAGGCCAAAGTTGAGAAAAACCACTGCTTTTGAGCTTGTGGTGAATGTATGGTGGAGAAAACTATTCACCTCATTTGGCAAATTGGGGGTGGGAGAGACAGAGGGAAAGAGAGACGGATTGGCTGGCATCCTACAGGCCATTCAGATGGCATGTCCCCAAGGACTAAAACTCCCAACATAAAACTACCTCACCTCTTAAAGATTTTTACCTTGTTCCAATAATACAAAACTGAGGACCAAGTCTGTGTGTGTGTGTGTGTGTGTGTGTGTGTGTGTGTGTGTGTGTGACTGGGAATTTAATCCAGGGGCACCTACCTCCAGCCCTTTTTAATTTGAACAGCATTTTACTAAGTTACTAAAGCTGGCCTCAAATCTATGACTTCTTGTCTCAACTTTCCAAGCACTGAGATTATAGGTGTGTGCCAACATACCCAATGGGACCAAGATTTTAACATGGTGGATTTTGAAGAACATTCAACATCAAAATCCATAAATATTAATATGAATTCGCACAGTATATAAAAATATATTGAAAGTTGGGTGGAGAACTTCCAAATTAGTCTGTGGTTCTCTGTGTTTCAAAACTGATTATTTTTCCCTGCTAAATATTTAATATTCAGAGCAGTTTTAAAAAATTATGCAGTAACTTAAAGAAGTTTTATTTTAATAGGATATAGTGATAATAATTTTATTTATTAATTCACACATTCAACAAATATTTGTCTAATGAATGTCAGCCAGTGCTCAGTTCTAAGGGTATGTGGTGAGCAAGCAGTCCTATTTCTGATCCCACAGATGAAGGATACAGAGCATCAGCTAGAAATGAATGCATATTCACATATAACTTCATGCCAAATGCTGAGACAGGCTGGTTTGCCAGAGAGTAAGTAGTAACTAATTCACATTGGTGGGCAAGGGGTTGCTTCTCCAAGACGCTGGTATTTGATCAGAGATGTGAATTATATATAGGTGTCAGCTCTGAGAAGTTGGCGCAAAGGAAGAACATTACATGCAAGCAGAGCCGGCCACATACTTTGAAGGAACAAGCAAAATGAAAACATGGGACCCCTTGTTCCAAAAGCAGACAAAAAGTAGCATTAAAGATGGTAAAATGTAAAGCTTTTCCCTTTCTTATGTGATTTTCTCTTGACTCCTTATGGCGTGTTTTGTTTGCTATCTAATGTTATTCTAAGTAAAGACAATCAAAATTTCAAATTCAGCATGAATGTTACCATTCTTCATATTGTGCAGTACCAGTCTTAAGTGTAACTATAAGAACATTTAACCCATATTTGACATCATTGAAATTACAAAACTTTTAATTCCATAGCTTGTTCATACATGTATATTTCATTCTTACCAGAAGAGTTAGAAATATTGAACAAAATTGACCCAACTATTTTTATTTTCCTTTTATTTCTCTTTTCACACATCCTATCTACACTCTACTTTTGGCTAAGGAGAAAAGAAAAAGAGTCTAAAGTAAAATCACAGATTTTCCTATCTATTTATTTCCTTCTATGTCCTCATTTTTTATTGCACAATGGTTATTTAATACTAAGGAGTTACGTGAGAAAAATGTCATGATAGAATTCTTTGGTTGTTGATTTATTTTATATTTATTTATTTATTATACTGGGGGTGGAACCCAGGGGCATTCTACATCCGAGCTACACACCCAGCCCTATTTTTTATTCTTTATATTTTGAAACAGGGTCTTACTGAGTTGCAAAGGGCTTCACTAAGAAGCTTAGTGAACCTTGGGCGATCCTTCTGTCTCAGCCTCCCAAATGCGGGGATTACAAGCAAGTGCCACTGCCTTCTTTCTATGTTTGAAGCTAGTTCTTGTTTTTATCAGAAGTGTGATGTCACAGAACTCCAATTGCTCTGCTTATCAACTGAAGACATTTCATGCTTACTTTGAACTCCATGGAGTCATAATGAACTTCCACATGTGGTAAGTCCAAAAGAATCCTGAGCTCATGGGTCATGGCAATTCTGCTTGTAAATGGGGAGGGAAGAAATGATAGAAATATTGAACGTATTTTCTATGCTTATCTTTGTGCTTCACTGGATTTCATTTGCAAAACACAAGAGAGAGAATTATTACAGGTTTCTAGATGGCAACAGCAGAGCATTAAACCAAGCCTGGGACTCTCTGAGCCAGGATCTCCTCTGTTCTTGTTCACGTTACCCATCTGTAAAGCCAGCTCAACAGGCAGGTCAGGAACTTGTGTAAAGGTCTTAGAGTAGAAATGAACTTGGCATTTTATTTTACTTTTGGTGCTGGATATTGAATTCTGGGGTATTCTTCGAGGTCTACCCCTACCTCTTTTCATTTTTTTAATTTTGAAATAGGGTCTTACTAAGTTTCTAAGTGTGTTGAAACTTACTAAGTTTCTAAGTTTGTTTCTAATTGTGATCCTCCTATATCAGCCTCCCAAATACTGGGATCACATATGTGTGTCACAACTGGCTAAACTTGGCACTTTGAGAATGAAAAAGAGGGCTTTGAAGCTTGGTGGGTGGGGAAAAAGAACAGAGGTGTTGTGGTCAGTGAGGAACCACCCACCAAAATTAGATTTTCATTTTAATTTGGGTTTGAAATTGTTCCAAAAAAGGAGTAGCATGATTTGATTTATATTTTTAAAAGGTGACTTTCATGTGAAATTTTATTGTATAGAAGGTGGGATTTTTAAGGGGTTATGAGGTTATGAGGACTCTGCTTTCATAGGCAAAATTAATGATGTATGAAAGTGCAAGTTTGACCTTTTCTTGGTCTCCGACTTTGTCCCTCTATCCTGCAATGATAGAGCAAGAACGCCTTCGCCAGATGCTGGCACCTGGACACTGGACGTTCCAGCCTCCAGAATTGTGAGTCAAAAAATTTCCCAGCCCATGGCATTTTTTTTTAAAGCAGCACAAGATTGACTAAGACATGGATTGCAGTAATGCCAGAATATGCTGGTTTAAATAACAGAAACAGCATAGCGGGAGAGATGTGCAAAATTCAGGATATATTTTAGAAGTTGAGTGGCCAGAGCTTCTGCTGGGTTGGATGTAGGGCACAAGAGAGAGAGAGAGCAGTAGGAGATAATTATGTGAATTTTCTTTCCTGAGCAATGAGTAGGAGAAACTAATGGTATTCATGTTTGGTGAGGAGGTGAAATCAGTGGTTCTCTTTGGACCAGGTGAGGCAGAGTTGGCAGTCAAACTTCTAAGTGACTTTGCCAAATTGGCTGTGTATCATAACCACTGATGGATAAGTAGATGTAGGTAAAGCGACCTAGAGATCCAAGTTGTAAGAAATATAGGGTCTTTTCTGCTTCTTGATTGGCTCATTTCCTAATAGCCAGTGCTAGTGCACAAGCTAAGAAAACACAAACAGAAACTTTCATTTCATTTCTTCTCTTAGTGGTGGATCACTACAGAAGCTGAGGAAGGCTTGTTGGTTCATCTATTCTAGAATAAACACAATCTTATTAGTAGCAAGTTATGTGGATGCTTGAATTCATGAGGGTTTATAATTGCTAGCCGCTCCTATGCTAACCTAACAAAAATGGCCTCAGATGAAGTCCCAGAAGTCCTTTACCTTTCTTAGTCTTCTATCTTCCTTCATTTTATTCCTGGACTTTTTACATATCATTTTAATTGTCAAGGAAAATAGGTGAAGGCTGTCCTCTGAGGTCACAGACAGAAAGCCATCTCCTGACTCCATCTCCAATGCCTTGAGTTGTGGTAACCCCTGCTTAGTAGGAGTTTACTCAGACCAATAGGAATTCACAGGAAGGAAGGACATCTAGAGTAAAAATGTATCATTCTCTTGCTAATGTCAATCATTTCTAATCCCACAGCATCTAGGAAGTACTGTGTGAAAAAACACTGCACTGCTTTGGAGGAAGATGTGAAAGAATGAGGTTATGGCAAAGGGCATCTGTTATACCCCAAGAAGAAAGAAGCTATAGTTATTGGGTATCTATCACATGTTGACTCTCTTTTCTTTCTCGTTTCCTTCCTTCCTTCCTTCCTCTTTCTTGTATTTGGGATGAAACTCAGGGGCATTCACTTCTGATATATACCTCCAACCCTTTTTATTTCTTATTTTGAAAAATGGTCACCCTAGGTTACTAAGTTGTTGAGGTTGGCTTTGAACCTTTAATCCTCCTATCTCAGCCTCACAAGTATTTGAATTATAGGTGTGCTCTGCCAGGCCTGCCCATGGCAGCACTTTCTATACCCTACTTTTAGAACCTTATGACACCTATCAAGAATACATTGCTTATTTTCTCATTTTTTCATTGATGTCAAGAATGTATAATTAGTAAATTTCATATTTGGAAATCAAATAACAATAAAATCCATGATTTTTGTATTATAGGACTTTGCTTCTACAAAGAAAAGTTTGCTAGTTGAAAGCTTCCTTTTAACACACTAAATATACATTTGCCTTTAAATTCTTACTAAAAACACAATAATTACTTTTATAGACTAATTTAATATCTAATTCTACACATAAAATTATCAAAGCAGAATTGACTTGTCCACTGTCACATAGTAAACCTACTTAATTACAGTAGCTTAATAGTGTTATATACAAATTTAGTAAGGTCTGTAATTTGTCTTGGTTAGCCAGAAGTAAGTTGTCTAGTAGATATAAGAAAGGGCCAAAAGTTAAATCCCACTTTTCTCTAAATCCCCATGTAAAATATAAAGTTTATTTTGCATAGTTTATATGAATACTGAAAGAGGAGAGCAATCACAGATAAGTCTGCACTGTAGTGTGTCTTCTACACGGCATTACTCTGGATCTTGGAACAAACATAATTTGGCCTTATTATTGAGGGAAATTACTCAGTGTAACCTCATTATATTTGTTCTCAAATAGAGGCAAACATCAGATATTATTCAATATGCAGAAGCCATTTTTTAACATAAAATAAAAAAAAAACTGCAGAACTCTCTTGCATCACACAGTAAACTGATATGATTCACATAGGACTACAACAAAGCCCACAAGGACCTGAACGTTCTTTGGTAGGTATAATGTTAGCCACTGGATGAGTTAGGATGAAGAAGGAGGATATTTCAAATGCCTTGTTGCTTGAAATAAAATCAAAACATGCTTCATAAAGGAAAGACATTAAAATTTTTCTCTTATTATTTTTATGTGTCTCCAAAGATTTTGGAGACCTAGATAACTTGTTAGCACAGTTTCCGAGCTTTGTAGTTTTTAAGTGTCTGCTCCATAGGGTAGAAACTACTTGACTAGAAAATTAAGAAGATGAAAGAACATTTTGCAACATTATCAATTTCATTTAGGACCAAAGTGGCTGGAAACATCTCAGTATAACACAGTATTAGAGCCTTTTATAAAATACATCGCTAATGTGTTCAGATCTTAATTGGAAAATGCCACTGTTTTCTGAGAGAAACGGTGGGGCTGTAGCTGGAATGCAAGAGAAAGGGAGTGCATCCTGTCACGGGGCACATTCCACACCCCAAAAAAGCCCCACGGAGGGCTGAAGAGACAGTAAAAAAAAAATTGGAAAAGAAAAATCCACAGTATTCTTTAATGAATAAATGTAATGTGTGTGCTTCTTAAGGAGAGACATAATGGATATAGTTGAGATCTCTATTAATATATCCAAATCAGCCTTAGCCAAGAGGTTTATCTCAAGGATCTGTGTGCTCCTGACTGTGGCTAAGTCCAGTAGGGAACAAGTAGCTCCTGGCTGCTTCTACCTCTAAAAGTGCCCAGAATAGTAAAAAATAAACATGGCAACACTAAGTCATGGGGCTTTTGAATGGCACAGGCAGTGTGCACAGTCATGTATCTGCTCTAAAATCCAAATGTGACTTAAAGAGCTACTTTATACTCGGCTTCATAATCTACCACAGTGACTGTTTTGGAAAACGCTCTGAAAGCTATCTAGAGTACATTTTGTGGATGTGGAAGCTGTGTGGTTGGGGCAAATAATCTCTCCGTGCCTCACACATGTAAAGTGTTGATAATAATAGTACTTGCCTATACTATTGTGAGCTTTTAAAAAAGAGATGTACAATTCTGAGCCTTAGTATAAAAAGTCCTCAAGAAACAGTCATATTTGTTATCATCATTATAGTGTGAACCTTCTGTCAAGATGACAGAGTTGAATGGGAATAAAAACAGATATTTTGTCCTTGTTTGTAGCAATAATAAAATATGGGAGAAAACTGTTTCTGGGTATATAACTTATTAGGGAGCACAACATTTGACCTCACAATTGCATTCCCTCCAATTAACAACAACAACAATAAAAATTTGTTGCTGTATGTGGTGTTGCATGCCTGCATTCTAATTACACAGGAGGCTGAGACAGGAGGATCATAAGTTTGAGGCCAGCATCAGCGACATAGCTACACCTCAGCAACCTAGCGAGGCTCTGTTTTAAAATAAAAAAAATAGAATATTTCTGGGGGTGTGTAGCTCAGAGGTAGAATGTTCCTGCATTCAGCCTATAATACACATGTGATAAATGCTTACAGTTCAGGTAAATAATCATTGGGCATGAGAATATGTCAGGCATCATTTTAGGCATGGATATGTAAAGTAAATAAAATATGTCCCACTTTCAAAGATTTGAGAGGATAGTGAAGGATTCCGACAAATAAAGACCGTCACAGCCTCGAGGAAGAGCAACATGGTTGGGGTCCTCTTGGAAGGTGTATGTCTGAGTTGAGCCCTAAAGGATAAGGTATATCTAGATGAAGAGGGGAGTGTAAGAACAAAGCAGGGAGGCTTGCACCACTTTTTGAGGAAACTATATGTGTTTTTGGTGTCTTAATCATGGTATGGCAGGCTGGAAAGGAAAGAAGCTATAAGTGTAAGCAGGATCTGTTTATAAGAATCTTTGATAGGACTAGAAAGTGCTGCTGTGGGTTGATGATCTATGAGGATCAATATTCAGATCATGTTGAAACTTGCTCTTACTTTAATTTACTACGTTAATAGCAAATACATCACACAGAGAATGTACGGGATGAAGGAACAAGTAGTAACTGTCCTCTGCTCCCAGATCTAGCCAAAACTGATGGCCAATATGGTTCATGGAGTGATGGGGTGTGTCCATACAGCTCCTAAGGAGATGCAGCCTCCCTCGGCCTGAGCGGCCTGCAGCCTAAGGCAAAGCTTTAAGTAAAGTGATTCAGCAGAAAATGGGCTAAGATGGTGCCTGGAGGAAGCTACGAAGGCGTAGTTTCCCCATTCATTATGGGTTGGGAGACTGAGTGGTTTTTCCCTTTCTACCTTTAAAGGAGCTTTCTGCACACATGAATGGCTCATGTACTGGCCTGGGATTGGCTCTAAACTACGTGCTAGTGATCTTTATCCCCGATAGGCTAGGCTATTTCCCATGCGAATTCCCCTTGTGGTTTGGTCTTATATATATGATTGCTTGGAGAGAAATAAATGAGATCTTGCTTGACTTGACTCCCGGCTCATGGTTGTGTGTGTTCGAGTCGTTGGTACTCATCATCTTGTCAAGCCCTGCCGCTGTTGGGCTGGATTCCCGACAATGGAGTAAAGAAAAAATAGCAGAGAAACTCTGGAGGCTTCTAGCTTTCATAACAGAGGCAGGAGAGCAAAACCACTCAAGGACTCATTTACTTCCATGTAACACAATGCTAGGTGAAGCCTGAGATGGATTTTAGTCTTTGTTCCTAATTGAGTGGTCAGGGTTAAGGACTCTGGTCGTGACCTCTCTCAGCTGCCAGGCCAGGCTAAAGTATTTGGACTGTATCTATAAACTTATTTTGAGTGTCTTAAGAGTTTTAAGCCTAAAACACTATGATTATTTACATTTTGGAAATAGCCCTCGTAACCACATTTCCACATACCATTGCAACTGGAGGATAAATACAGTAGAAAGAGGCTGAAGTCCCCAAGCACAGGGAGAAGAGTTGTCCTGTCTGAGCAGGGACAATGAAGACACAAGTCAGGTCATCTGCAGTGGGCATAGAATGCAGGTGAGCCAGAGAAAGACACTTGTGAGATAAATCATCAGCTCTTGATGAGGATGGATGGGACAAAGCTCAGAAGCCAGAAGAGAGGTTTTGCATGCATTGGCTTACTTCTGAGATTTTGAATGCACTGTAAATTTTTTCCCCAATTGGGTTAATTGTCTAGGATCAGGCCCCTCCCTCTAATGTGGAAGTAGATTCTAGAACCCTCTTTGGACTGATATTTTTCTTAAGGATGCTCCAGTAGCACACCATAGGGACCATAGTATTCTTCTTACAGTCATGGACCATTATAAACCAGTAGTATTGTTATATAATTCTTGACTATATTCTTTATTTTGTATTGATCTTCTTTCTCTCTATCTGTCTCCTTTCTCCATTCTTTATATCAGTCGTTTTGGCCATAAGGAAGAATAGGTCTTTTTATGCATCTGCACACATACGCATATATGTTTGAATGGGACATAAACTCATAATAACTTGCAAGATTTGAACATCACCAAAAGAGTACAAATAAATATGCAATAATTTTATTTAAATACCTAAATGCTGAGGGATCACAAATACATTATTATATATCAGATAGTTGGATAGTGTTAAAGATCTGTATATTTCCACATAATTCATGTTCAGTGTATGATTCCTCTATAGAACTTTCAAAATTAATTAGTCATTTGAAATATTATTTCAAAATGTTTATAGAATTCCTTGTAAATATTCTGATTTAGTGGGGTTGGAATGGGACTTGGACTTTTCCTCGATAAAGTCTGAATTCCTTCTTAAGGCATATAAGGCCATTAGTTGTCTGATCCTTGCCCGTGTTGCTAGGCCCATTCACCATCACAGTCTGTTATCTACCTGTACTAAGTAGCTTGCAGTTCTCTAGACACATCAGGCTGAGCAGTGCACACCTGCCAGGTCTGCCTGCTGAACTCATCTTTTGAGACCCCAGGGTCACATTGATTGCTTTTCCCTTCATGCTTCTTGTCCACTCTGCATGAATTCCTGTTACTGCTATCACATGAACACCTCATACCAGGGGCAGAAATGTGACATTAGAACTTGCCTGCAGGCTGCACCTATTACAAACCTGTTGGCCTGATTTAACACTTAGTTTAGTAAACTGCTCTTTTTCTTGAAGAAAAATATCTTTGTAAAACATCTTGTTTTTCAAAGGAAAGCTTCAGCTCCTACTCTGAAGGCAGATGTTGAGAAAAAGAGGAGCTAAAAGTCTTGGGGCTTGACTTTTTGGGGGTAATGTTCTCGGCTAAGGTAAGGACTCGCTCATACTGACAGAGTGCATGCAGAGTCCTAAATTTCAAAGAGATGTGCTAGTGCTTCGAAGCAGTGGACTTATTCTCACTTTAGAGCAGAGGCTCCGAGCCCTGCAGTTATATCTGGTGCTGACTGATGAGTCCAAGCCCACAAGGCTCTATAGAAATAGTTGAGCTGGGCGTGGTGGCGCACACTTGTAATCCCTGCGCTTGGAAGGCTAAGACAGGAGGATCGTGCAGGTTTGATGCCAGCCTTGCTGGGTTGAGACCCTGTTTCCAAATAAAAAACATAAAAAATAGGTGTCTGGGAGTGTAGCCTGGAAGCAGAAGGGTTTCCAGGAACCCCAGTACCACACACACACACACAAAAAAAAAAATAGTTGGAAATTAGAGACTTTCAGGGCTTCCTGTTTCTTGAGTCTTAGTAGTACTAGGAAACATTTAAATAATTCTTTTTTTTAAAAAAAACCATAAAAGGTGATCACTATCAGCTTATCTAAAAATCTTTAAACTCCAGTGTAGGTAAGCAGGATGAGTAACTGCAGGGAGCTGGAGCAGAAATGTGTCAGAGAGGGTTGGTTTGGTTGCACTAATAACAGATACCCTTTTATTCAATGCTACTATGTATACTAAGGGTTGATGTGCCTACTTCACTGAAGGCTCATGACAGCTACAAATTTGGTCTAATGTATATCCCAGAGTAAAGCATGGATGGGGAAACTGAGACACAAAAAATGTAGGTCAAACATCTAGCAAGTGGCAGCTTAAGTGTGCCTCTTGCTTTGAGTGTAGCTAGAGCCCTCTCTTTGAAATACCCTGAGACCTTAAGGGCTAGTTGGGTAATGTGTGTATGTATGTCTACACAAGTCTTTTATCCCATTAAGATGGATGACTACAATGCACTAATAAAAATTTTTTTTAAATACCCTGAGACCTGATATAGTCCACAATGGTAATGGCCAGAAAAATATGCTGAAAATGCCTATTATAAGTTGAAGGACAAAGAAGATTCAAACAGATTTTTTTCCTGCATTCTGGGGTTTGAACCCAGCGGCATTCTACCTCTGAGCTATATCCCCAGCCCTATATTTTATTCTTTATTTTGAAAAGGGTTTCACTAAGTAGCTGTGACTGGCTGTAAACCTGTAATCCTCCTGTCTCAGCCAACATGTGCCATCACATTCAACTTCAAGTAAAAATTTTTACCAGTTAGGTTAAGTGAGATTAGCCAGTCACAGAAAGTGAAGAGTCATATATTTTCTTTCATATAAGGAAGCTAGGGAGTATTTAGGATATGAGAGGGACTACAATGTACCAATAAAAGTATTAAAAAAAAAACCACTGAAGTACCACTATAAAGGATACCTATATCAAAGAAGACAATTTTTTTCCCTTTTGGCTAGGTTGTTATTTTGTGTGTGTGTGTGTGTGTGTGTGTGTGTGTGTGTGTGTGTGTGTGGTACTGGGGATGGAAGCCAGGAGCATTCTGCCTCTGAGCTACAGCTACAGCCCTATTTTTTATTCTTTATTTTGAAACAGGGTCTCACTGAGTTGCAAAGGACCTCAATAAGTAGCTAAGGCTGGCCAGGAACTGTAATCCTCCTGTGTCAGCCTCCCAAATGATGGGATTACAAGAGTGAGCCAACATACCAGGCTCTGGCTACATTGTTCTTGAACTAATTAGTTTTAATGTAGTCAGATTTCCAAGTAGTTTATATTTACTCTTATAAGTTAAATTGTTGAGATGTACTTTCTTTCATGATACATTTTATTTCACTTAATGATTTTTACCAGCTTTAGTATATTAAAAACAAACTTTCTCTACCAATTAATTTAAACTTGAGAGTCTAAAAAAGAAATTGCTCTTTGATCCTAAATATTTTATTTTTTGTTTTTAGGAAAGGAAGAATTGCATCATTTCCTGTGAAATACACATACAATGAGATAAAATTTCTTCTAATTTTAGGAAAGGTAAATGTTTTTCTACTGAAATATCAATTCTCTTAAACATGAAAATAGTACAGATGAATGATAATCATGGATTCCAAGCTCATATTAGTATTACTTTGAGGGAATCTCTAAGTGATATTATTAATATAATACTGATAAAATGATTAATCTGAAGAAGGCTTTGCTTTTGGGGTTATATGATATGAATCAAATTTGAATAATATCCTATTTACCCAGGAGTTCCAATGACTCCCACTAAGCAATATTCATTATGACAGTGGGTAAACTGTTGAATACACAAGTGTTTATGGTAAAGAAAAACAAACACAAGAAATGCTATCAGGATATGTAGTGATCTATGGATTTCTACTTATTAAGTCAATACAAATGATCTATTATCAACTCAGAAAATTCTGGAAAATGGTACATCAAGTTCTAACCACCAAGGTAACAAAGTCTCCTTTAAGATGTTGTGAAGCATTCTTTTACTAGCACAAACTCCAAGGATTAAATTTTGGTAATTAAAACCATTTACCCTTATTATCAAGTTTATTTATATTTAAAATCTGAAGTCAGCCAGCATGAAGATTTTAATGATAATATTTTGATAAAACTACCCTGTGGGCTTCGTGATCCAGTAGAAAATAACTTTAGATTTAAAAGTCAATCAAATGGGTCTTGGTCTTAGCTTTGCAGTTGGGGCCTATTCCTTATGCCTCAAGCTGCTCTCTATACAATTATGTCCACAGATTTCTTTGCAGGGTGGGTAAGACAGCAGTACTTTAGTGCCATGTACTGAGGGAAAAAGATAATAGTAACTTCCACTACTGTGCTGTGGTAGTGTGTTTTTTTATTTTGCTTTTCTAATTTTCTCCCAGACACATCACTTCTCTAATGCCCCTATCTTTTCTTATTCCCATAAGGATCAAACTCAGGGTTTGATCAGACAAACATTATTTTAAAATAGAAAAAACAAAACTATTCCATTTACCTCTAAAGTTTTTTAAGTTGAGTATTTTTAAGTTTTTAGACTCTGGTGATTGTCCTATACCACAAAACATGCCATGTATTCTTACTTTTTGAGAAGCAGAATGTTCTCCAGTACTAATATTCAGTCAGCTATTTCATTTTACTTCTATTTAATCTTCCTAAGCATTTATGCTCAGGTTAACATTGAAAGAAATTTATGATGAATTATACTTGTGAGAATCCAAATGCTGGACTGAGATAGAAGACAACAGAGATAACATTGACCAAAGGAGTGACAATTTAAAGGCTGATAGGAAAGAAGTGGATAATTCTGAGTAGACCTCAATTCTCAGATCCTTAAACAATGGGACAGTAAAATTTATTTTTGTTTATTCTTTTGATTTTCTTTAGCAAGCTATGATATCAAGTCCCAATTAAAGCTTAATTAATAGAAAAATCATTGATTTTGGAGTCAAACTTGACTTTAAATATTTTCTTTTCATTAACTATGAGACCTGGATAATCTACTTTTACTAATTCTTATATCTATTTTTGAAGAAATGAGGATAACAGAAGATCATGAAATTTAGTGTTGATATATAAATTGTCTGCCACATGCCAAACATAAGATTAGTTGCCATCCACTCTTTCTATTTCTACCCACCCCACCACCCACACGTCATTGTGAGTGAGGGATTCAGAAATAAATCTCACAGTCACTATCAGACTGGAGGTTCCTCTAGGAACATGTAGCATAGGAACATCTGTCTATGGGAACACACAGCCTATATTGGTTAAAAATGAGTACTGCCAGAAAAAATATGGGAATGTCAGACTGACCCACACTGTAAGTAAGAATTGTAAGCAGCCAGCCATGGTGGTGCATGCTTGTAATTCCCGCATTTGGGAGGCTGAGATGGGAGGATCGAAGGCTCACAGCCATCCTAAGTTACTTAGTGAGGTCTTTTACAACTCAGTGAGACCTTGCTTCAAAGTAAAGAATAAAATATAGGGCTAGGGGTATAGATTGGAGGTAGAATACACCTGGGTTTTATCCTCAGTACTACAAAAAACAAAAACAAAAAAATAAGAATTGTAGGCACCTCAGGGAGAATAGATTAGTGAAAGCTCAGCTTCTCTAAGGACTGGGATCCAGCTAAGATGCTACAGGGAATGATAGGAGTAACATGAAAGAAAAAGAATTGAGTCTTTAAAAAATTAATACAGATATATGGTGTGTAATGATCAAATCTAAGTAGTTATTTCTTCCTCTAAATATTCTTAAAATTTTTCAATTAACACATAATAATTGTGCATATTTATGAAGTATAGTGTGATATTTCAATACATATGACATTTTAATACATGAATATGAAATGTAATGACCAAATCAAGACACCCAACATATCCAATCAACATTCCCCCTTATTATCTCTGTGAAATTTAATGAGAGGAGAGCTTTTAAAAATTTGGCCACAGTGTAGGAAAACTTTTATCATGAATGCTGGGGCTACTACTGAAGAATATCTGAAGACTTAATATGGATATAGCACCTTGGGGATTTGTGGCCAGGCCCAATCCCGAAGTGGCCATGCTGTGTTGTAGAAATATGCATAATCTCAGGTCTCACCTTCCCACGTGTAACTAGAGACCAAACATTAAGGTTGTTTATTTAGTTATTATATTAATCACAGTAATTTTCTCCATGAGTCTAAAGTACTTTTTCTTCATCTTCTTAGAGAACTTCTGAAAAAGAGATGAAGTCATTATTCTAGGTATTAACTTTTAGAGTGCTTATGAGAAGGCAGACTTATCACTATCTCAAGTTTACTGTTCTGTGTTTGGCTTAAGAGGATTTATTCTCAGATGTTAATAATGTTTTTCAATAGCTATTACTGTAAAATGAGAATTGAGACTCTTGTCCAATATGATCTCAGAACCTGAACACAGTTAATAATAAAATGATTATTACTTATTTGTTTAAGAATTGGAATATGATATTTTTAAATGCTGGGTACTATTAATCTGCCTAGATGCTTCCTATTACATATTTTTAGAAAACTCTACAGCATGAGGGCTTGATAATTTAATCACTTAGACATTGGCTAGAACAGAGGTTTAGACACTGATCACATCTTTCCACCTTCAGTGCTACTATGTTTATCTAAGTTGCCATTATGCTTCTTCTAAATTTCTTCAAAAATTTCCTCAACTGGTATTCCCTTCTCTACCTATGCTAGTTTTCTTGCCTCTCCTACTGTCTTATCTATATAGCAGAAAGATAATAATAAATCATGTGTCATATCATGTCACTGCTCTGCTCAAAACAGGCAGTGACTCCCCATTGAGTGCTTCACAGAAAGTCAGAGGCACCACAGTGATCTATGGAAGCCCTCCAGTTTTCTCTGGGTTATCCTCCTTATTATTCTCTCTTTCATTCACTTCATTAAAGCAGCACTTGGCTGTTTTGCTTTTTCACAAAAACACTAGAGATGTTTCCACTTAAAAATACTTTGTTGCACGCCGGGCGTGGTGGCGCACGCTTGTAATCCCCGCGCTTGGGAGGCGGAGACAGGAGGATCGCGCAGGTTCGAAGCCAGCCGCGCTGGCGTAAGAGACCCTGTTTCAAAAATATAAAATAGCTCTGGGAGCGTAGCCCGGAGGTAGAAGGGCTTCCAGGAACCCCAGTACCACCACCAAAAAAAAAAAAAAAATACTTTGTTGCCTGTCCTTCCACAGAGGATTCTCACTCCTTGACATCCTCATGGCTTCTACCTTCACTTCGTTTATGTCTTATTTCAATGTCACTTTCTGTTTGAGGTCAACCTTGAAATCTTATTTCTAGTTATTCAAAATTTAAAGGAGTGGCTTTCTTCTTGACTCTTCCCATTTCTTCTATTTTTATTTTAAATTTGATAGCATTGATCACTCTGTAACACACCAAAAATTATTTTATTAGTCACAACTATTACTTATACCTCTCTAACCAGATATAAGTTCAGTAAGAGCTCAGCTTTGCTCATTATTGAATTTTTACTGCTTATTAGAGTTTTTGACACATAGTATGTTATCAGCATTTTAAAATGAATGAATACATATTTTAATATTAAACAAAATTTTATTGGCATATTGTAGCCAAACATCTTAATGGGATAAAAGACTTGTGTAGACATATATGCATACATCACCCAGTTATCCCTTACCCATTCCCTTCCCATCCCTCCTTCCCATGCTTGGCTTAGTGATTGACTTTGATATGTTTAAGTACATCATGTGCTTTAGAGAGTTTCCTTCTCCCCTCCCATCCCCTCAGTTAGGTTGCCTTATTTGCTCCTCTATAGGATCTCCTTCTTCATCTAGAGTTCCTCCTGCTACCCATTTCTCCCTAGCTTTCGCATATTAGGGAAAGCATCCGATTTCTTATTTTTTGTGACTGACTAATCTCACTTAGCATAATGTCCTCCAGTTCCATCCACTTCCCTGTAAATGATGTTAATGTGTCTTTCTTTATGGCTCAGTAAAATTCCATTGTGTACATATCTCATAGTTTTGTAATCCATTCAGCTGTTTATGGACATCTTGGATGGTTCCAAAGTTTGGCAATGGTGAATTGTGCAGCTATGAAAATAGTTACCCATGCATTAGTTTGATCGTTTGTTTTCATTTCTTTTGGGTAGATATCCAGAAGTGGTATTTCTGGATCAAATGGAAAGTTCCTTCCCATTCTTTTGAGGATCATCCATACTGTTTTCCAAAGTGGTTGCACTAATTTGCAATCCCACCAACAATGTTTTAGAGTTCCCACTTCCCTACATCCTCGCCAGCATTTGTTGTTGTTTGTGTTTTGAATGATTGCCAATGATGTTGAGCATTTTTTCATATATTTATTGGCCATTTGAATTTCTTGTTTAATGAAGTTTCTATTTAATTAATTTGCCCATTTTTTGATTGGGTTGTTTTCTTAGTGTTGAGTTTCTTGAGTTCTCTGTATATTTTAGATATTAGTTCTCTATCAGAGGAGTAAAATTTTCACTATTTTAATATTTTTTGTGGTACTGGGGTTCCTGGAAACCCTCCTATCTCCAGGCTCCACTCCCAGACCCATTTTATATTTTTAATTTGGAGCAAACTCTAGAGGTTTTTAGGATATAGACTCTACAAGGTCAGTTTATTGTTGTTGTTCTTGTTAGAGTTGTTTACTATTGAGATTGAGAATACAAACTGACAGTGGATAGATCATACATGAAAAAGATCTTTAACCTACAACCTACAGCAATCTGCTCAGGAAACCTAACCCTATTTATTATTAATAACTCAGGAAAGCAACCCACTTTAACTTAAGACTTGCAGGAAGTCATACTGCTGTCTCTAGTGATAATCTAAGAAGCGTAACAGTAACTTCTGTATTAATCAGCCCCAAATGACTAGGACTTGATTAATAACTGGCATCTTCTCTAATTGTTATCTCTGCTTCCAACTTAGGACAAATCAGGGGAATTCAAATATGCACCCCAACCCAGTCACATAGGATGCCAATCATCATAGGCCAACAATCTCCCATCAGTGCACACCTTATGCTTTCCTGCTTTTCTGCCATAAGCCTTTCCCACTCCCCTGCCCGCCATAGAGTCTCTGACAAAGCATTAGTGGTGGTACCTGACTCTTGCTATTGGAAGCTGAGAATCAACTGCTTTTGCTTTTTCATTTGGTTGGTCTTTGCTTATATCTACCCTAAAATATCCAAGAACAAGGTGTAACACATACTAGGCACTCAGTGAAAATCCACTGAACAAGTGCAAAGAACATTTTACTTAACATGGTGGGTTTTTCTTTTTAATTTACTTTGAAAGAAAAGTAGAAACTATTGTCCATGTATGCTTCCTTCTTGAAGTTGTTCAAGGCCATTTCTCTTCTATCAAAGAAAAAAGAAAACTGGGCCATAGTAGAAGAAGGCAGACCTTTTGATGTGACTTGAGAAATGGTGGTAAAGTACAGTATGTGTGTGGCAAGCCTTTCTTCTGCTCACTGATTTATCTTTAGTCTCCTGAGCTTAAAAGATTCCACACAGCTTATGTGGTTAAAAAGGATCTCCCTTTCTCCATCCCTTATCCTGTCTCTTTACACAGTTCTTGTCGTGCATGTGTGGTCCAGACGAGTTCACAAAACAGCTGTGGGGTTAGAGCTCAAAAGCTTGTTAGTAATAGAATGTGACTGTTTGCTTGTAATCTCTGTTTGCCCACAAAACAAGTATGTATAAAGGATTTCTGTGGTCATAACATGGTGACTGGTAGGAAGGAAATTCCAAGAAATTCTCAATACTGTTTTTTTTTTTTTTTTTTTTTTGAGGGTCTGGGGATAGAACCCAGGGGCATTCAACCTCTGAGCTATACCCCCTTCCCCACTTTGTATTCTTTATTTTGAAACAGGGTCTCACTAATTTGCAGAGGGCCTCCCTAAGTAGCTGAGACTGTCCGCAAACTGTGATGCTCCTGTCTCAGTCTCCCAAATGCTGGGATTACAAGTGTGTGCCATCACACCTGACTTGGCTAATTTTTTCTTATATGCCACAAATATTTTTCCATAAAGACATAGGGCTGGAAATTGAAAAGGCATTTGTTTGTGAACATTAGAAACTGGTAAAAAATATAATCTGTTGATTATGATAAGATTTTGAAAAGCAGTTTGGAAATAACTCATATATAGTAGGAAGCAAAGAAACAAGTTCTTAAGAAAGAAGAGAATATAATAAATATAGTGATATTTTAGGAAGAATAATCTGGCAGTCAGTGCATTAGCCTTAGCAATTTTAGTCAAACTAAATAGAATAGCTGACATTACCTCGATTTAATAGATCATACTTTCTAATAACTGTTTTAGATCAAATTTAGAGAGAAAAGCTTCAAAGAAAAAGAGATAAATCAATATTTTATGTTTAACAACAATATTTTCTAATAAAACATTATGGATTCATTTTATATCTGCAGTGCAATTGTTTTTAATGACTTGAATGTACGCACCTCATGCTATATCCCTAGGAAAAAGTTAAGATATACAGACCATTAGGGTGTTTATTTAATGTACAAAGTGAGTTTTTCAGACAATAATTGTGTGTGTGTGTGTGTGTGTGTGTGTGTGTGTGTGTGTGTGTGTGTGGAGAGAGAGAGAGAGAGAGAGAGAGAGAGAGAGAGAGAGAGAGAGAGATTGAGGAAAAATATATCACTACATTTCTTATGAATATTCAGCCAAAGATTATGAACATCATAAAGGGGAATAGAGTTTCAGGTTTAAGGATACCAATATAACTCACCAATCATGGCATTTATATAAATTTAATAAATGTATGTATAACTGAATTTCAAGATCTTTATTTTTAAGACATATTTAAAAGGCACAGTGGAGAAAAGTGCTTCCTGAATTACTTAGCAAATCTAATTGAATTAAAACTTGTAGATTCAAAAGATAATTCTTTCACAGGTGATCAATAACTATTTTCACACCAGAAATTCAATCCAGATAACTTTCCTTATAATGTTTTCTGGAGGTACTGATATAAAAAAGAACATTAATTCTTTAATACACTATGGTTGGTTTTCAAATATTAAATTGATTCTCTGAGCTTTTGGGCTCCTGATAATCAAAATACCAAGAATTGCAAACAACAACATTCTCTGAGTCCAAAAGCACTTAGAAGCTTTTCTCTGATGCAGACGGCACTTACATCATCTCATTTCTTACTATTCATGTTCAGGCTGAGTGATGTAAAAACATTTTAATGACACTATAGATTATATTATAATGTGAATTTCTTGGGAAACTTGATGTTATGTGTGCTATACATCTATTGAAATGTGTATGGAGCTTACATAACATCTTTGAAGCTTTGTTTATTTATTTATTTATTTATTTATTTATTTATTTATTTATTTATTTATTTATGTGGTCCTGGGGTTCTGGAAATCCTTCTACCTGCGGGCTACAATCTAATATATATATATATATATATATATATATATTTTTTTTTTTTTTTTTTTTTTAATTTGGAGTCAGGGTCTCTTAAGCCAGCGCGGCTGGCCTTGAACCTGCATGATCCTCCTGTTTCTGCCTCCCAAGCGCGGGGATTACAAGTGTGCACCACCACACCCGGCTATGCTTTATTTTATTTTATTTCTGTATTGATGCTACACATTTCTGGAAACGTGATCAAAAGAAGTGTGTTGAAACTAAGTCTTCGCACATTCTAGCTGGCGATCCTGATCATATCATCTCTCTTTTCTGTTTGTTCCTTAAAGTAAGCCCAGGGGTAGGTATGTGCTGGAGCAGTTTTTAAAATTCTAACATTGAGCCGGGCATGGTGGCGCACGCTTGTAATCCCAGCGTTTGGGAGGCTGAGACGTGAGGATTGCGGTTCGCGGACAGCCTCTGCTATTTAGTGAGGCTCTTTGCAACTCACTGAGACCTGGTTTCAAAACAAAGAATAAAAACTAGGGCTGGGGGTGTAGCTCGGAGGTAGAATGCCCCCTGGTTCCATCCCCAGACCCGCAAAATAAATAGATAAATAAATAAATAAATAAATCTAACATTGCATTGAGTACATAATAGGGTTTCAGTACATAAATCGAATAGAACAAATGATACAAAATATGAATCAAAGAATGAGCAAAAAATTAATTCCTTTGTAATGAAAATCTATAAAGTGCCAGGCTCCCTTACTTCATGACCATGCTTGCTGATGCCACTTAAGAGTCTCACAGTAGAATTTAAGAGCACACAGTCTTAGAACTCTGCTGACTCACAGCCTTAGGTTCAGATCATTTAGGAACAACAGAGACCTGGGCACATTTATCTTGCTCTGCTTATTTTCTTCATCTATAAAATAGAAACAACGAAAGTATTATATACAGAGTCTGATTATAAGGCTTAACTGTTGTGATAAAACATGTGCAACCCATCACAGTATCCTTGTGCACATGAAGAATTTCTAAAGTTGGTCTGGGCACAGAGAGTTTTAAGTGAGTTGAGCAGACAGCCTGGTTTGCCCAGAACCAGCCCTGTTTATTCCTGTCCTTACTGATAAATGGTTCCTATCACTCCCTTTGGATTTTTAAGTATTCTAGTTTGACTAATACATAGCATAGCCATCCAATTTGAAAGAAATTGACCCCCTGATTCTCAGTCTTCCAATGAATTCTTTATTGAAATAGTTTATCTGAAAGTCTTATTTCTAAAAATAATAAAATTAGCAAAAGACATGTCGGTTGTTCTTTATCATATTTCCTTGCCTAAATTACATTTTTTCCACTTTGTAAATCTGAATTTGGGGAGGAGAAATCTGAGGGAGATGAACAGAAAGCATCTATAAAGGGCTCATCCAAACATCTTGTTCATGTCCCTCTGCCTGATATATCTTTCTTACAGTTGGGATCAGATGTGACAGATTGTCATGGAGGTATGTATTAAAATATTTATTTTACTTGAAAAATAAAGTCATGCTTTATTTAATTGAAGATATGTTTCATTGGTCTGATAATGTGGATTGGATTTACCCCTTAAGTATATAACAAAATAAATAAAATTTGCATGCTAAATTGTAGTTCCACACTATATATATGTTGCAAATTAAATAATTTTTAAAACAAAATGTACTAAAAAGCACATATTTAAAATTAACAGCATTTTGATATTTCTAACTCTTTCTAAACATATCATGTTAATATGGCAATTCCAGCAAAACAACTAAAAGTATAATTTGTTAAGTCTAGGTTAATTTTTTTCTGGTATTTTTCCCAGAAATTGGGAAAATGAATGATTCACAATGACTGTAAGAAATCCTTTAGTGAGTCAGATGATTTTAAACTGTTTTTTTTTTAAAGGAACTGGGTTGCCCACTGGCAAATGAATAAAACTATTTTTGTTGAAAGCTATCTGCATGTTTTATGATATATAACTCTGAAAACATTCAACAATTAAGTGACATTACTATGACAAACTGTCCATTTTTGTCAGATTATTCATGTAATCCATATTTCTCATTACTTACACATAAATCATTCTAGCAATACGTAACATATATTTAAACAAATCCATAAACAAACAGAAAAAAGCTCCATTCATTTTCATGTATGTGTGTGTTTGTGTGTGCTTATGTGTGCATGTGTGTGTACGTGCATGTGTGTGTGAGAGAAAGAGAGAGAGAGAGAGAGAGAGAGAGAGAGAGAGAAAGAGAGAGAGAGAGAGAGAGAGAGAGAGAGAGAGAGAGAGAGAGTGAGTGAGAGAGAGAGAGAAGCTGTGAACTGAACTTAGGGGAGTTCAACTTCTGAGTTGTACCCCCAGTCCTATTTTAATTGTTTGCTTTTGTGGTACTGGGGATGAAACACAAGAGGTATTCTACCTCTGAGCTATACTCAGCCATATTTTTTATTCTTTATTGCGAAACAGGGTGTCATTGAGTTGCAAAGGGCCTCACTAAGTAGCTGAGGCTGTCCAGGAACCTAGATCCTCCCGTCCCAGCCTTCTAAATTCTGGGATTACCAGTGTGCACCAACACACCCAGCTTATTTTTTATTTTTGAAGCAGGGTCTCACTAAGTTGCAGAGGGCCTTGTTAAGTTGCTGAGGCTGGACACAAACCTGCGATCCTCTTATCTTGGCCTCCCAAGTACTAGAATTACAAACATTCAACCATGCCCAGCTATATTTATTTTCTAATGGATTGAATCGTCAATAAAATTTTATTGTGCATATGTAGTATTTTTTTAATATTATAACATAATCTAACTTGATTTAGCTTATATTAATAGTGGCTACAATAGTCAATGAGAAGATTTAATACATTGTTACAATATTTTAAGATAAAACATTTTAATTTAAATTATGAAGAAAAAATATTAGATGTACTTATGCAGGTAAATTTGATGGTTACTGATCTAGAGAATGTATCCCTGCCTTACCTCTTCTTCCTTAATTTTTCTTTCTGACATTATTTGTATTAGGTTTTAAGGCATAGAACATAATACTTTCATATAAAGAGTAATATGATTACTTGGTCAAACAAATTAACAAAACAAATAAACATACCTATCATCTCATGGAGTATGAGACCTCATAAGCATCATTTTAAGAGAACATAATATCATTTAAATTTATGCATTAAATACTATTTGTAAAAGTATTACAAATCATTTAATTGTAATACCTAGAGAAACTAAAAAGAAAAAAAAAAGCAAAAATCTTTTGGATTTTCCCATTCCTATCCTAATTGTTTTTAACTTTCTCTTTCATTGCCTTCCAGTAGGAATGCTAGGGGACCCTTTTAAACACACTCTAGCTTTTGCCTTACACCTGATTGTTCTTAAAATGCTTAGTTTTTGCCCCTTGCTCTGTCCAAAGCATCTTCTCATTAGGACATAGCCCGAGCTTCACCTTCACAGGCTTGTTCCTGCATATTTCTCCTTGGAATTGCTCTCGTTATCCACGACTGCCCTGTACTCTCATCTACTTCACAGGCGCACATTTTGAATCTCCCAACACACAAGTTCTCCTTCTCTCCTATCACTCTGCACAAACACATCAATATCCAGATTTGTGAAGATACCATTTTTCTAATATCAAGCACTGATTTTTTCACATGAAGAGTCCTGTTCCTCTGCTTTCTATTTCTCTAACTCTTGGAGTTTCCATTTATCTTTTTAAGGTATAGCTCAGCTACTGCCTTGTTTGGGAAGAACTCCGGGATTCGCCCATGTTTAATCAGTCCCACCTTTATGACTTCATTGAGCATACTGGCATTAATATCATTTTCTAGAGGTTGTATCTATTTTCTTATATTAATTATCTCCCCTATTATAATAGAAGGTGAAGTTTTTAATTAGTATTTGTGGAGAAGATATCTTATGGCCCTGCTCACTGACTATATGCTAAACTTTATAGAAACTCATTAAGTACTTACTGAATTACCTATAACAGGTAAATGGTAATTAATCAAGTGAAGAAAAAAGTTTGTGTTTTATTCATCTTAATTATATATACTCAGAAAATATGAGCAAGTGAAATATCAAGTTTTGTCTGATGGGAATATGTAGAAACTTAGATCTGTAGAAAATGACAATTTTCTCACTAATTGTCTCACTAATTTCGAATGATTGGGAATATATAAGCCAAATTACAATTAATATATTGCAATTTATTTATTTATTTATTTTTATTTTTAAAATTTTTATTAGTGCATTATATTCATACAACTTATTGGGGTAAAAAACTTGTATGTACAAACATGTACTCATCGCTGATTTAACCCCTACCCAAATCCCACCCCATCCCCTCCCTGTCCCTCCCTCCCTTGCTTGGCTTAGTGATTGACTTCGATATGTTTAAGTACATTGTGAGCTTTAGAGATTTTCCTCTTCCCCCCTCATTTATCCTCCTTTAGGTTGTCTTGTTTGCTCCTCTTTTCTCCCTAACTCTCACATATTAGGGAAAGCATCTGATTTCTTATTTTTTGTGCCTGACTAATCTCACTTAGCATAATGTCCTCCAGTTCCATCCATTTCCCTGAAAATGATGTAATTGAGTTTTTTTGATGGCTGAGTAAAATTCCATTGTGTACATATCCCACAGTTTTGTAATCCATTCATCTGTTGATGGACATCTTGGCTGGTTCCATAGTTTGGCTATGGTGAATTGTGCAGCTATGAACATAGATACACATGCATTAGTTTGGTAGTTTGGTTTCTTTTCTTTTGGGTAGATACCCAACAGTGGTATTGCTGGATCAAATGGTAGATTTGTTCCCATTCTTCTGAGGATTCTCCATACTGTTTTCCAAAGTGGTTGCACTAATTTGCAATCCCACCAACAATGTCTTAGAGTTCCCACTTCTCCACATCCTCGCCAGAATCTGTTCTTGTTTGTGTTTTGAATGATGGCCATTCTAGTTGGACTTAGGTGAAATCTCAGGGTAGTTTTTATTTGCATCTCTCTGATTGCCAGTGAAGTTGAGCATTTTTTCATGCATTTATTGGCCATTTGAATTTCTTCTTTTGTGAAGTGTCTATTTAGTTCATTTGCCCATTTTGTTATTGGATGCTTTGTTTTCTTAGTGTTGAGTTTCTTGAGTTCTCTGTATATTCTAGATATTAGTCCTCTATCAGTAGTGTAGGTGGCAAAAAAATTCTCCCATTCTGTTGGCTCTCGATTGAGATTCTTGATAGTTTCCTTTGCTGAACAGAAGCCCTTCAGTTTCATGCAATCCCATGTATTGATTCTCCTTTTAATTTGTTGTGCCTCTGGGGTCTTGTTGAGGAAATGTTTGTCTGTGCCTATGTGTTGTAGTGTTGGACCTATGCCCTCTTCAAGGAGCTTCAAAGTCTCTGGTTTAATTTCCAAGTCTTTGATCCATCGTGAGTTGACTTTTGTACAGGGTGAAAAAGTGGGATTAACTTTCAATTTTCTGCATATGGTTAACCAGTTTTGCCAACACCATTTGTTGAAGAGGCTATCTTTTTTCCAGTGTATGTTTTTGGCCCCTTTGTCAAAAATCAATTGGCTGAAAGTGTGTGGACTTGTTTCTGGGTCTTCTATTCTGCTCCATTGGTCTATATATCTGTTCTTTTGCCAGTACCATGCTGTTTTTATTACAATGGCTTTGTAGTATAGTTTAAAGTCAGGTATTGTGATTCCTCCTGCGTGGTTTTTGTTGCTGAGAACTACCTTGGCTATTCTGGGCTTTTTGTTATTCCAGATAAATTTAAGGACCAATTTTTCTATGTCTGTGAGGAATGATCTTGGTAGTTTAATGGGCATTGCATTAAATCAGTAGATCACTTTTGGGAGGATGGCCATTTTAATGATATTTATTCTGCCAATCCATGAACATGGAAGATCTTTCCAACTTCTAAGATCTTCTTTGATTTCATTTTTCAGTGTTTTATAATTTTCTTTGTAGAGATCTTTTACTTCAATGGTCAAGTTTATTCTTAGGTATTTTATTTTTTTGTGGGAGATCCTGAGTGGAAGTGTTTTCTGAATTTCTTTGTCAGTGGATTTATGGTTGGTGTACAGGAAAGCTTCTGATTTTTTAAGATTGATTTTGTATCCAGATACTTTGCTGAATTTGTTGATCAGTTCTATATAAGCCTTTTGGTTGAGTTTGTTGGGTTTTCTAAATATAGTATCATGTCATCTGCAAATAGTGAAAGCTTAAGTTCTTCCTTTCCTATTTGTACTCCTTTGATTTCCTTTTCTTGCCTTATTGCTCTGGCTAGTGTCTCTAGCACTATATTGAAGAGAAGTGGTGATAGTGGACATCCTTGTCTCGTTCCAGTTTTTAGGGGGAATTCGTGAAGTTTTTCCCCATTTAATACGATGTTGGCAGTAGGCTATTGTAGATTGCCTTAATAATGTTGAGATATGTTCCTTCTATTCCAATTCTCTGCAGTGTTTTTATCATAAATGGATGTTGAATTTTATCAAATGCCCTTTCAGCATCTATTGAGATGATCATGTGGTTTTTGTCTTTGATTCTGTTTATATGATGAATTACGTGGATTGAGTTTTGTATATTGAACCAGCCTTGCATCCCTGGGATGAACCTACCTGGTCATGGTGAATGATTTTCTTGATGTGGTTTTGAATGCGTGTTGCTAGTATTTTGTTTAATAGTTTTGCATCCAAGTTCATCAGAGATATAGGCCTGTAGTTTTCCTTCCTTGAGCTGTCTTTATTCGGTGTGGGTATTAGTGTGATGTTGGCTTCATAGAATGTATTTGGGAGAGTCCCGGTTTTTTCTATTTCCTGAAATAGTTTGAGTAGTATTGGGATTAGTTCTCCTATAAAGGTTTTATAGAATTCACTTGGGAAGCCATCTGGTCCTGGGCTTTTCTTTGATGGTAAGCTCTTTATTGCTGTTTCAATCTCTTTGATTGTTATTGGTTGGTTTAAGTGTTCTATATCTTCTTGACTCAGTTTAGGAAGGTTGTATTTATCTAGGAAGTTGTCAATTTCCTCCAGATTTTCCAGTTTGTTGGAGTATAGTTTTTCAAAGTAGTTTCTGATAATCCTCTGGATTTCTACGCTGTCAGTAGTAATGTCTCCTTTTTCATCCCTTATCTTCATAATTTGGGTTGATTCTCTCTTTTTTTTAGTTAGGTTGGCTAGTGCTTTATCAATCTTGTTAATTTTTTCAAGAAACCAGCTTTTGGTTTTGTTGATTTTCTGTATTGTTTTTTTATTCTCTATTTCGTTAATTTCTGCTCTAATTTTAATAATTTCCCGTCTTCTGCTGGCTTTGGGGTTCAATTGTCCCTGCTTTCAAGGGCTTTGAGGTGTGTCATAAGACTATTTTTTTGAACATTTTCTGTTTTTCTTATGTGAGCACTCAGTGCTATAAATTTTCCTCTTAATACTGCCTTCAAAGTGTCCCAGAGGTTTTGATATGTTGTTTCTGTATTTTCATTTGTTTCTAGAAATTTCTTTATTTCACCTCTTACATCTTCTATGACCCATTCTTCATTCAGAAGTGTGGTGTTCAGTCTCCACATATTTATGTTGTTTCTCTGGGTCTTCTTATAGTTGATTTCTAGTTTCATTCTATTATGGTCTGAAATGACACAGGGAAATATGTAACATGTTTTAAATTTGCTAGTGCTCATTTTGTGTCCCAGGATGTGATCTATTTTGGAGAAGGTTCCATGAGCAGCTGAGAAAAATGTAAACACCGCTGTAGTTGGGTGAAATATTCTATATGTGTCCAACAGGTCCATTTGGTTAATGGTGTTCTTTAGTTCTGAGACATCTTTACTGACCCTTTGTCTGGAAGATCAATCTAGTATTGTGAGAGGTGTGTTGACGTCTCCCAGTATTATTGTGTTGGGATTTATGTGTGACTTCATGTCACAAAGAGTTTGATTTATGAAAGTAGCTGCCCCTATGTTTGGGGCATAGATGTTGATTATTGTTATTTCTTCTTGCTGGACTATTCCTTTTACCAGTAAAATGTGACCTTCTTTGTCCCTTCTAATAAGTTTGGGTTTGAAGTCTAACTTGTCTGATATCATAGTTGCTACTCCTGCTTGTCTTCGAGTACCATTAGCATGGATTACCTTGCTCCAGCCCTTTACATGAGTTTGTTCCTATCTTTACTTGTAAGGTGTGTTTCTTGTAAGCAGCAGATGGATGGATTCTGGCTTTTAATTCATTTTGCCACTTTATGTCTTTTTATTGGGGAGTTGAGGCCGTTTACTGTCAGTGTGATTATAGAGAGATAATTTTTAATTCCCAACATGTTAAGATCTTATTTCTGTTTGAGATACTGTTTATTCTTCTTTGCTTAGTTGTCTGCTGGATGGGAATTCTTGTTTCTTTGGTTCTTGTGTGTATTACCCATTTCCTCTTTGCAGTTAATCTCCTTCAGAATTTTCTCTAGAGCTGGTTTTGAAGACATAAATTCTTTCAGTTGCTGTTTGTCATGGAAGTTTCTTATTTCCTCATCTAATTTGATGGATAGATTTGCTGGGTAGGAAATTTTTGGCTGGAAGTTGTTTTCTTTCAGAGTTTGGAATATGTTACTCCATGCCCTTCTGGCTTTCATAACTTGGTTTGGGAAGTCTGGAGTGATTCTAATTGGTTTGCCTCTGTATGTCACATGGCCTTTTGTTTTTGTTGCCTTTAAGATTCTTTCCTTGGCTTCCACATTAGTCATTTTGACAATTATGTGGCGTGGGGATCCTCTTCTCTGATCCTGTCTAAAGGGAGTTCTATAAGTTTCCTGGACCTGTGTATCGACTCTTGCTCTATGTTTGGAAAATTTTCTGCTATTACTTCCTTGAAGAGATTGTTGATCCCTCTGGTTTCACCTTCTTTTCCCTCCTCTATTCCAATTATTCTTAGGTTAGCTCTCTTGAAATGGGTCCATATTTTTTTAATATCAGATTCCTGCTGTCGGGTTTTTTTTTTCTAAATTAGAAACTATGCGTTCATTTTTAGAATGATCATCTTCAAGAAGAGAGATTCTATTCTCTATGTGGTCTAAACTGTTGTTTATACTTTGAATTGAGGCCTTTACTTCATTAATTGCATCCTTTATCTCTTTTTGACTCTCTCTAAATTCTTTTCGCAAGTCCTCTATTATTTCTAAATTTATTTTCCTAATTTGATCTTCTAGAGATCTTTGGATTTCTGTGTTATCAGATTCTGATGTTGTGGGGTTGTTGGCATTCACTGCTCCATTGTTATTTCTCTTTCCCATGATTTTGGAAGTTTGTGCCTTCTCTGGATTCTTCCCTGAGTCCCTACGAGTTCACTTAAGATGCTCTGGATCTCGAGTCTGTGGTATCTCAGTCACCACTACTCCTTTACTGGGTTGTATCACAAAGTCTCAGACCCAGGGAGTCAATCAAGGCTGCTTAGACCGTGGGGGGTGCCAAGTTGGGCGTTCTCCAGCGGGGAGTTGTGACTATGGTATGATATCTCTGCCACTGCCACTCCCCCACTGGGCTGCACTGCTAAAATCTCCGACCCAGGGAGACTATCTGCGCAAGTCCCTGGGAATGCAGTACTGGGATTTCTCCCCTAGGGGCCGCAATTTGACTCATGGTTGTTGAGCGCGCTGATGGAGCAGTAGTGAACTTGGTGGATTCGCTGCTGCCGCCACTGGCAACATGGCACCACTGCCACGCCCTCGGCCGTGATGCAGCGTATTTCTTCTCTGGTTTTGAGCTCCTCTCTGAGTCCTTGCCAGTTGTGCTGTGCCCGGCCCTTGGGAGCTTTAGATGTTCCCTGCACCAACAAAACTGCTGACTGCCACCCAGCTGTTCAGCACCTGCTCACCTCGGCTCGCTGTCCACCCCTCCTCTCAGGCACCTGGTGGCTGGTTGAGTGTGTTGGTCTAGGGCCGTTCGGTGAACTCACTGCTGCCGCCAGCAGTAAGACGCTGCTTCTGCATCCTATGCCGCGAGGCCAGAGTACCTCCTCTCTGGATTTGAGCTCTGTTTTGAGTCTCTCTCCTCTCTGGAGCCTGGTGCTGCTAGGGGAGATGTAGGCCGCACCACAGCTCTGGCTGCTCCGGCTGCTCTGGCTGCTCTGCACCGCGGCTTTGGCTGCTCTGCACCGCGGGTCTGGCCGCTCCGGCCGTTCCGCGACGCGGCTCTGGCTGCTCCGGCTGCTCTGGCCGCTCCACTCAGCTGTTCTGGCCGCTCCGCTCTGGCTGCTCCAGTCGCTCCGCTCCGCGGCTCCGGCCACTCCGCGCTGTCGCTCCGGCCAATCCACGCTGTGGCTCTGGCTCCTCTGGCTGTTTTGGCTGCTCCACTTGGCTGCTCTGGCCACTCTCTCGGCTGCTCTGAACCGCGGCTCCGGCTGCTCTGCACTGCGGGTCTGGGCACTCCGGCCGTTCCGGAATGTGGCTCTGGCTGCTCCAGCTGTTCTGGCCGCTCCGCTTGGCTGCTCAGGCCGCTCCACTCCGCGGCTCCCCCCAATCCGTGCTGCGGCTCTGGCCGCTCCAGCTGCTCTGGCCACTCCATGCCACGCGGGCGTGACACTTCAGGCTGGTTTTTTTCCGGTGTCTTGTTTTTCCAGCCCTTTTCTTCTGTCCCTTGTATTTACCGTTTTTATTTCTTTGCTGGTGGTGTTTTCTGGCTCTGAAAGGTGCTGGTTTTGTGGTCTGCAATTTATTTAAAAATAACAAAATATAACCCCAAACTTGGCTTTTAAATTTTATTTATTTATTTTTATTTATTTTGAAATGCATTTTTTTAATTTTTTTTATTGGTGCACTGTATTCATACATTATAATGGGATAAAAAACTTGTGTAGATATATGTGTATACATTGCCCAGTTAGCCCCTACCCCAAACCATTCCGTCCCCTCCCTCCATTCCATGCTTGGCTTAGTGGTTGACATCTAGTATTATAGCAATTTATCAAAAATTAAGAATGATAATCTTACATAACAGACTCATTTGTCTGATATCAAACTTTCGATCACTTAGAGATAACATTTCAATATATCTTTTTGCTTTCTTTCTTATCAGAGGATTTTTTCTTTTTCTTTTTTTTTTTTAAGGTGAAACTATCATACATTTTTTTCCAGAAAAAAATCTATCCTAACATGAAATATGAACTCTAAATATCCAAAACAATCTCGAAAAAGAACAAAGCTAGAAGATGTACTTTTTTTAATTTCAAACCTTATAAAGCTACATTAATTGAAACAGTGGAGTACTGCTGTAAAGGCAGATATATAAACCAGTGGAGTAAAATAAAAAGCATAGAAATAAATTCTTCCATATATGGTCAAGTTATTTTTGACAAGGTTTCCAAGAACATTTGGTGAAGGAAATAATGATCCTTTCACTAAATATTGTTGAAAAATAATAATTACATGAAAAAAATAAGGTTGGACCCTTACCTAACACCATATACAAATATTAACGCAAAATAGATAAGAGACCTAAATGTAAATCTTAAGACTATAAATCTTTAGAAGAAAACCTGGGTCATAACACTGCACAACATTGAAATGGGCATTGATTTCTTGGATATGATTTCAAAGGCACAAGCAACAACAGAATAAACAAACAAATTTCCTAAAAAATAAAAAAAGATTGTACATCCAAAGACAATGTAATCAGAGTTAAAAGTTACTGATAGAATGGGATAAAATATTTCCAAATGCTATATCTGAAGGTATATTAATATTCCAAATAGAAATCCTAAAAATTAGCAACAATAAAAGCAAACAATACAATTTAGAAATAGGTAAAAGACTAAAATAAATAATGAATGTCCAAATATTTTAACCAATAAACACATGAATATATTCTTTTTTGCTTAGTTGTCCACTGGATGGAAAACGTGTTTCTCTGGTTCTGGTGTGTATTACCTATTTTTTCTTTGTAGTTAATCTCTTTGAGTATTTTCTCTCGCGCTGGTTTGGAAGACATAAATTCCTTCAGTTTCTGTTTGTCATGGAAGCTTCTTATTTCCTCATTTAATTTGATAGATAGTTGTGCTGGGTAGGAAATTTTTGGCTGGAAGGTGTTTTCTTTCAGAGTTTGGAATATGTTACTCCAAGCCCTTCTGGCTCTCATGACTTGGTTTGGGAAGTCTGGAGTGATTCTAATTGGTTTGCCTCTGAATGTCACTTGGCCCTTTGTTTTTGTTGCCTTTAAGATTCTCTGCTTGGCTTCCACATTGGTCATTTTGACAATTATGTGGCATGGGGAATCTCTTCTCCGATCCTGTCTAAAGGGAGTTCTATAAGTTTCCTGGACCTGTATATCGATCTCTTGCTCTATGTTTGGAAATTTTTCTGCTATTATTTCTTTGAAGATATTATTGATCCCTTTGGTTTCACCTTCTTTTCCCTCCTCTATTCCAATTATTCTTAGGTTAGCTCTCTTGAAATGGGCCCATATTTCTTCAATGTCAGATTCCTGCTGTCGGATTTATTTTCTAAGTTATAAATTATACATTTGTTTTTGGAGTGATCCTCCTCTAGGAGCGAGATTCTATTCTCCACGTGATCTAATCGATTGTTTATACTTTGAATTGAGGCCTTTACCTCAATGATTGCATCCTTTATGTCTTTTAGACTCTATTTAAATTCTTTTCAAAGGTCCTGTATTATTTCTACAGTTATATTCCTGATTTGATCTTCTGGAGATCTCTGAATTTCTGTGTTATCAGATTCTGATAATATGGGGTTGTGGGCATTCATTGCTCTATTGTTGTCCATCTTTCCCATGATTTCAGAAGTTTGTGCCTTCCCTGGATCACTACGACTTCACTTAGGGTGCTCTGTATCTCGAGTCTATGGTAATCTGCCACTACTACTCCTTCACTGGGTTAGACTGCAAAATCTCAGACCCAGGGAGATTATCAAAGTCCCTGGGCGTGCAGTACAGGGATTTCTCCTTTAGGGGCCACAATTTCACTCACGGTTATTGTGCATGTTGATCAGGAGCTGTCTAGGGCACGGTGAACTTGCTGTTGCTGCTGGCAATATGGCGCCACTGCCACACCCTCAGTTATAAGGCTGGTGTATTTCTTTTCTGGTTTTGAGCTCTGTTCTGGTCCCTGGAAGGTGTGATGAGCTTGACCACTGGGAGTTTTAGATGTTCTTTACAAAAGAACTGCTAAATTACATTAGAAAGATCTACAGCTGCTCACTTCAGCTCCATGTTTACCTTTCCTCTCTGGATCTTGGTGCTGTAAGGGAAGATGGTGCTGGCACGGCCCCATTGCCGCATTTTGGGCTTGATTTCTGGTCTCTGGTTGTTCTTTTAGTCTTTTTTTCCTCTGTCCCTTGTGTTTACATTTTTTATTTCTCTGCTGATGGTGTTTTCTGGCTATGAAAAGCGTTGATTTTGTAGCAATAGAGATTGAGTTTTAGCAGGACTCGTAAACGCTGCTTTTCTCGGTAGGCATCTTCCCAGAAGTCCTTTTAAATTTTTAAAAACTTAAACTTATGAGCAAGAATCATAATGTAAGTTCAAAAAAGTTTATAAGTGAACATTTAAAAATCCATATATAAAAATTATAGAGCTGAGCATGGTGGTGCACACTTGTAATCCCAGCATTCAGGAGGCTGAGACTGGAAGATCGCGGTTTGTGGACAGCCTCAGATACTTAGTGAGGCCCTTTGCGACTTAGTGAGACCCTGTTTCAAACTAAAGAATAAAAATAGGGCAGGGGGTGTAGCTCAGAGGTCGAATGCCCACAAGTTCTATCCCCAGATCCACACACACACACAAAAAAAAATTATAGGACACAACCAAAGTAGTAGTAGTAAGGAAGAAATTTAGAGCTATAAATAAATTTATTAGGAAAGAAGCAAGTATGAAATTAGGGAATCAAGCATCTAACCTAAGAATTTACTAAAACCTAAAAGAAAAAATAACAAAAGAAAAGAAATGAATAATATAAAGTTGGAAATTAAGAAATAAAATATGATAAAAATTATTAATAAACTTAGAAAAAGAAAGAGGAGGCAGAAGAGGAGAAAGAGGGGGTGAAGAAGATAAAATTATTACAAATGAAGAAATAAACTAACAATGAATATTTGGGATTTGAAATGATAAAAGGATATTATCAGTTCTTTATAGCAAAAATATATGAAACCACCAGGCGTGGTAGCACATGCTTGTAATCCCCGCACTTCAGAGGTGGAGACAGGAGGATCACACTGGTTCAAAGCCAGCTGTGCTGTCTTGAGAGACCCTGTTTTCAAATAAAAAAATTAAAAATATGTCTGGGTGTGTAACCTGGAGGTACAAGGGTTTCCAGGAACTCCAGTACCACCAAACACACACACACACACACACACACACACACACACACACACACACACATATGAAATCTTATGTAAAATATGCATACTCCAAGGAAATGATTACTGCTAAAAGTGATTCAAGAAATGAATATTTGAATGATTCAATGTCCTTAAAAAGGGTTAAATTTTAATTAAAAATTTCTGAAGGCAAACTCAAGGAAAAATTTAGTTTCACAAGAAAATTCTACCAAACTTTATTAATTTTTTATTTTTTTGTGGTATTGGGGATGGAACACAGGGGCCTTCTACTTCTGGGCTACATCCCCGGACCTATTTTATATTTTATTTGGAAACAGGGTCTCTTAAGCCAGCTGAGGCTGGCTTCAAACCTGCGCGATCCTCCTGTCTCAGCCTCCTAAGCATGGGGATTACAAGCGTGCGCCACCACATTCGGCTTCTACCAAACTTTAAAGACACTGCAAACTTTTCCCAAAAATGTTGAAAAGAGGGAATTTATTAACTATTATAATAGTTATCATAATAGTTGATAAAAATAAAACAATGTGCAGTATATATAGTTTATGCATCATATACGGCTTAGTAATAAAATAAACATATATAAACATATCATGTCATTTAAAACCTTAAAAAGTTCCATTAATAGCCAGGTATGGTAACACATGCCTGTAATCCCAGTAGTTGGGAGGCTGAGACAGGAGGATTGCAGGTATGCTGCCAGCTTCAGCTACTTAGGCCCTCTGCAACTTAGACCCCGTTTAATTAAAAAAAAAAAAAAAAAAGGTCTGGGGATGTAGCTCAGAGGTAGAATTCTCTCGGTTCAATCTGCGGTAGCACAGAAAAAGAAAAAAAGTTCCAATATTAGCTGAGCATGGTGGTACTTGCCTTTAATCCCAGTACTCTTGAGGCTGAGACAGGGGGATGGATGGCAGGTTCAAGGACAGTCTCAGCAATGTAGCAAGACCCTCAGTAACTAGTGAGACCCTGTTCCAAAAAAAAAAAAAACATAAAAAGGGATAGGGGGTGTAGATCAGAGGTAGAGTGCTCCTGGGTTCAATCCCTGATAACACACACACACACACACACACACACACACACACACACTCCCAGTACTGTTGCAACTGACTTGTCCTTCCTTATCCCATCCTGTTGCCTCTCTCAGAGATGAACAGTATCCTCAATTTTGTATTTTATATAGTAGATTTTAAATGAGGCATTTACATTAGGTAAAATACATATATCTTAATACATTTTGACACACGTGAAACATATATAACCAGGACAAAGTAAACTTTCATTACTCTGAATAATTTCCTTTATTCCCACAATGGCAACCAAAGTTCTCTACTTCTCTGACATCTGTTGGTTAATTCTATTTATTTTTTCTATCCTTTTTGTCAGCAAACTTACAGAGCATATACGCATGTGTGCACGTTGCCTTTGTGGTTCATCCGTGTTGTGTTAGTATATCATTCTCTTTATTGCTGAGCAACATCTCAGTGCATAAATATAACTTATTCACCCATTTTCCTGATGATAGAATCCCTGGCTATTTCACTTGGTTCGTTATAACTAAGAATGATATGAATAGTTCTGTACATATTTTTGTAGACAAAGTTTAACATTTGTGAACATTTTGAAATAGAGCCACTTAAATTCAAGGATAGACGGATCTTCTGTACAAGAAGCTGACAAATTTTTTTCCAAAGTGGTAGCATTATTTTTCACTTATGATGGAAATTTATGAGCATGTCAGTTGTTCCACATGAGGCAAAAAATTTGGATGTTTCCAGTCTTCTTAATCTTATCTATTTTAATATATGGGAAGTGAAATTGTTTCATGCTTGAAAAGGGTTTCTGAAACAGGGGTTTGCTTGTTTGGTATCTACAATGAAAGATTAACCTGATTATTTTGAGGCTGAAAAAGATGGCTTCTGTAGCTTCATTACTATTACTCTTTTAGAAATTGATGGTTTCTGAGTGTTTGGCATTCCTCTGTCCTTTTTGGTTTTTTATTAACAAACAAGGAAACCCCATAGAAATATACAAACATATCAGGTCAAGATGTGAGAGAAGGTTTCACATGCCAATGAAAAGTGTCAATAAGCCTTAAATCGTTTCCCTAGCAAGACTCTTCTAACCTAACAGAACAAAAGCTACTGAAAATAATATATAATGTATTAGGGAGAAATAAAATGATAAAATCCATCAGAATGACCTAGTCTGCCTCAGTGTGATAATAACACTCCATTATGTGATGTGAAATATTTTGAAAACAAGCAGAATAATACATAATAATCTGTCTCCAAAGAAAATTTATAATCTGATTTTAAATTTGCTTAAATTTAACACAGCTCTTGTTTTGGTCTATTGAGGCTAATAAGGCTTATATAAGTTTACAATAAGGGAATCTGTAAATTTCCAGGAACAAAAAAATAAATAAATACCTAAACTTAGACTGTAACACAAAGGCAACCAGAACTTAAAAATAATGACCTTGACTACTAGGTAGTAAGATAAAAAACACAGAATACAACTGTGATGATTAATTTTTGTGTCAACTTGGGTGGACTGAGACAGTTTAGAAAAATGGTAAAGCACACTTCTGTCTGTGAGGGTGTTTCTAGAGAAGTTTGACATTTGAGTCAGTAAACTAACCGGACCCTTCAGCCTTTGAGCACAGACTCAGTCCTAGCAGAGGCTCTCCAGGGAACATCCATGTCTTCAGCCTCTGACAGGACTGCGTCATTGATCCCCATTGGTCCGAACCTTTCAGTTTCTTGGACTGAGCCACTACTGTTTTTCCTAGCTCTCCAACACAGGCAGCCATTGTGAGACTATCAACTCTCTCATATATAAACCTCTCATATGTTAACATTCTCTTTTATAATTATACATACATTTTATTGACTCTGCTCCTCTGGAAACTTCTATTAAAGAAGAGTTGTAGCAGATAAATGAAAACAACAACAAAAAAACTAAAATTTGAATATTTCAAAATATACTTTAAAAAATTTAAAATAAGCCAGGCATGGTGGTCCAGCCTGAAATCCCAGTACGTGGAATATTGAGACAGGAGAATCGCAGGTTTAAAAGCAGCCTCAGCAATCCAGGAACTTAGAAAGGCTGGGTATGTATCTCAGAAGTATAATGCCCTGGGTTCAATCCCTAGTCCCAATAAAAGCACTAAAATTATTAAATTAATTAAATATAAATGGCTAATTGGGTGATGTGTGCATGTATGTCTTTACCATCTTGTATCCCAATAAGATATATGACTACAATGAACCAATAAAAAATTTAAAAAATATATAAATGTTAGTAAGTAAAATATTCTCAGCATATAAAAGTATAAAATAAATTATGACAGTATTTTTATCCAGTATCCAGTATTTTTATCTTTGAACAATTTATACTAGTTTGATAATTTTTATTTAAAGCAATGTATTTTATTTCCCTGGTAACATCATAGTTATAGAAAATTAAATTATTATATATTCTATTTTTACGTAAGTGAATTTATTTTCTCATAAAAGTTTATTTTTTATGAAATTTCTTATTTTATATACTGATTTTAAATCATTTATCATTTTTTCTACCAAATATTTATATAAAATTTAAACAAGCAATTAAACTGAATTGTAGTAACAGTATTTTCTAAAATGTTTGATTATTTAAACTTCTTATGGTAAAAATCAATAAAGCTAATTATTCTAAGTACAAGAATAGGATGCAAATTTTATAAAATAAAAAGTAGCTATTATTTATTTAAAAAGGATGTAAATATCTGACATTAGTGTTCACATTTATTAGTAACTTTCACAAATGTCAAATCCATATATGACTGTATCGTGACTCACTCAGGGATTACCATAATAATGCTGCTTATCTAACTACCTTTAAACTCAGTCTATTAAAAGAGCAAGTACACATTTTCATGGTCATGTCTACGAGTAGGCTGCACAGTAGCTGAGCTGAGCGAGAGGCTCCGAGCCCTTGATGCAGGGTGTTTACCCTGGGGTATGGAGTGAAGAGACGCTGGCTACCCAGGCATGTCACTAACGTCTGGATGGCCCAGTCCAGGCAGGTGCAAAAAGGGTAAAAGAAGATACTTCAGCCACCACAGGCCACGGCAAATGTGTGGAAGCCAATACTGCAAGAGTGCAGTGAAAATCAGAACTGATGATTTTGTCTTCCACACGTGAACATGTATACTGCTTTCTGCTAACAAGCCTGTGAGTCACAATTGTTTATTCCCTTTGTACTTTCTGACTGGTGACAGAAGTGAGTAACTTCAATCAAGAGTGGAAGTGAATATTGGTTGTTGAGACTTTCATAAATCCAGTACTTAAAGAGAACTCCAAATGTGTATGGAGAATAATGGGTTTGATTTTTGCCTATAAAGGAGAAAAAGAGGGTAAATGAAAAGGTTGGTGTGCTGGGATGTGAAAGAGGATGGGTGAATTAAGACACTTGGGTCTCTGTAGTAAAACAGAATATCTGAGGTAACAAGACATATGTCTTGGGTGGTAGTTCCTGAAGCAGTAAATTTGAAAATAAATAATAAAATATATTTCATTTTTACAAACCTGACGCAGTGTTGAAAGTTTATTTTTATTTACTTTTAATACTTTTATTGGTGCATTATAGTCTCACATCATAATGCAGCTCCTATGATAGTGACAGTCATGCGCTCAGCACTCTCGCTCCTCCCTGTATGGCGGTCCCCTTCATTCACCCTGCGGGCTTCCTCTTGGTCTGCTTCAGTGACTCATCCTCCTGTACTGATCATCTTAATACTGACTAAACCTCCACAATGCTCCCTCATTTATTTCTCTACACTGTAAGACCTTTGGAGTGTAACATCTGTTTCCCACAGGGACCTTGAGTGGTACATAATCACCTCGGGTTTTTTTCAGTGTTGCCACATTCTGATGTTCGGGTTTTACTTTACATCCATCATTGCTTTTTAGCAACCTTAGGATGTCATCTGATACATTTTAAAAAGATTTATATTTTCAGTGACTATTCTAGAACATTTATATTATTGAAAGTCTCTCAGTATTGACAGAGGAAAAAAGCTTATTAAAGAGCCACCTATATTTTTTCAGTAGAAGCAACAAAAAAGCCCCTAATTTTCTTGAAATTTAGAATATTTTCATAAATGCTTTATTTATCCTCCCCCCGCCAACCTCTTTCTGCCCTAGCATAAAATTTTATGTGAGAAGACCCATGGAAGTATTCCGAGCCTGGGGGAAAAGAGAGAAACTCATCTGGATTGCAGCTTCAGACATTTTGTGATGAGCCCCAGACTCAGCCAGCAGTGATCTGAGTATCTGCAGTGAAAGGAATAATTCTATACTTCCTGGGAGTTGCTTTGATTGACACTCCTTTGTCTTTTGTAAAGTTAGAAAAAGGTCTTTATGAGAAAGGGAATATTTCTCAGGATCATGGCTACCTGTTAATCATAAGCATGAAGGAAGGACTAATGAGCAATCCATAAATTTGACAGATTAATACAGTAGAAAGTGAATAAAGGTATACTTGGACAAAGCTGAGTTTAATCCAACTTGAACAAGTTATTCAAGCTTTCTTTGTCTTTTTTGCAGAGTTGCATCTACTTTCCTCAACTATGCTATGTTATGTGGAAAAGAATTATTAAAAGGCATGTTGACTAAGATTCTTTTTTTTTCTTTTCCAACAACCAGGACTTAATCCAGGGGCATTCTACCTCTGGCTAGAATTCCCTTTATTTAAATTGTTTCTATCCCTTCCTTTTTTTCTTCTATCCAATAACCTTGAACAAGTGACTTAATTTACATTCAGTTTCTTTATCTTTCCTTACCTTTTAATTTTTTATTTTTCTTTCTGAGACAAGGTCCTACTGTATTGCCTAGGCTGATCTAGAACTCCTGAGCTCGAGTGACCCTCCTGCCTCAGCCTCTCTAGTAGAGTTTCTTCATCTTATAATAGAGTTCAAGTGTTTTGTGTCCAGCACATAACCTGGTAAGTAATAATAATAATTATTATTACTGTGTTTGCTATTATTAGAAAGTGATGTATTTAAATAGTGATATTATTTAAATAGTGTAACATAAAAGAGGGGAGTTGATATGAATAAATTTTATCATTTGCAGAAAAATGGATGGAACTAGAGAATATTATGTTATGTGAGATCGGCCACTCTCAGAAAATCAAGGGTTGTATGATTTCTCTGATATGTGGAAGCTAGAAAGAAAATAGGAAGCAAAGGGACTGCAGAAAAATGAGGACAGAGAACAATTGAATAGTGGAAGGGGACCTGAGCATGGTGGAACACTCCCATTATCCTGGTATTTAGGGAGCTAAGACAGGAGGTTCACCGGTTTGATATCAGCCTCAGCCACTTAGCAAGACTCTAAACAATCTAGCAAGATCTTATTTCACAAAAATAAAACAAAACAAAGAAACAACAAGAAAAGAGCTGAAAGTTTAGTTCAGAGGTGGAATGCCCTTGGATGCAAATGCCAGTAACACACACACACACACACACACACACACACACACACACTAGTGGAAGGGGATTGAAAGAGGGAGGTGGGGATGATAAAAAGCAGAACTGATAACTGGTAAATAATGTTAGTGTTACCAGTCTCACCAACATGCACGGGGAGGTGAGGAATGGATGGAAAGTAGAGGGAAACATACCAAGTGCTGGGTTGATGTATGTTCATATCACAGAGAGCCTCACTGTGCTGTGTAATTATCATGCACCAATAAAAGTATAAGAACATTGAGAAACTTTAATGAACAATGCAAACCAAAGAAGAAATATGTAGAAAATAAGACCCTGCCTTTTACTTTAGTGTAATTATGTTTCCTTCTTTAAGATTCTATTGTATTACTTTAACGTGAGTTCACCTGGATAAAATCACAAATGAGGTTACGATTTACCCGTTCCTGAAATGCCTTAAGACAAACCTGCGTTAGAAAGCCAAAGCGAAAAGGAAAAGCCATTTTGCCTCAGTAAAATACTTGTTTGCTCTTTTGGATAACAGAATTGCAATATTTATCTACCTCATAAAGATGTTGACAAAATTTAACATATTTCTTCCTAGAAATACACATCGAAAGTACAAATTCCTAAAATTATTTATTATAAAAATCCAACTTCTGCTACAGACAAAAAGATAGAATTTCCTGTATCTTCTGACAGTGATTTGAGGATTTTCATGAATTCTGAAAGCCTATGAAGAAAGAAACTGGTGTAATCCCAGCAGTGAGTAGGAAGTTTATGATGAAGGATGACATATGGATAGATGTCAGCGAGTATCAAGCACATTCAGACGGAGATAAGGGAAGACGCTGAGTGGGAGGCGCGGGCTCAGCTGTCTTAGGTGCCAAAGATAGATCATCTTAAGTGTCAACCACAGTTCTGGATGGGACCATGTATTTTTTATATATTAGCCTAAATAAAAAACAATATCTTGGTGATTATAATTTAAAAATGTTTCTATCCAATGAATAGAATGTTGCCCATTTAAGTAGGAGGATTTCCTATGAATAATAATAAAACAGCAGTTAAAACAGCAGTACTTTCTGCCCCATACATCATTTTCCTGTGCCAGGCCCTAGTCATCTTATAGAATGTCACGACAAACCTGTAGGAGATATACTATTTTCCCTATTTATCTTACCCAAATGTGGAAATGGAGGATTGGGGAAAGAAATTTTGCTATTGTCATACAAAAAGAAGAGGATAAAGCCAGGAATCAACTTTGGATATGCTTTTTTTTCAAAGCTGAATTTTTAAGCACTGTACAATGCTATATGCAAATGGTTTATAGTTTGCATTTCTTCACTGAGCAACAATTTTGTAGTGCTTTAATTCCAGTTCTGAATTGTCTATCTGCAAAAAGAAGATATTTAACTACTGAACTACATTGCCTTTACCACTCATTGTTTATCTTTTCTTAAAAATGTTCCAAGGAAAGCCACAAAGCAAGCCAGGGTGTACAGGAAATGATTTATACACAATAAAATATTGACCAAATAGGATCACAAAGCATTTCTAATTTATGATAAACAAGTCTCAATTATTTTTGATGGCACATATTATAAACATTTTGAAAATAAATTCTTTATTTTTAATGATTCTTATAGTCAGCTTTTAAAATTTCTAATGCAAACCTCTGGGTAACTGACTAATTAGAAAGAGGATATGCTAGCTGCGTGTGGTGGCACAGGCTTGTAATCCCTGGGCTTGGGAGGCGGAGACAGGAGGATCATGCAGGTTCAAAGCTAGCCGTGCTGGGTAAGAGACCCTGTTTCCAAATAAAAATATAAAAATATAGGTCTGTGAGTGTAGCCCGGAGGTAGAGGTAGAGGGTTTCCAGGAACCCCAGTACCACCAAAAAAAAAAAAAAAAAAAAAGAAAGAAAGAAAGAAAGAAAGAGGATATGCTGACATGACATATAGAACTCTGAATTAAAGAATTATCTTTTCATTCTTGTTTTCCTTCTATCCCCCAGTACACTTACTTTTATGTTTTCATTTTAGATTTTCATTTTAAAAATACTTGGTCATGGCTTTGCTTAATGTGGACGGATGCAAGCCTATGGTGGCAAGATATGTAGTTCAGAGTCTTAAGTATGTCAAGTGCATCCATATAAGTATGTATGTGGTGATCAAAAAGTTTTCACATGTATTTATGGTGTGTTCATTATCAGATTCAGAAATCCTTCTTGGTTGTAAGAATGGTTAAGATACAGAACAAAGCAAATGTGTTGGTGCCCATTTCACCTGTTTAACCCAGGAAGGATTCTAAGGTTATGAATATTGATTCATAGTCCATTGAAATTTCAGGGCTGACTGAGAATAACTTTTACTTGATGTCTTTTAAATTTTTTTTTTTAATATTCAGCAAGATCCTTACCTCCTTACCTATGTGTGCAGAACTCTTTAAAGACTGATTCTTAAAATTATTTTGATACTTGGCCAATGTCAGGTTCTACTAATATCTCAGAAGAGATGTTCCTTTAGAGTAGTTATTTTCTTTTAAAAATGCTTCAAACTTATCTAAAATGAGCTTCAACCAACTGAACACATTTTATTTTTTATCATTGAACCATTTAGTGAAACTGCCTCTCAGAGAGCAAGCAAAATAAAAAGCTCAGTAAATCTGAATAACAGCAGGTAAGGCTGCTTTTAAAATAGTCGTTAAGGCAAAAGACACATTTTAAGCTTTTTTTAATTGCTATTTAAAGTCAAAACACTTTATCTGGTGGAAAGAAACAAGATAAAAAGCCCATACAATAGTATATGCAAATCTACATTTGTAGAAAAACTGAGTTACTCCCTGAAAGTGGATATTAAATAAACCAACTTGAAAATGATGTCATTTCCCAGAATTCTAGGCAAATCATGTACTTTATTAACAATACTAATCCTTCATGGCAAACACGGCTATCAAGTGTGCTTCATTTGGTGAGCGGTTGCCTGGTGTTGCAGGTAAAGGGAGGAAATAAAGAGTGCCATAGGGAAATTTGGGGGACAAAGGTAAAGTTTGAAATTATTATAATGATAGTTCATGGATATATATGTATACACACACACACACACACACACACACACACACACACACATGCTGGATATAAAAAGCAGATTATGCTTCAGTTAAATAGTAACTTAAAAAAATTCCCATGGTATAACTCTTGACCAATTTAGTAGAAAAGATGGTAAATAAAAGCTCCCATTCCAGCCATAGAGTAGAAATTCTAAGGCTCATTCTGCAGCAAATTTGGAGTGTCCGTTTTCTACAGTTATCAACCAGCTTGACAATATATCCCTATGATGGTTTTCCTTCATTCCTTGTGACAGTCCTTCCTATCCCCTACTCTCATTTCCTGGGATCATTTTTTGGAGATAAACTATCTCTTCACGAACCTTTTTCCTAAGAGTTGCTTTCTGTTGGGTACTCAGGATGAAAAAAATTCATATTTTGTCAAGGTCTCTCTGTATTCTAAATATAGCTGATTCTCTAAATGATGAAGATCTGGGAAGATCTTTCAATACAGAAGATATTTTTGAGTGATGCCTTTCAGGGAAATATCTGTCTTGTGTAGATTTCTGCATGTGTTCAACTGAATTATTCATTTGAAACTTTTCCAACAACTTGAGGTTGTTCCTCAAACTTATTTTGTGTAAATCTATCATGATGTTAAGAGAAATATTTCCAGCCTATCTGAGTGAAAGTACTCACTTGAGCGCCTGTGTTAAATAAGAATTTGCAAACTTGCAACCTACTTTAGTGGCAAGTGAAACTGAGATGTTTTGTGCATTTCATTTAGGGATATTAGTTTGCACTTTTATTTCCCCAAGGCCAAAACAAATGGGTACTGTGGATCTTTTCATCCAAATAGGAAAATGTTCCTCAGCAAAGCTCTGGTTTGGTTTGTTATTAAGTCATCATTATAAAGTGATCATGGATGTTTTTCAACTACAGTTTGAGACTAAGACTTAGATCTAGAAAATGGAGTCAGAGGTTTGGAAGAGTTTGTTTATATCAGTTCCTTGGAGCTCAATAAATACATCTCTTCAGAATTTTGTGCTCAATGATACCATATGGGCAGCTCAAAATTGGCAAAGGCAGGAATATTTACACCATGGAAATTGGCAGATGCTACAAAACAAGACTGCTCTCCTGGTGAATTTACCAGCTCATCATTGGTATAACCAACCAGAAGGCAAATACCACATAGCTTCTCACTAAGCTACCTATCGTCATAATTTAGAGTAAAAGGAAATGGAGCTCTTTTTGAAAACCTTCTAATTTTACAGATGAAAGAATGTGTATCTAGAGAGGTTAAATGATTTACTTAGCAACACACAATTATTTGCAGGCCTGGGCTCAAAACATCCCCTTGAATTTTATTTAGTGGAAAAGTCATTTTCTGATTATCCAAAATTGCAAGTTAGCCCAGTAATTGTAGGACTCAAATTGACCTTAGGATCCTAACCAAAGTGATAAACATCTTTAAGTACCAAAAAAGCTGGTCTATTCTGTTCAGGATAGTAGATATTTATAAGGCTTTTGAGATTGTTTTCTGTTTAATTGGCAAATTTTAAGTCTAGAGAATTGAAGAGCTCAATGTTGACTTTCTCTAAACACTAATGTGCATACACTCATTCTGATAAAAATTTTTGTGCTGCTCCCCCTGTTTTTTGAGGTTAGTTTTTTTTTGGTGATACTAGGGTTCCTGGAAACCCTTTTTACCTCCGGGCTACACTCCCAGACCTATTTTATATTTTTATTTGAAAACAGGGTCTCTTAAGCCAGCGAGGCTGGCTTCAAACCTGCGCAATTCTCCTGTCTCCGTCTCCCAAGCATGGTGATTACAAGCGTGCACCACCATGCCCAGCAAGATTAGTTGGTTTTAATCTCATGTGATATATCTAATGATAAAAGAGAGCTACAAAATAATCTTACCTCTGAATATGTTAGTGCTTACATAAATGATGCAGAAGTTATAATGACATAACACCAGAAAGACACCTTAGAAAACATATGTAAAAAATAGGCAAAATATAAACAAAATAGCCTCAGAGTCTTGGACTCATGACACTAAAATAATTTGGGTAAAGCCCTAAGTACAACTTTCCTAGTGATTTGCAAAATATAAATCTGTTAAGTTTAATTGAACCACAGAGTATATTCTAAAATGTACTTGTAGCAACTTTGTTAGCACATTTTAGTGTTTCTAAAAATTTACAGACTGTGGGGAAATCTTGCAGTGTGAGCATATTAATCCCCATAATAGGATTATGGAAAGAATAGCAGTTAGTCAGAAGAAGGGTTTCTTTTTAAAAAATTTTTATTGGTTCCTTATATTCATACATCATGAGGGTTTCTAATGGGAGTATTTTCTTTCTCCTTGTTATCTGTGGACTATAAAAGCTCTTATCTGTGATGCTTGGATGGGGTTTGGAGGCCTATGCCCTATGCAACAGTAATAACATTTTGAGATGTACATTCTTCTGGGTATATTCTGGGAAAAATATGCACATCTTTCACCAGATTTATAAATAATTCTGTGAATTTTCAATAGGTAAAGGTAAGGGAAAACTCATTAATTTTGTTTGGAGTTGATGATGCTCAGCACTGTTGCATGTGTGATTTACACGTGTTTACATACATGATTGCATTTATTTTGTCTTCACGGTTTGAATAAATAACATTACCTGCTTCTCGTCTGTTGACCTGCCTTTCTACTCTGCCCCATTTTGCTCTTATCCTCTTATCCCTTAGAATTTACACTAGTTGGTTCTAGAGTTAATTGGGAAATTCCATGTGCTAGACGACAATAATTTTATTTTACAAATCTTCATTATTCAGTTTTCTTCCTTGAGTTATCATTATTACCCACATTAATCAGAGTTCTCTGGAGAGAAATAACAGAACTAATAAAGTATTTACAGAAAAAGATGTCTTATGAAAGAATGGTACGCATGAATATGGAGAAGTCCCACAGCTGCTCACCATGAGCAGGAAACCCAGGCAAGTCAGTGTATAAAAACCATAAATACTGGTATAAATACCAGTCAGTATCCCTGACTGAGCCTGAAGAGTGCTGTTGGGTGAGGGTAGGAGGAGATGGATGTGCTAGTTCAAGCAGAGAGAGCAAATGTATTCCGCTTCTACTTTTTGTTCTATTTGATCCTTTAGTAGACTGGATGATGCATACCCATGTCAGTGAGGGTGATCTTCTTTGCTGCCTAATTTCTTTTGGAAATACCCTCACCGACACATCCAGACATAATACCTTACCTCTATTTGGGAATCCTTTATGTCAGGCAAATTGACATACATTTAACCATCACAGTACTCAAAGTATGGTATAGAATGTTTACATCTTTTATCTGGAGCTCATTTTGGCAAAAACAAGTATTCAACTAAAGAGAGGAAGCATCTATTTGTAAACAAAGACAAAATAGTCTGTGACCATTTTATAACTTGACTATGAAATAAACATGTAGAGTACTGTACTTAACTGGCCAGAGTGTAAAGTTCCAGGGTGGGGTGGGGGAAACGGGAGTTTGTGTGAGTTTATGTGACTGTAGTTTCCTAGCATTCGGTGGAAGGCTTCTGACTGGACACAAAAGCCAGTAAAACACACATTGTAGTGAAGTTTTCATGCATTGAGCTGGTGAGAAAGCAGGTGTTTACAGTGAGGCAAGACAAGTCTTAGATTGCTTCAGGCATGACTCACTGTGCAGTACCAGTGAGCAATATACAAAAGCCGCAACCAAGTGAAAGCATGGAATAATTTCATATTTCAACATAAAAGATTGCCTAGGTATCCTTCCTATTCAAAAGGCAAAATATGACCTTCTGTCCTGGCTCATAAACAAATCTTTTCAACATTTTTCAGCATGCCTGCTCTTTCCTACGTGCTGAAAATGTTTCCTGCATCCTCAGGAGAGCCCGGGAGCTCAGGTCTGACAAATACCCTAATCCCTCCGAGACCATTTGAGAAGAGCCTGAGATCATAAAATTGCACTCCTGTTACCGAAGCATTTGTAAAACCTAACTGAAAGCAACTAGATTTTTAAAAAGGAAAACAGAAGGTGTGCTGAGTGAGATATGGGTTCAGAGGGAGCTTTCATGGTGCAGGTATACTTGACAAAGTGGGAGGCAGAGCAGTTATATAAGTCCCCTTGGCAAACTGAGTCACATTTTTGAATGTCAGACCACGGGTTTTTTTTTTAATTTTTTGTGGTTAATAAGCCCCTTTATAATGAATTAAATCATTAGGGAAATATGTGGTCTCAGTGACCTTTAGAAGCTTAATGACTTTTAGAAATGTATCAGTACATTGCTGTTCATATGAAGAAGTTCTCCTGTGATAAGGCATAAGATAGTGTTTGAAGGCAGGGACTTTGGAGTCAGATGGTTGAATTCAGAGTCAGCTTCCTAGTGGTGATATTTTGGGCAAACTTGGTAATTTGGAACATGTACATGTTCTAGTTTTTTCATGGATGAGATAAGAACCGCAACATCAATTGCCTTTTCAGGGTTACATACAGGATTAAGTGCATGAACAGATGCAAAGTTCTCAGTACAGCCCTTGCACCTACTAGCACACTGGATGTCAGCCCCTGTGAATAGCTCCTGTTGGCAGTAGGAGGATACAGTACCTGGGAGAGGCCTGGTGCTGCAGTATCACCATCAAGATGTAAAGGAGATGTCCTCCTTGGGCTTCAAGTTTCTCATCTGCATAATAAAGGGATTGTCAATAGTTTATATGACAGATAATCAGGAATGTGTCTCATAAATTTTCATAAAGTGTAGTGTAATAATGACTAACATTTATTGAGCACTGTTTTAAACTTTTTGCACGCATTAACTCACCTAATCTTATAACAACTATATGAGATAGAAACACTTTTTTTTTTTGTGGTACTGGGGTTCCTGGAAGCCCTTCTACCTCCGGGCTACACTCCCAGACCTATTTTGACATTTTTCATTTTGGAAACAGGGTCTCCTAAGCCAGCGCGCGCGTCTGGCTTCGAACCTGCGCGATCCTCCTGTCTCTGCCTCCCAAGCGCGGGGATTACAAGCGTGCGCCACCATGCCCAGCAGAAACACTTTTTAATACCCATTTTGAAGGTGAAAAAATTAAGACAGTGAAATTATGTAACTTGGCATATAGTGAGTAATGACAAAGCTTGGATTAAGTGAGTTATAAGTATATATTTAAGCCAGACGTGTTGGAACACTCTTGTAATTGCAGTACTTAGGTTCACGGCCAGCTTCTGCAATTTATGAAGCCCTCTGTAACTTAGTGAGATCCTGTTTCAAAATAAAAAAAATAAAATAGGACTAGGGGTATAGCTCTGAGGTAGATGCCCTTGGGTTCCATTCCCAGTACTGCTAATAAATAAATAAATAAATAAATATGTATGTATGTATGTATGTATGTAATATATATTAATATCTAGTATAATATAGTCTTACATGTTATATATTTGATATATATTTAACATGACATATTTATATATAAATATAGATATTTGTAGATATTTGTATATATGTCTATAAACATATGTGTATATATGTATGTGCATATGATTCTACTTTTGAAAAATAAACTATTTTATACAGCCAACAAGGTTTGGTTTCAGGACTCCTCACAAATACCAAAATCTGTGGATACTTAATTCCCTTATATAAAATGATGTGGGATTTGCATATAAACTATGCATTTCTTCAGGCATACTTTAAATCTCTTCTAAGGCCATTCGTGGTGGCGCACGCTTGTAATCCCCATGCTTGGGAGGCGGAGACAGGAGGATCGCACAGGTTTGAAGCCAGCTGCGCTGGTTTAAGAGACCCTGTTTCCAAATAAAAAAAGTGTAAACATAGGTCTGGGAGTGTAGCCTGGAGGTAGAAGGGTTTCCAGGAACCCCAGTACCACCGAAAAAAAATCTCTTCTAGATTACTTATAATATCTGATATAATGTAAATATTAGTTATACTGTATTATTATTATTATTATTATTATTATTATTATTATTATTATTATTTTGTGGTACTGGCAATTGAGCCTTGGAGCATTCTACCTCTGAGCTACATCCCAGCCCTATTTTGTTTTTATTTAGAAGCAGGGTCTTGCTAAGCTGATGAGAGTCTCACTACTTGCTGAGGCTGTCCTCGAATCTGCTATCCTACTGCCTCAGACTTCCAAATACTAGGATTAAAGGCATGCCCTACTATGCCTTGCTTCATTATACTATATTATTTATGGAAGAATAACAAGAAATAAAAGTCAAAGTGGTCAGTACAGATTCAAATTTTCCCCAAATATTTTCTATCCACAGTTGGTTAAATTCACAGACACAGAGAGCCAACTATGTATTACATGCACACACATATACATCAACTCACATATAAAGTGGTTGGAAGGATATTCTTCAAAAAAGTTGAAAAGGAATGCCTCCTGGGGTTGAAAGTAAGGGTGATCTTGTATGTTTCTTGGTTACAGACACTTCTAGTCTTTCTGGAGTATAAATATATTACTTGAGTAATAAAATAAAATAATTTTATACCAAAGTAAATGGACTGGACTAGGGAAGGTTTATGTACTTCCTGAAAGAAACATTTGGTGAGTTCACATACCCAATAAATAGAGGAATGAGTATTTTTGCTGTGACAGGTGAACTTCTCTGCCATCTGTTTCTGGAAGACTCTAGGGATAAAGCTACCCAGGGAGAATCACTGCTGCCCAGGCTGCTGGATGTAGGTTTGCAGATGTGTTGAAGCTGTCACTCCTGGGACTTCAGTGCAACCAGAGGCAGCTCTACTCTGTGCTGGCTCCCAGAGCAGCAGAGAAGTGGTAGGAAGGTGGGAGGGGCTGGGAGACAGGCCCCCTGGTGCATCTCAGTGGTCCATTACTTGGGCACCATTCCTTTCCAGATCAATAGTAAAGATTGAAGAAACATTAGGAAGCAGGATCCTAGGGAAGAACAGGGTCCTTCAGGTCCTTCAGGTTAGAAAGAAAGAGTGGATTGAGTTGACCTGTGTCTTTCCTCTTTTCTACAGTGTGGGAAGCCAGAAAACAAAAGATTGAGTCCTAGCAGTCCACAGCCAGTTAAAAGAGGAAAGATGTACATGTTGCAGGAGAGGCTTGCTGCACACCATCAGGATTTTGGATAACTGAGTGAGCATTTGATAAATGTTGAGGAGTTCATAAGTACTGACAGAAATGGGATCCATAGGCCAGGCGTGGTGGCGCACGCTTGTAATCCCCGCGCTTGGGAGGCAGAGACAGGAGGATCGCGCAGGTTCGAAGCCAGCCGTGCGCGCTGGCTTAGGAGACCCTGTTTCCAAATTAAAAAAAAAAAGTAAAAATAGGTCTGGGAGTGTAGCCCGGAGGTAGAAGGGCTTCCAGGAACCCCAGACCACCAAAAAAAAAAAAAAAAATAATAATAATAATAATAATAAAGAAATGGGATCCATGGACCTTGTTCTCATTGATGCCTTGGTAAATGTTTTGCATTCATTTGGGAGAAAAAGACTGAGTTTGCCATTTCCCTGGGCTCCAGCATCTTCATTCCTGGCAACAGCAGCTGAGCCAAAGCAGCTGAGCATGGAGGGCAGTCTAGCTGGACAGGCAGTGAGTTTATCTCATTATCCTTAGCCCACCAGAATGTGGAAAGGATACATTTAAGATGACTTAAATGGAGGGTGAAGAGTTGCCAGAGAAAAGCCAGTTGAGGTAAACAGATTGTTATGGTGATGACACTCGTGATTATTTACTTCACGGTAGAACTAAACCCCGGTATGGCAACACCAAAGCACCAGGTCCTTAACTTTCAGGTAATAGTGCTGAGGACTCAGACTCTGGTTGTTAGTAATTCTTTGGAGATGCCTAATTGAAAACAAAGCTTCTTAAAAGCTTTATTAAGTATCAGCATAACATTCATTCAGTAAATACATAAAGTTATTTTCTACATGCCAGCTAATTAGGTTTCTTTGATAATGGATAGGAGCAAAATAAGTGAGATTAATAAATCTCTCAACACCCGGATATACATTCTTTCTTCTCTCTAATTCTGAGAAAAAGTTTTAATAGACTTTTAAAAATATGCACAATTGGCGTCTGCCCATTCAAATAATCAAAATAGGATAATTTTTGACAATTCTTATGACACCAGAATCTCTAGGCATCAGATTTTCTCAAGTATCCGTTATTGACTGAATATGATTGTGATTTTCTGTTGAGAAATTCACTTGAATAACTCAATGTCCCAGGTATCGGATGTTACACAGTTGGGGCACAAAGTAAGATTAATGAAGCCATGTAGTCGGTGCTGACAAGGTCACGCTGAGCAGTCACTGGAGATTAGGTTGTAGCCATCTGTTTTCCATGCCATGTCTTAATAAACACCGCTACCTACCCTGAGGTGTTGTCACTCTCCTCCTCCTAGGTATTTGCAGATCAGGGTACTTGGGCACAAGGAAGAAGCTGTTCATTCCCTGGATTTGCCACATGGAGTGTTTGTGACCTACATTAAAATAGCAGTCCCATTTTAAGGTTCTCGAAGGGCTTTTTTTTTTTTTTTTCCTGACTGCAAGGAACTTTTGGTGAAGGAACTCTGGGCATGAAAAAGTTAAGATGAAGTTACTTAGAGAAAAATTAGAGATGAGAATTCAGAAAAAGTAACAAAGGAAAATATATCTCTAATCTTTTTCAGGAAAAAATTTAATTGAGAAAATCCTGAATATGCATTATATTCAATGTGAATTCAATGACAACAACGATAGTAATGAATTCCTATGATTATGTTGTAGTTAAAGTTGCCCACACATGTTAAGCATGCAGAGAGAGAGAGAGAGAAAGAGAGAGAGAGAGAGAGAGAGAGAGAGAGAGAGAGAGAGAGAGAGAGAAGAGGAAGAATCATATCATGTATTTATCAACATATCACATATCAATTCAGATATCCATTCAGTAAGTATTTATGGTAACCTACTATATAGCAGGTGCAGTGTTTTTTTCTGTTAAAAGATATATGTTCTGTCTGCTTACATTTTTTGTGTGTATGTGGTACTAAGGATTGAACCCAGGGCATTCTACCTCTGAGCTACACCCTACCCTATTCTATTTTTTAATTTTTGAAGTAGGGTCTCATTAGGTTGCTGGGGAGTCTTCCTAAGTTGCTGAGGCTGGTCCTGAACCTGAAATCTTCCTGTCTTAAGTCTCCAAACTACTAGGACTACATGTGTGTGCTACCATTCAGGGTTGCTTTTTTAAAAAAAATAGAGACAATATCTCATATATTTGAAAGTCACTTATATGGATATCACTTAATTAGTGAACCTAGATTAAGAAAAACTAGATTGAGTAAAAATAAGAGAAAAAGATCTGCATGGGATAAAAGATAAATACTTGTTCTTAAGTGTATGAAACTTTTTTTGTGTGTGTGGTACTGGGGATGGAACCCAGGGGCCTTCTACCTCTGGGCTACACTCCTAGACCTATTTTATATTTTATTTGGAAACAGGGTCTCTTAAACCAGCCGAGACTGGCTTTGAACCTACCCGATCCTCCTGTCTCAGCCTCTCAAGCGCGGGGATTACAAGCGTGTGCCACCACTCCCGGCTAAGTGTTTGAAGCTTTTTATTTTATTCATAAAGGAGCTCTTCAGCCTTTCATTTGTAACTTTTTTTTTTTAAAACTTCAGAGAACATCATGGCAGCTTTGATTAGCTACAGATGGTAAGTGGGCAAACTCAGAGAGATAAATGAAATAGGATTGTTAGAGTCAACAGTGAGAGCTGACTGACAGATGAAAGGAAAAGAAAATAATTAAAATGTCATGATAAATACCAATAAATTAGCTTGGCCCATTGGGTTTAGGGGTGACGACTGTACCTTCGTCAGTACCAGAGGCCATGTGAATTTTCCAGCACTGTTTTATGGTTGCTGCTTTAAATAATGAGCTACCTTAAAAGAGGTTGCCAAGTTTGTTTACTGAGGTAGAAAATAATCATTTGGCAGTATTTCCAATCAAAATTGTGAAGAACAATTAAAAGTTTATTTAAAAACTATTTGTGATGTTGACTTATTTATAAAATCTTATCACTATGCAAGATAAGTGAATTTTTACCATGTCATCCCCAATCATTAAAAACAAATGAACTAAAAAAACATTATTTTTGCAACCTGTTTTTATTCTTCCAAATCCAGTGACCTTTAGACATTACAGACTCTGGCATGCTCTGTTCCCACACATCTCACTGAGCGAGCAGCATGTAGCTCTCCTCTCCAAGATAATTTTACGAGTCTAAGGTTGTGAGGTTCCAGATTAGAGATGTGACAGTTTGGGGGCAGGAGGGGGGATTGAGGATTGAACATAGGGGCATTCTACCTCCAAGCTATACCCATATCCCTTTTATTTATTTTTTTTATTTTTAAACAGGGTCTTGCTAAATTGTTGAGGGTCTCACTAAGTTCTAAAACTGGCCGGAAACCTGAATTCTTCCCACTTCAGCCTCTGGGATCACAGAAGACCACCACCACACCCAGCATGAGAGGCGATAGTTTTATACTCAGTGGCCATTACCCTAATGATTTTCTGTTTTAACGACTCATTTCAACTGTGTTGTTAACAGAAACATTTTAGGCCCTATACGTATGATTTTAGGATAAAGTTTGTAAAGCAGGGTTTGGGCAAGATTTATATGTAATCTTTAGATTGGTAAGCATAACAAAGCAAGGATCTTACAGCAGTCTTCATGCACACACTATTAGGTATAAGATGTTATTTTCATTGATGTACAGCTTATCATTTTATAGAAAACAATCTATTGTATAAAGCTGGGAGGAAATGTCTTCTTTATTGATATCAGTGTTTGACATAGGAACAGAAAACCATGGCTCTTCCTTGCAGTGTTCAGTGAATGGGAAGGTTTCGTTCTCACATCATGTAGATATAGAAGCAACACACCTCTGTTCACTGGAACAACCCATACAAGGGTGTTAAATGACCAGCATCCTGAAGGCATTTAAAGAAGTTTAAGCTCCAAGTAGATAACTAGGTTAGCTTTCAAAATGATTAGTGTACTACAGCAAAACGAAACTGTAGCATTTGTTGTTATCTTTTCTACTGGACAGAAATCTTGTAATTTCACAATGGCTGCATTTTGTATTCGTATGTAATAGCCAGTAAAATAAAGGTACACTACACCTTGATAATATTAAGTGATCTTTAGTAAAGCCTTGAAGAAAAGTTCCAGTACGACACTGACAGAGCATGCTGTCCTACATTTGATTTAGTTCAAGTTGTAGAAATGTCCAAAGTATTGATTATGTCTTATTGCAAAAAAGTCCCCTCATTTGACTATCAGCTCCACAAATCAAGGACTGTTTCCCATGGAAGGTTTTAGGCTACTACATACCACACATATATAAGGTCTCAAGAAATTTTTACTATGCTAGGCATGGTGGCTCACGCTTGTAATCCCAGCACTTGGGAGGCTGAGACAGGGGGATTACTCAGGTTTGAACCCAGCCTCAGCTACTTAGTGAGGCTCTCAGCAACTTAGTGAGACCCTGTTTCCAAATAAAATAGAAAATAGGTCTGGAAGTATAGCCCGGCGGCAGAGAAGCCTCTGGATTCTACCCCCAGTACCACCACCAAAAAAAGAAAAAGAAAAAAGAAAAAAGAAAATAAAGTTCTACTCAACGGCCATCTTTTAAGTCTCAAAATTCTATTGTGTATTTAAATGCAACCAAGGAGACTGGTGCAGTAGTGCATGCTTGTAATCCCAGTATCTGGGAGGCTGAGACAGGAGGGATACAGGTTTGAGGTCAGCCTGAGCAATTTAGTGAGACCTTATTTTTTTTTTCTTTTTAAATTTTTACGGTACTGGGGATGGAACCCAGGGACGTTCTACCTCCAAGCTACACCCCTAGCCCTATTTTTAATTCTCTATTTTGAAACAGGGTTTCACTGAATTGCAAGGTGCCTCACTAAGTAGTTGCTGAGGCTGTCCTCAAACCGCCATCCTCCCATCTCAGCCTCCCAAATACTGAGATTACAAGCATGTGCCACCATGCCCAGCTTAGTGAGACCCTATTTCAAAATAAGAATTAAGGGCTGGACTCACAGCTTGAAGGTAGAATGCCCCTGGGTCTAATCCCCAATATCAAAACAAATAATTAAATGAAATTGTTTAAGTCAAGCCCTTTTGATTCTGAGATTTATTATTCAAGGTATATACTATTTACTGTCTCATTTTATGCTTTTATTTCTTTCTGCATAATGGCTGTTATTATAGTTATTATAATCATAGTGCTTTAGTGCAAACAAGTTACAAAGAGAGTTGAATAAATGCTAATGATGCTTAAATATGGCAATTACCATAAATAAATCTGAATAGCTAAAATAAAAATTTAAACAGGAAAGATAGTAAATTAAGTGGACAGTGAACTGAATATTTTAAGTTAAAAACAAATATCATAGTTCTATTTTTCCAAGGTTTATTACTCCCCTGGTATAGATATCATAGATATCATGATCTGGTTAGCAGTTGTCAGAAAAGGAAGACACAGAAGTTGTAGAGGTAAAAGTGATTTTAAGAAGAAGTTTTTTTTCTAGATAGGATTTGGATATATAATTTCAGTCTGAAGAAAACAATTATAAAAATAGTTGCAGACAAGTTAGGGTACAGAATAGTTGCATATTTGGTGGTGGCAGGGGGATCTTAGGCAAAAATTGGGAGAAGTGCTAAGAAAATATTCTTGGAGTATTTTATTTCAAAACACTAGAACTTTGGAGAACTGAAAACTGAAAACCTTTTTTTTTTTTTTTTTTAAAGAAGGTCTATCTAAAGCCAAGAAAATAAATCTAGTTTGATTTTGCATGTTTTGGAAATAAGATTGTCACATATTAGAAAATTCTCTAAACTGTATAGATTTTTTCAGGAGGTAAACAAAAGGAACTGAAATTAGATGGACTGGTTGAGAATTCATTGAAATAACTCAGAAAAGAAGCTGTAAGCATTTGTATTTAAATGAAAGAATGCTGCCGGGTGTGGTGGTATATGCTTGTAATTCCAGCATTCCAGAGGCTGAGACCAGAGGATCCTGGTTCCCTGACAGCCTCAACTAGTTAGTGAGGCCCTCCACAATTTAGTGAGATCCTGTTTTAAAATAAAGAATAAAAAATAGGACAGAGGGTGTAGCTCGGAGGTCAAATGCCCCTGGGTTCCATCCCTAGACCCGCAAAAATTTTTTAAAAATTAAAAAAAATAAAATAAATGAAAGGATGCATCTTAGACATTTTGATAGATATGTTTACTGGATTTGATTATTGATTTTATGTAAGAAATAAAAGAAGAGAAGAGTCAAAGGTAAATCTATGATGTTTAAAAGTAGTCCCTGAAATGGAAAGTTTAGTGTATAAAGGTAGAATAGTGTCAAAACTGAATTCAATCAAAACATAGTTCATAGTTTAAAGCATTTGAATTGTGAGATAAACGCTAGAGAAAAAGCTCTAAGTTGACAAAAAAAAAAAATCAGAGTTTAGGATATAGATTTCAGAATTAACAACATTCAACCTGAGAAAAAGGGTGATACTTCTCATACAAACAGTACCTAATAGTAATCTATAAATTTTATTTTAATTCCATTTGTGATTTTTATATACATCAAGAAATGAAAACAAAGAACGCTCAAATATCATTTCCTCAGATAATTTTGCCTTTTATAGACCACAACATTGATCATAGCAAATCTGAGGATCAATAGAATTTTAAATCTTACATACTTTAGAAAGTTAAAATGGATTTTATTTTAACCCTCTAGTATCACTCATGAATTTTTTAGAATGACTAATTTCAGGGGATCATTTGAAGTCATGACTATAACTAGCCTTCAATATGGCAGGATAGGTATAAAAAACAAAAAAAATATTTTCAAAGAGGATTATTCAAAGAGAGGTAAAATTAATGTTTCACAAATTTTTTGATAAGCTTAGGTCTGAAGTTTCTCACATACATGGGGTGAGTTTTTTTTTTTAAAGGAAGGTATAGATTAAATACATTATTCTGACTTTTAAGTAAAAACTTCAAGCAGAAATAAATAAATACAGATAATACTAACCTATTTCTTTGATTTTTTTTTGTATTTCTGCTATCTTATAGAAAATGGATGAAAGTGACTCCCCAGGTTTGGTAAAATATTTTAGAAAATTTGACAAATGCTGGGCGTGGTGGCGCACGCTTGTAATCCCCGCGCTTGGGAGGCAGAGACAGGAGGATCACGCAGGTTCGAAGCCAGCCGCGCGCGCTGGCTTAGGAGACCCTGTTTCCAAATAAAAAAGTATAAAAAATAGGTCTGGGAGTGTAGCCCGGAGGTAGAAGGGCTTCCAGGAACCCCAGTACCACCACCAAAAAAAAAAAAAAAAATTGACAAAAAATCTGATAATTTTATCTTGATTTTTCTTATGAAGTTTTCTATTACTTTGCAAATTCTAAATTTTGCTATTTCCATTGAGTAGCTGCCCCTAGGTGGGATAGTCATGAACAGTTAACGGAATAGTCTTAGATCAGAGGCATAAGTTTTATTAAAAGGAGAATGAGTGTGTCCCTTATTGTAAACATAGAACTCCATCTTAAAGTAGCTGAGGCTCGGGTGCAGGGGTGCACAACTTCCCAAGGGGTCAGCCCATGGCAAAGTACCTCAGGTCATTTCCTCCCATTTTCTAAAAATTGTTCCATATCTGTAGAATTAAAATGATCTTACCTATTTGATATTTAATTATTACCATGAAGAAATTGAGGGCATGTAAAATCTTTGGTACATTCTGATGACTTCAAAGAACATTGGATGCCACAAGAGTAAGTACTGGTTGTTTTGCTCACAATTGTTTTTATTTTATTTTATTTTATTTATTTTGTTTTTATTTTATTTTATTTATTTGTGGTGGTACTGGGGTTCCTGGAAGCCCTTCTACCTCCGGGCTATACTCCTAGACCTATTTTTATTCTTGTATTTGGAAACAGGGTCTCTTAAGCCAGTGAGGCTGGCTTCGAACCAGTGCAATCCTCCTGTCTCTGCCTCCCAAGCACAGGGATTACAAGCATGCGCCACCATGCCCGGCTCACGATTGTTTTTAAAACCATACTTTGACTTATCCAACTTTTAAAGAAAATAGGAAAAACTGGATATGTCTCAAGATAATCACCAACATTCTTCAGCTTGCATTATTGACATTGTTATTTGGAATCTGTGAGTAGAATTTGTTTTTATTAACTACACTCACATGTTGGTGTCAGAGGGCTTTTACCTAACAGAGGAAATATTTTCATTTGAATAAACTTTACAGCTTTCCTCTTGCTTCTTTCCCAAGTGTATAAAAAGGTTTGTGAAGTCTGACTATGCTATCAATGGTGCCAAGTCCTGAGGCCATTTTTCATAACACAAATTTCTTGGCTCCCTTACCTTGGAAGGTAAGTGTAAGGCCATATTGCAATCTCAGCTTAGCTTTGTCTTCTTTGGCTAGAAATTTGCATAGGAGAAAGTCATTGGAACAAGCTTACTTGTCCAAATCTCTTCAGTTTAGGGCTCAGAAATGAAGTACTGGGCCCTGAGAGGCTTTGCTGAGGTTGCATGACCAGTTGGTGGCAGAACTGAGGTTGTGACCCAAGACTTCCTGCTTCTCAACACAATGAAATTCCCATGAATCCTGTGGCCTCTCGGCTGGCTTCGCAGGTGTCTCCTACTCATAGATTTGGTTTAGGTACACTATTTCTGTTAAAACATAGGTTAACCATACCACTGAGCTATACACCTCAGCCCTTTTTATTTATTTTATTTTATTATGAATCAGGGTCTCCCTAAGTTACAATGACATGCTGCCCTCAAACCTATATCTTTCTGTCTTAGCCTTATACGTACTGGGATTATAGATGTATGCCACCACACCTAGCTAAGAATGGAAATCTCGATATTCAAAATTTACCTTTGAGCTTTGGTTCAAAATATATTTTTAAAGAGACAATGCTTTTATAAAAGACCTCCCATTGTCCTAGTCTTAACTTGCTTTATATCCCTTTTAAAAAATTTTAGTTCTTTACATTTTGTATAAAAATTAATTAGAAAAAACAGATTGCTCAATGTTAATGAAAATGCTGCATTCTACTTTGAAACATGCGTATGGGTAGTTGAAACTCCTAAGTTAAGTTTCTAGCTTAACCTGACAAATATCACTTACTGCTGGGCTGTAAAGTCTTCCTTCAAGAAGGGAAGCTGCCCAAATGAGAAGGGAGAAGTGTAAGGAGAAATGATGATTCACATCACAACTCCCAGCAGTAGAATGATCCATTCACTTGGTTGTTTTTCTACACCATCCTGCTGATGAGTCACTGCTGTTTACTGTTTGGGGTGTAGTGCTTTTCAACACCTGTAAGAAAGAAACGCTGTTTGGCTTCTTGGGTAGAATGCCAAGATGTTTTGTGGCATGCTCAAGTTCCAAAAATCTCCCAGCAGAAAAGTTTGACTCATGTGCTAGAATCCAGGAGCCTGGGATTTTCTTAGGGGACTGTGCTGGTCCTAGGAGGGTCTCATCGGTGACTTCCAGTCCTGCTTGAGTCATTGCCACAGGCTTGACTGGGAATTTGTTCATGCTGACTCTGACTTAAAATGGAAGGGTACAAATAAGGAGGTATGACTTTAATGTTTTTGCGTTTTAAGGAAAATTTATTATACTTTGAAATCACTCAGTTATGCTTTGAACTATCCAAGAAGTTTTGGACTAAGTTAATAGTTACCTCTTTTTCTAGTTAGTCTTGGTCTGCAAATTCTGGTTTTGAAATTAATTCTAATGCCAGCCAATTTTAAAAAACAAATATTAAAATGAAAATAAAAAATTTATCTCCAGGGATATCACATTTCACTGTATTAGCCTAAAGTTGTTTAACTCAGAATTGTTTAGTCCCCAAATTTTGTCTCGTATGACTGAATAGTTGGGCATAACTCCATGTCAGGTCCTCTGGATGTGATGGATTAAGTGCTTTGCCTCACAATAGTTTGAAGGTTTATGAAAGCATGATAAAACCCCCCACATTTTTATGGTTGCCTAATAACATACATTGTTATTACCTTAGTAAAGATTTATAGTAAGGAATCAGGTCATTATCATTTAGATGTTTGAATATTTCATGCATATGAATTAATGTACTGAATACTCTCATTAGTATATGGAAGTAAGTTTGAGCAAAGAGATTCTTTTTGAGAGTAGGATGCAGTCTTTTCAAAAGCAACATACGGACTTTGAATATAAATGGAAGACCAGCAAAAACATAACGTTTCTCTAATAATGTCAGGCAATGGAGTAGCCCTGGAATCCTGGCTTCCCAAGTCTCACATCAGCAGAAGCAGTTCCCTCAGAGAGCACGTTGTCTCCAGTGGACATGAAACAGAGTATGTATGTAATGCAATGGAATTGTGAAGGATTAAATGGAAGTTCAAATAATCTCTTTGGTTTAGTACCTTTGCTTCCTGAACAAATGAAAAATTGGTCATAGAAAATCCTATTTTAACCCCTGTGATGTTTTTACTTAAAATCACTTTAAGCCGAGTCATAGTTCCAGAGAGCCAGGATGGAAATCTCTCAACTCACTCTAGAGGTAAAACTAAAATTTATAGCTTGACATTTACTGAGATTTTATGGTATTCTGGAAATTAAGAATGTTTAATGGGACTGTAAATTACTGCAACCACTTTGGAAAACAGTATGGAATATCCTCAGAAGAATGGGAAAGATACTACCATATGATCCAGCAATACCCTCTTCTGGGTATCTACTCAAAAGAATAGAAACCATACTACCAAACCAATGCATTAATATCTATGTTCATAGCTGCACAATTCACAATTGCCAAATGGCCAAACTATGGAACCAGCCAAGATGTCCATCCATCAACAGATGAATAGATTACAAAAATATGGAATATGTACACAAGGGAATTTTACTCAGCCATAAAGAAGAACAAAATTATGTCATTTACAGGGAAATAGATGGAACTGGAGAACATTAAGCTAAGTGAGCCTAGTTAGTCACAAAAAGTACAAAATCAGATGTTCTTCCTAATATGTGGAAGCTAAGGAGAAAAGGGGTCATAGGAGAAACTCTAGAAGAAGAAGAAAAAAACATAGATGAGCAAATAAGGTCACCTAACTGAGGGGATGGGGGATAAAATTTTCTAATGTGCATAATGTGCATTCAGAAACATATCAAAGTCAATCACTAAGCCAAACATGAGAAGGAAGAAAGGGGAGGGCGTGGGGTGGAATTGGGGAAGGGCTAAATGAGTGATGTGTGCCTCTACCATCTTGTACCCCATTAAGATGTATGACTGCCAGGCACCAATAAAAATCTAAAAAAGAATGTTTTAGGATCTCTAATAGGTCTAAATATGGGAAGATACAGTGTATAGGAATAATGTAGCTATACTGTGACCAGACCAATTAAGTGCAACATATTAAAAAGTGACATGAATACGGCAGTTCTCCACATCAGCACTTGGCTACCCGTAGCCCAAGTGGATTCTATGTCAAAATAATGCATTCATCATTCATGTTCCTTGGAAAGGACATATCCTTTTTTAGAGTATTGGTAGCAACAGTAACAAGATATTGAAATACTGACCATTTCCATGGAGATACGACTTTATAATTTATTGCTATGGGACATTGTTTGAGGGCTGATAAAAATAATATGGATTTCTGTGGCTCGTGTTGTTTGCTGAAAACTAGTGATAACACAGCTGCACCTTTCAAATCATAATAGTTTATTTAAATTCTTCTTCCTTGTTCGTCTGGTCAGGGCCTAGCATGAGTCTACATGTCTCATAATTACTTACCATTCTAAGATGTATGGTCAATATCTAATGCACTGCTTTGGTGGATTTCTCTTAAGGAGAATGTAGTGTTCCTATACCATTTGGGCTTGATTTTTCACGGGGTTCAATAAATATTTATTTAGTACTGAATACATGGCAAGTAATTGGCAGGTGCTGAAGGCAACTTAAGTCTCCATGGTCCTTGCAAACTTATCAGAGCAGAAGAGTGAGAGATGACAAAGACTGTTGTGTATGCATGGAGTTGCAGGAGCTCATGAAGCTCAAATATTTTCTTCATGCTCTGAGGATTTTGGCTTTATAAAGTTAGAAATGTTATTTCCCTCCCCTGACCCATATATTTATGTGTAATGTGGAGATAACACATTACATGCTGGTTATGAGTACTACAGTTAATATACATAAAGCACTCAATGCTCTTGCCTACAGAAAAGATGCTTCATGAAAGGCATTTATTCTTACTCTCTTTCTAATGTTCTTAGGAGGACCCTGCTCATCTAGAATCTCTAGGATTTTATAGTAAAGCATCAAAGTTTTGATTTGAAAGTAAAATCTTACTAACCTTAATGGGCTTATTGAGTCAGACAGGAAAGGTCTGTGGGGCAAAAGGGAGCCTGGCACCAGCCCACGTCCTTTACAAAAAGAATGGGAGAGGAAAGCTTTCAGCAATTCTTTTGGAGGTTGCCTTATAAAACAGGAAGGTCCTTGCTGAGTAGGGAAAATGCAAATAGTGCTCTTAGTTTTGGTGGGTTCAATGAAAAATCTATACTTTAAGAGAATGGAAGAACCCCATGTTCTTTGCTACTCAGCCTGACTCCTGAGGAGTCATGCATCACCCATTATTCTACAAGCATCTGCTGTGGGAGTGCTATCCACTAGGCATTGTTCTTGGTGCTGGAAAAAGAGAAGCAAAAAGAAATCACTGTGCTCGTGGGACTAATATAGTAATGGAGGTGGAAGGACAACAAATAATAAATAGTGTTATGAGTATGTGAGAAGGTGATAAATATTATAAGACTAAATCCAGAGCCAGATATGGTAGCGAAAGACTATAATTTCAGTCTTTGGGAGAATGAAGCAGGAGGATGATAGGTTTGAAGCTAGCCTCAGCAACTTAACAAAACCCTGTTTCAAAATAAAAAATTGATGTTAAAAATTGGTTAGTCTTGCACTTAATTGGTCTGGTCACAGTATAGCCACATTATTCCTATACACTGTATCTTCCCATATTTAGACCTATTAGAGATCCTAAAAATTTTTTAAATTTTTTATTGGTGCATTGCCTTAATTTAATGATTCAATCTCCAGTACCATCACCATCAGCCAAAACGAAAAAGAAAAAGAATAAATATGAAAAGAAAGATTGTCAGGGTGGCAGAGGTAAGACATGGTCAGGGTAAGCATTAATGAAAATGTTTCCTCTGAATCAATATTTGAAAGAAGCAAGGGAATGAGCCAGGCAGTTAATCTGAGTAAAGAAAAGTCTAGGAAGAAAAAAATGGTCTCAGTATGAACACCTTGAAATGGGAGAATGTTTCTGTGTTTCAGGAACAGGGTTGAAGACAAAAGACTCTACATAAGAATATGTGAAACTGTGCATGGTGGTGCAAGCTTGTAGTCCCAGCATTTGGGAAGCTGATACAGGAGGATCGTGTTTCGCAGACAGCCTCAGCTACTACTTAGTGAGGCCCTTTGCAACTCAGTGAGACCCTGTTTCAAAATAAAGAATAATAAAATAGGGCTGGAGGTGTAGCTCAGAGGAAGACTGCCCCTGGGTTCCAGGCCCAGTACCGTAAAATAAAAAAAGAATATGTGAAAAAGGAAAAAGGAAAAAGAAAGGGAATTAGAGAGGTGACAGGAAATCAACCACATGGGACTTGCACAAGAGAATTGTGATTTACAAGACACACTGAGAATTAAAATTAGATCCTAGTGGACCATCATGTTTGGAGTCTTAAAGGCCCATGCTCAGCCACAAGTGTAGTGAGCCACAGGGCTCAACAGTATCTGGAATGGCTCAGGGAGCAGAGTACAGGAAGAGTGGGCCATGGATGGGAAGGTGGTGGGTAACCGTCACAGGAAGGCAGAGCTAGAATTATAACTGTGGCCTTGGGCTGTACCCAAGGGGAAGCTCAGGTTAGCATCCCATTGGGATGTATGAGTATGGATGGTTTTAGAGTAAATGGGAACAGATATTGTGGCAAGATATTTTGTAATATTAACAAGTGGTTTGGGTGTGTAGAGTATGTGGTATCAATTGCCTGAGGAAAGGAATGTCACAGCAGACACTCAGTGGAATTTCAAAAGCCTTATACCCAGGAGAACTCAGGGTAGAAAAAATATCAGATGAGTCAGAAGCAGCCCTGAGGCTTTGAGTGTGGAGAGTGAAAAGGAGTGAAGGCCCAAGGGGCTGTCGCTGTGGGGGTGGAGGAAACTGGGCCTGACCCCCGTTCAACACAGTGAACGACCAGACCTTAGAATAATTTGACAGTGATGACCAGACCTTAGAATAATTTGGAGGTATGTTACATCAGAGGGCATATGTGCCTCTTTGCCAGACAGAACACAAGGAGATGACAAACCCCCAAGAGGATAGGCTCTTGTGGGTGTCTAGGTAGATGCACGTTACAAAGTTATAGAGTCATCTGCATGAATGTCAGGGAGTCCACAAGGGACAAAAAGACACACATGAGAGGAAACCTGGGGTGTGGGGGGGAGAGAATGAGAGAGAAACTAAATGGGGTGGCCTGACAGGCTCTTTGTATGAGAGATGTTGAAAATGCATCTTTATTCCATGTGAGACAATCCTTGAGGTCCATGCATAATGGTGGGCATCTCAGAGGGTGGTAATTAATAGTATGCTTTCCTCCACAGAGTCAATCTACCCCTCCAAAAAAGAATCACATAGGGCTGGGATGAAATCTTTCTTTCCATTTTTAAGTGATAGAACTTGAACTAGACCCTGAATTTCTTGCCCAATGCAATTTTTGAATTGAGAATTATACTTTCTTAATCCTCAGGATTAATACATATGGGAGTAGAAATTTTTCTTTTCTCAACAGTTCATATCCACTACATAAGAGCCTAGACTAAAAATAACCAAACAACAAAATTGGGCATATGCTTTAGGCAGAGATTTCTTAGAGTAGAATTTAGGCTTTGATTTTTTCCCCTAGCAGTGAGAAAAGAAGGTTGTGGATGTGGGAAGAAAGTGTGACTCTATTAAAGGCAGGAAACACATGGAAAGGGAAAGATTGGAGTTTCTGGTGAGGAAGAGTAAAATGAGGGCATTGAAATACCTAAATTATGGAAGAACAGGAATGAGAGAGTGTGAAAACCGGGGCAGGAATTAGGGTATTCACGTTGGGTGCACCCTCCCTTTTTGGTGGGGTTGAGGTCCAGTTATCCACTAGTACTGGAATGAGGTGGGAAAAGGGGACTGAGGAATAGATTGAGGGTTAGTCAGCTTACTCAAGGTTGTGACCAAAATGCCTGACAAGCGCAACTTAGAGGAAGAAGGTTTATTTGAGAATCTCAGTATCTCACTCAGTGTTAGAGGTTTCAAAGATGTTAGGCTATGGTTGGCCAGCTCAGAAGTAGGGCATTAGAATATGGTAAAGGAGAAAAAGCCACCCTCAACTCATGGCAGCTGGAAGGGAAGGGGGAGAGAGAGACAGACAGACAGACAGACAGACAGACAGAGACAGAGAGACAGACAGAGAGAGAATGAATGAGATGAGAGCAAGAGTGAGACAAAGAGTCAAAGCAGCCAGGAACAGATACAGCCCCCAGGGAAGCGCTCCCCTCTAGCCATGACCCAGCTCTAAACCTAGCTGCATAGCCTAACATGAGCTTCTCATATTAAATATTTTGTATGCAAACTATAACAGATGAGGACATATGGAGATAGAAGTCTCAGAGCAGCCACACAGGGAAGTGGGTTATAAAATCAACAAGAAAGAAAATTGGCCCAATAGCAATGAGATTCCCCCTTAAAATTAGAAAATATGACTCTATAGTACACCGGGGTACATATTTCTTTCTTTACTTCCTAACCCGATTTTTGCTTTATCCTGATTATAGTTATTTTATTTGTTCTTGCCACATGAGAAAACTACTGGTCGTTCTTCTTTTTAAATAATTCTCTTGCTCTGTAAAAACTTTAATACCCAATGATCTTTTTTAGTTCATTAAATGAGTATAAAATACAAGGCCTAAGAATTTTTATATATTTCTTTTAGATTTATGTGTAATTGATTCATATAGAACACATTTATCTTTCTAAATATTTGGCATGCCATCCATGTGTCTAGAACTGAAGGAATCTTGAAAGAGAGAGAAGGGAGAGGATTGAAAAGAAAGAAGAAAAATGGTGCAGACATTTTTTTTTGGTATCCTCTTCACAGATATTCTTTTGTAATGAGGAAATATGCATAAAACAGCTTAAATGTCTGAGGAGTGCCTAGATGAAGGATTCTCTTTAATTTTCTATGCCCCGTCATTTTCTTTTTAGTGTATATGGCTGAACAGCAACAGTAGGGTTTTTGGAATTGAGGCTGCATAGTATTTCAGTAACTATTGTTACTATTTTTTAACTATCAAGCCCTCTGTTTCTGCAAGGCACAGTAGGAGTGCAGCTAAGAGGAGGGCTGAGAAGTTCTGCATTGAGTGGCCTGAACACCACCCATGACATATCAGGGATGGTCCTCATTATAAGAAACACTGTCCACAGCAGTGGGAAGAGAAGGTGGTTGGATGCTCAGAGCAGCACTGGGCAAAATAATGAAGAAAGTAGAATGTATAATTAATGGTCTTTTAACACAAGAAAACTGTTGAAAAGAAAAAGAAAAAAAGGAATGAGGAAAAAAATAAAAAGCTTTCCATCCTTAAAAAAAAGATGAGTGTACTCATCTTTTTCTATTTATAGTTTCACCCCATCATACACATAGAATCCACTTACCTCTTGGGTATCAGTTCATCTTCTTGCTAACCTTAGTAGTGGCATAAGACTTGATGTCATCGTAGTGTATTAGAGGAGAACTCTTGCCGTACCTTAGGCTGTTTTTTACCTTCACCATATCCCAGCACATCAATTTTATCTTGTCTTCAGGGGCTGATTTAGGAACATTTAGCTTCATATGTATTTTTAAGAATGGAGGAAGAGAGCATTAATGTCATATTTACCACCTTACTACTTGAATTGTATTTATTTTAGAGATACAGGAAGACAGCCTAGAGAGAGTCCAGCTTTCTCTTCTCTGCACTTGCCCATCCTCTGCTCACTTCTCAGTGAAGCTGGCTTCCTTTGTAGCAAAGTAGGCATTGCATCTAGGCCTTCATAGATTGTAACTAGGCAGAGGAGGCCTTTGACCCGGGAAATCCATCACTCCACTGGTTTCTAAAACTCACTGGAACCTTGCCTGGGAGAACTGCAAACCCCGAGAACCTTTACTAGAAACAAAATGCAGTTCCTCATTAAAGTCTTTGCACTATTATGAGAAGAAGTAGAAAAACTCATTGTGAGCACATATTAATGTTTAGTATATAAATAAATTGCACCCTGTAAGTTCTCAGAGGGCATTAAATTGTCTACAATCCAATAAAAGCTGCTAATTCTTGTATTGGGCACAAATGATGATGCACCTTAGAAGTTTTTCTGGGTAAAATAGTTTGAAATTATGGGAAGGGCTTTCATGGCATCAGTATCACCTCTCATGAATTTCAGGGAAGGCTTATTTCCCAGTCCCCTCTCACTTGGATACTTTAAAATTTTCCTAGAAATATATCTAATATGAGTCAGATATTTAAATAGTAGCACATGAAACTGTTTATAATATAATAAGTGAAAGGAAAATAAAATTCTATCTATGCCAAGTTCTAACTATTTGAACTTCTGCAAAAATAAGAATTAGAAGGGAGCGTGACAAGTCACATGGAATGTAGAAATTTCTCAATAACCATGGATAAACCCGCTATACATAAAAAAGCAATTATCTGGGTATGATGGCTCTTGCCTGTAATTCCAGTACTTGGGAGACTGAGATCCGAAGATAGCGAGTTCAAGGTTAGCCTAGTTTCAAAACAAAAAATATTTATTTATTTATTTATTTATTTATTTATTTTATATGCTTTTATTGGTGCATTTTAGTCTCACATCATGATGTAAATCATACTGACAGTGACATACATGTACACAGCATTTGGTACCCAATTCCCACTTCTTCATCTCCCTCCTTTCCCATACAGCATGCTGAGATTGACATTGGTATTTTCACATATGTACACAAAGCTGACACCGTGATGGCGCATGCTGGTAATCCCCGCACTTGGGAGGCAGAGACAGGAGGATTGCGAAGCCAGCCACCTGGCTTAAGAGACACTGTTTCCAAATATAAAATAGCTCTGGGAGTGTAGCCCGGAGGTAGAAGGGCTTCCAGGAACCCCAGTACCACACACACACACACACACACACACACACACACACACACAACCCCCCCCACAAAACCAAGAAAATAAACATAAAAGCTGATGGTAGTAATTCCTTCAGTGATCCTCACTCTTCCCCCTCCCCTTCCCTTAGACCACTTCCCTGGCTCCACTAAGTTTTCTCCTCCATTTTTTTAGAGTTACTCTGAAGTCTCAATTACTCCCTAACTTCCTGATATTAGATAAATTATGTGTCCCTTTACTATCTTTGACTGGCTAATCTCACTTAACATCATGTTTTTCAGGTGTTTGCATTTTCTTGCAAATCGCCATTCTACCGAAAGTGAACAATAGAGTCAATGCAATTTCTTTCTTTTTTTGCGGGTCTGGGGATGGAACCCAGGTGCATTCAACCTGCAAACTACATGCCCTGCCCTATTTTTTATTCTTTATTTTGAAACTAGGTCTCACTGAGTTGCAGGGGGCCTCACCATGTAGCTGAGGCTGTCCGCGAACTGTGATCCTCCAGTCTCAGCCTCCTGGATGCTGGGATTACAAGTGTGTGCCACTACGCCCAGCTAGTCAATGCAATTTCTATCAAAATACCCATGCTATTCTTCACAGACCTAGGAAAATTAGTCCTAAATTCCAAATCCAAAGACAAAATACCCAGAATAGCCAAAGCAATTCTCAGCAATAAGAACCATGCAGGTGCATCACAATTTCTGATTTCAAATTATACTACAGAACTATACTAATAAAAACAGCCTGTTATTGGCACAAAAGCAGACACATAGACCAGTGTTACAGAATAGAAAATACAAAAATAAATCCATACACTTATAGCCAATTGATTTTTAACTTTTGACAAAGGTGCCAAATACATACATTGGAGAAAAAAAAAAGCCAGCCTTTTCAACAAATAGTGTTGGGAGAACTTGTTATCCAGTTGTAGAAAAACGGAACTAAATCCTTACCTCTCACTCTGCATAGAAGTCAACTCTAGATGGATCAAAATAATGTAAATAAAGGGCTGGGAGTATAGCTCAGAGATAGAATGCCCATGGATTGGGTTCAATATCTGGTACACTAACACACACACACACACACACACACACACACACGCCTGGCTTGATAGTGCATACCTGTAATCCTAGTACTTGGGAAACTAAGACAGGAGGATTACAGATTTGAGGACAACCTCAGCAACACAGAGAGACTGTTTCAAAACAAAAAAATAAAATAAAATGATGTAGAATGTCCCTGGATTCAATCTCCAATACCAAAAAAAAAAAAAAAAAAATCAACAATTTGTTAGAATAGTAGTAGAGCTAAAGAAATTGTTCCATATTCCTTTAATATTATATTTATAAAATAAGTTCTTAAAACCCAATTGGCTAAGCTGGGCGTGATGGTGCATGCTTGTAATTCCAGTGCTTGGGAGACTAAGACAGGAGGATCGCACAGGTTCGAAGCCAGCCTCAGCTACTTAGTGAGGCTCTCAGCAACTTAGTGAGACCGTTTCCAAATAAAGTATAAAAAATAGGTCTGGGAGTATAGCCTGAAGGTAGAAAAGCCCCTGGGTTCCACCCCAGTATCTCTCTCACACACACACACACACACACACACACACACACACACACACAATTGGCTAGATAACATTGTGATGAAAATATTTTGTCTTCTTTATAACGTTACCTTTTTCCTGTCTGAAGTTTACTATTTATCTCAGGGCCACTCTAGTAATAGAAAAACAGATCCAATCACTGTGAATATTAAGGTTATTAATCTAATGCAAGACAGTTTCCAGAAGTCTTTCACTAAAATCTGGAATTCAATATTGGCCCATAGGAGATATAATTAAGGTGTCATGTGAAGAGCTTTCAAAGAATTTTTGTTCCAACAACAACAATAACAACAACAACAAAACAATTAATGGTGATTATTAAATTTTTACTTTTACAGGCATGTTCCAATGTTTAAATCTTGGTCCCACATGAGTACAATTACCTGGCAAATAATACTGCTAGGATTCTTGGTCAATTGTGTATTTGTGTCAATAAGCTTATCAGATACATTGCAAAGATTTTGTCTTAGTAAAAGACAGGTGGAGAGTGTGAGGAATTTGGAGGTGGGAGTGGGTTTGGGACCTGGAAGGTTGAAGACAGAAAGACCAGATTGCTACTTCTGGGCCAGGTGTGGCTCATGCTTGTAATCCCAGCCTGCTGAGAGGATCCGTGTTTGCAGACAGCCTCAGCTACTTAGTGAGACCCTTTGCAACTCAGTGAGATACAGTTTCAAAAAAATAAAAAGACTAAAAAATAGGGCAGGGGGTGTAGCTCAAAGGTACAATGCCCCTAGGTTACATCCTCAGTACTGCAAACAACAACAATAACAACAACAACAACAACAACAAAAACACTCACCCTGCTATCCCAGAGTGAGCCTCACCACTGAGTTGCCATGGGGACTGTTAAAGCTGCTGCATGATATTCAGTTGAAATAATAGTAGTGAAGTTAAGATTTGACTGCAGCTGTGATTGCGGTGGATGAAGGCAATCCTACACAAGCTGCCCATGTTCTGATTCCTGAGCATCAGTGAGTTTGTTTAGGGTTGAGGACCTTTCATTTTCAGATGGGTTTTAGTGGTCAAAATACATAGGACTGTGGCACCTTTAACAGGTATTAAGAGAACATTAGGAAAATATGAATATAAGAGCTTTTAATGTTTTTCTGATATAGATTATAAGTACCCAATTGATACCTTCACTCTCAATAACAGAAAATCATCTTTTATATTAATTATGTTTTTGGCTTTAATTAATACTCAGTATCCAACCAGCTCAAACTCCTTTCTCAGTGTTCATTTCTCTGTTCTTTTTTAAATCACCATTTTATTACTGAATATAAATCATCTGTTGGTTTTGCTTGTAAAATTTTCATATTCGCCTGCTTAGTTATTTGAAGTTATCCAGGAATGAGAGCCAGAGACCTGCATGTGAAGAAGCCTATAAATGGTGTGATCCTTGGCTTACAGAAAGTGAGTGTATGTGTGTACATGGGTCTCTCTAATACGTAGTCACATTCTAAAGGGCTGGGCACTATTATAAGTGCTTTTCTCATTAAATTCTTAGATTAATGGTACAGATAAGTACCATTATCATTCCTATTTAATAAATTTCAAACCAAATTATTAAAGCACATGAATATGTTTTCTAAACTATTAAGATGCAGAAAGAAAAACAAGGGATATTAGATGAAAAAGCAAGAGATAACACTATTATTTTTTAATTTTTCTTCCTTTCAGAGCTGTTTTCAAAGAGGAGAAGGAACCAGGCTAGATTTACAAGGTAAGTTAGTACAAGGATACATGTAAAGAGGTGACAGAGAAGTCCAATCGGATGTAAGGACATATTAAAAATTGAGATTAGAAAGTTCTATATTTATTTGACATTTAGAGATAGCGTTAATGGGAAACAGAAACAATAATATCAATGAATGACCTCTATACAGCATTTTAGAGTGGCCTTTTCTGGGGCACAGATGCCAGGTAAAGTGAGCCCATATTCTCAGAAGTAATCCAGGTCCATTCCTCAATCATCGATACCTTTGAATTTTTTCCCTTTGTCTTATCTCTGCTTTGGCCTTTTGGTAAGAATATCTTAACTTCAATTTGTCTCCTTTTTCTCACTTGTCTGTTATAAGACACTATTTCTGAACCCACTTTGGGGCTCCACAAGTCAGCGATGCTATGTTCCTTTATCCAGCCCAAGACTATAAGACACAGCTTTCCATCCAAAGCCTTATTTTATTGTAGCATGTACTTGCCAAAAGAAAAGGGATAAGGAAGTATATTTGTTATGTTTTGCTAATTAATTACCCCAAGGCTTATCAGCTTGAAACCAGAAATATTTACTGTGCTGCCAACTTTTGAAGGTCAGAAATCTGGGGAACTTTAGCAGGGTGGTTGTGGCTAAGGTCTCAAGGGCTGAGGTCTCACGATCCGCTGTAGGACAGGAGAGTCAGCCTCCAAGCTCATTTGGGCGGCTCTTGGTAGGAGTTTCAGTTCCTCCATATGGGAGCCTCTTCATAGTATTGCTGACATATAATTTTTCCCTAAGCCAATGATCCAAGAACAAAAGGAAATGCACAAGAGAAAACTACCAAGATGGAAAGCACAGTGTTGTATCTAATTGAACCTCAGAACTAACATACCATTACTTTTGCTTTATTCTCTAAATTACATAGACCAACCCTCATGTAGCATAGAATGTGACTACCAGGAAGCAGAGTGTTATGGATTGGGCCTTAAATGTTTCCCAAAGGCCCATCTGTTGATGTGTGGTCCCCAGTCAATATACTACTGGGAGGTGAGAGAATCTTTCGGAGGCAAGTTCTGATGCAAGAAAATTAGGTTATCAAGAAGGTATCCTGGAGAATGATATTGGGATCCCAGTCACTTACTCTCTCTCTCTTTGTCATTGCTTCCCAGCTGCTATGAGAACAGATCTCCTCTGTCATGAGTCTGGCTACCCAGAAAGGTAGGTGGTTTTATTAATCATACTAGGGTGGATAGAGATAATTTGCAAAGATTGATTTGACAGCTGTATTGACTGTATTTCTGCATTTAATATGATGTAATGGAGTCTTTAAAAAAAGGTATGCATATAATCCACTTGGCTTTATCCAATTATACTCAGAGAGACATGCTTCATTGAAAATATCAACTTTCAGAAGCATGGCACAGGGCTGTGTGCAAAAGTGCCAGCTATGAAGCAAAACCTGCATGGTGCCCTGTATGTGGGCAGAGACTCTGCACACCTCCTGGTGTCTGGCATACCTTATGGGAACGTGGAGCTGGAAAAAGTGTGGTGACGCCATGCTGCCCGGGAGCAGGCTGGATTGAGAAGAGTTCCAGACCAGGATCTCATAGACTCTCCACTGCTATGTGACACTTAGTAATGAATAATTTGAGTGGATTGGGGTAGATAAAAACATTTTTTTTGTATGTGGTACTTGGGTTCCTGGAAACCCTTCTACCTCCAGTTACACTCCTGACCTATTTTTATATTTTTATTTGGAAACAGGGTCTCTTAAGCCAGCATGGCTGGCTTCAAACCTGCGCGATCCTCCTGTCTCCACCTCCCAAGCGGAGGGATTACAAGCGAAGGCCACCACGCCTGGCAGATAAAAACATTTTAATTCTCTATTTGAGTTGTCTAGCCTTTCTTCTGCTCATCAAATAAACTTCATAGAAGATAACTGGCCTCTACAGTTTTGAAGACACAGTAATATAACCCTGAAAGGCTAATTAGGTAGCTTTAGTTATTCTTTCTGTTGATGAGTTTGATCATGGAAGTAGAAATTAAGAATTAAAGAAATAAGGAATTGAAGCACAAAAACTTGAAAAAAGATAACTTTTCCTGTGTGTGTGTGTGTGTGTGTGTGTGTGTGTGTGTGTGTGTTTTATTGGGGATTGAACCCAGGGATATTCTAACTCAAGTCTATCATTTTTATTATTATTTTTTTTTTTTAGTTTAAAACAGGGTCTAAGTTGCTAAGAATTTCACTAAACTTCTTTTTTTTTATAATTTTTTTGAAACTAGGGATTGAACCTAGGGGGAATTCTACCTCTGTGCTTTACCTACAGCCTTATTTTTTATTCTTTTTTTGGAAACAGGTTCTCACTATATTGTGGAAAGCCTCACTAAGTATCCGAGTATGACCACAAAACTTCAATCCCCCTTTCTCATCTCCCAAGTACTAGGTTACAAGCATGCACCACCACACTTTACTAAACTTATGAAGCTGGCTTAGAACCTACAATCCTTCTGTCTCACTCTCCTAAGTACTGGGATTGCAGCTGGATTGCAGGTGTATGCCACCATGCCCAGTAAGTAACTCTTTTTTTTTTTTTTTTTTTAGGTATGGGGGTGGAACCCAGGGGCATTTGACCTCCGAGCTATACCCCCTGCCCTATTTTTTATTCTTTATTTTGAAACAGGGTCTCACTAAGTTGTAGAGGGCCTCACTAAGTAGCTGAGGCTGGCTGCGAACCGCGATCCTCCAGTCTCAGCCTCCCAAATGCTGGGATTACAAGCATGAGCCACCACACCCAGATACCAAGTTAACTCTTGAACTTCAAAATTTTAAAGAAAAACAAATTAGAAATATCTTACACTCATATGAATAAATTTATTTGATTATAAATAAGTAGCAATCTAATTTTAGTGAATTTTTGAAAGTTTAAAGTCTGTTTGAATAAATAACACACATTTCTATATACAGTTTCCATAAGAAATATTAGCTTCAAATAATTTCTATCACATATATGTGGCAGTTCTCTGTCTAGGTTGAATCCAGCATTGTGGAATTCAACTTTTTCTTCATCATTGTTTGCAAAATTATGGTTTATGATTCTCTTCTATAACTAATTGAATGGTCAACATATTTTTCTACAATTTGCAAATTTTTTTTTTTGTGTGTGTGTGTGTGGTATTGGGGATGGAACCCAGGGGCCTTCTACCTCCGGGCTATACTCCCAGACCTATTTTATATTCTATTTGGAAACAAGGTCTTTTAAGCCAGCTGAGGCTGGCTTCGAACCTGCGCGATCCTCCTGTCTCAGCCTCCCAAGCGCGGGGATTACAAGCGTGCGCCACCATGCCTGGCTTCAATTTGTGAATATTTGAAGGAATTTGTATACCCCATTCCAGTTCCTACCTTCCACCTTAGACTGATCAGCATGACCTCCTATGGCTTTTATTGACCGAGAGAGCTCAATTTTCTGTCTTTATATTTACAGTCTATTTTTTCTCAGCCCGTTTACCCTTCTACCAAGGTTCATTAACTTTTGATTATTTCCAACAAACCGCAAAGATATTGACACATGATATTTACTGTTTGATGCTATAGCCAAAATAGTAGGTATTTCCTTTTAATCCCAGCCAAAGGAAGTCAACCTGTCTCCTTATTAGGTGATGATCAAATGTATAATGTCATTATATCTGTATTTGTCATGAACTGTATATAATTATGCCAATTACAATTGGATGATTTGGCAACTGATTAATTGGCAATGACTGGGACTCCAGATATGATGTTCAACAAAATATACAAGTTTCTCACTCCTTTCACTCTCATTTTAACTTCTCCTTGCCCCTTCAGTGGAAGTCTCTACTGTGCTCATGAACAGTTCACCTACCTTTAGCCAGAAGCCTAGCACATGCAGAGGCCTCTGTAGACCTGATCATTTAATCATTATACTTAGCTGGGTTTTCTTCAAATTTGGAAGCTACTAATTTTATTACAACCATCACAAACATAAAACCAACATCCATATCCCAATACAAAACATCACTATTTAACCAGTAATAATTATAGTCATACGTTTCTTTTTAACTCTTTGAGTACTAACATCTGACATTATTACCATGCTATCAAGTTCTGAACACCACTTCTTTTAAGCCACCTGGATAAAGAGACCCAATTTAATTTCAACATCTATTCTGAATTTTTGGCCAACCAGAAGGTCACTCTACCCTGATTTATAATTATCTCATATATTATAACCTACTATTCTGGACAAGAGAATCATTTGGTTATAAAGGAATAACATGAGCCATAATATTGATTGGCTTCATTGGCTGATAAATGTTTATGGCAGAATAAATATAGTAGCACATTCTTACTATATCCTACCAATAGGAGCTATCTTTATCAATATAGAAAGATTCATTCATTTATATCCACTATTTTCAGATTATACACTCAACTAAAACTGAGCAAATGTTCATTTTACAATTATATTTGTCATCATTAACTGTCTACAATATTCCCTTGGTTTATCAGGTGTGCCATGGCTGTACTCAGAGTATCATAATGAATGCAGAACAAGAAATACTGTCTCATATATTGGTTCATTTATTTCTTTAGCAGCAGTAATGCTATTCTTCATAATGTGCAGTTTTTGCTTTAAGAGAAGGATCAGTAGAACTTTCAACCACAAATCTTAAAAATCTGCATTTCTGCATAGCACCATGACAGACATTCAAAGAAAATGTTTACATAAAAGCTTATATTAAAAAAGGAAGGAACTGAACCCCCGTACCTGGTTTTATGCTTCTCATAACCATTATGACTTTTGTAATAAGTGAGGTATTAGTAACAGCATTATCTAAGGTTGTCAAAAATTAATTATACACATATATCCTTTTATCTTGTTATGGTGTGTCCATTCCAATTAGGATTTCAAAATGCAGTATCACCTACTGTAGAAGAACACTTACATTTCCATGATCACACATTGATGATTATATTTGAATTAACTCATTAGTCATTTATATTACTTTACTAATATAAATGGCTAAATTAACCTATACAAGTACTACAGTTGTCTAAGAAGGAGAGACATTATGAACTATTTAGTCTGCTATTATTTTAATCTTAATTGCTCTCCCCATTTTACAAATTTTGTATAAGTGAAATTAATGAATCTTTTCTCTCTGCAAGAACGGCTAACAGTGATACTGAATGTCTGAATATATAGAGTATGAAGACCTAAATGTTGATTTCTATATAATTCCTACTATAGATCTTAAGCTAAAAAGAAAACCAAGTACTAGAAGTTGATAATTGGAGAGCACAACCTATAGAAATACCACATCATATTTTAATTTCATCCAAAGATGTATCATACTCATGAGCTGTTTCATCATTGGGCTTAAAAATAAATGCAATTCCAGGATGTCTAAGTCAAAAAATTTCCATATGACTAGGTCTCTAGTATGGACAATGCTCAGAAATTTGTAAATCCAATCCCAGTTTTATATACATAGTTGAATTAGTTCCACTAAATACTTTGAAGACAGATTAATATCCAACATCACTGTGAAGCTTAACAACATTAAAATTTTAAGACTGAGAGTATTAATATTACCATGAAATGTCATAACTATATGCATCAACATTATATATTTGTGTGTGTGCATGCGTGCGTGCATGCATGTGTGTGTGTGTGTGTGTGTGTGTGTGTGTGTGTGTGTGTGTTACTGAAGATGGAGCCCATGGGCATTGTACCTCTGAGCTACACCCCCAGCCCTATTTTTTATTCTTTTTATTTTTGAAACAGGGTCTCACTGAGTTGCAAAGGGCCTTGCTAAGTAGCTGAGGGTGTCTGTGAACCATGATCCTCCAGGCTCAGCCTCCTGAATGCTGGAATTACAAGCATGCACCACTATGCCCAGCTAACATTATCTATTTCTATTATCTCAACAATCCTAGCACTATTTTCACATTTCAATTTAAAAAAATCTTAAAATATACCTATTTTAAGTTAATTATCAAAGAATAAAAAAGCATTAAAACATAAGTCCCCTTGAGAAAAAAAGGACTGAAAATTTATTCATCTCTATAATTACCCCATAATAATAGGACTATTTACTATTATTTTAATCATTTTATTTCCAAACATCATATTTATGCTCCTCATGACCAAATCGATAATCAATTAACCCCTGTTAATGATTAATGAAACTCACACTAAAATAAATAACAATATCAAAGGACAAACTTGATGCCCAATATTGGTTTCAGTCATTGTATTTACTGTGTCAACAAATTTACTGTCATTATTGCCCCACTCATTAACATCAACTACCCAATTATCAACAAAGTTAGGTGTGGCCATTCCACTATGAGTAGAAATAATAATTAGTAGCTTCCTCCACAAAGCAATAACATCATTAGACCACTTCCTATCACAAGGAATACCCATTCAACTCCAACACAGGCTAGTAATTATTGAGACCAATTAGTCTTCCTATTCAAACCATAGCTCTAAAAATATGATCAACAGCCAATATTACAGCTGGCCATCTACTTTATATAATTTGTGGAGCTACATTGGTTTTAACATCCATTAATCCTTAATCACATTTATTGTCTTAGGCTTAATATCCTTAGTTTTTCCTATTCCTAATTAAAGGTGGTATCTTTACACTTTAGGTCAGCATTTACCTACATGATAATACTTAGTGGTCCACCAGATCCATGTAGTTCATATGAGCTTTTGACCACATATAGGACCATTATCAGCCCTGATCACAACAACTAGTTTAGTAATAGGGTTCCATTTTTATTCAATTATTTTACTACTAATAGACCTACTAAAATAATTCACTAACTATATATCAAGAATGACCTGCTGTGATCCAGGAAGATACATTTTAAAGACATACATTGCTTATTAAAAAAAAATAAATAAAACCCCTGAAATAAAATTAAATCTGCATTGTGAAAGTATATTCCTTTTATCAGGCTGCTTCTGAAGCTTTTAGCGTCCAGACCTAGCCTTAACTCCAGAATTAGGAGGCTGCTGACCACCAACACATGTTCAATTACTGATTTCCTTAGAAGTATCACTCATAATACATCAATGCTACTGGTTTCAGGAGCCCACCATAACCTGATAGAAGGTAATTGAAAGTATGTACTCTAGTTCTTTTTGTCACAGTCCTATTAGCCATTTATTTTATATTATTATGATCTCCAAAATATTTCAAGACACCCTTTACCATTTCTGATGCTGTTTAAGGCTCAACATTTTTTATAGCACCAGGCTCCAGTGGATCACATGAAATAAGAGACTCCACCCTCCTTATCATTTGTTCTTTAGGTCAATTAAAATTCCACTTCATATTTAACCATGTTTCAGTTTGGAAACCACTTCTCAATACTGATATTTTGTAGGCACAGTCTGACCATTCCCATGTGTCTCTATTTACTGATGTGATTCTATTTTATAGAATTAGTCAATACATTTGACTTCTAATCAACTTCAGTATCCACCCAAAAACACTAATTAGACTTATACTAACATTGATAATTAATACATATTAGGCTCATTGCAATTGATTACCATAACCAAATATTTATATGGAAAAATCAAGTCAAGATGGGTGTGGGGTTGATGCCATAGGATCTTCCCATTTGTCATTCTCCATAAAGTCCTTCCCCGTAGCTATCAAATTCTTACTATTTGATCTAGAAATTGTCCTCCTACTATCATTGTCATGAACATTTCAAATAAACAAAACTTACACTCAGTATAGCACTAATTTTAATCTTACTCTAGCCCTAGGCCTACCCTAATTCCAAAAAGGATTAGAATGAATTGAATATGGTAATTAGCTTAAATTAAAACAAATGATTTTCACTCATTAAATTATAATATTTCAATTTATATTAATGTTCTTCTAGCTTATATTATATCCTTAATAGAGCTATTAGTACACCAATCACACCTAATATTTTATCACTATGTTTAGAAAGCATGATGTTATCATTACTTATTCTAGAAACCTTTGCAATTTTAAATACCCACTTTAATTTATTTATATCAATACTAATAAGTTTTACTAGTATTTAAAGCCTATAAAGCTTATCACTAACAGTAATGATATCTAATACATATGGCCTAGACTATGTGCAAAACTTAATCCCCTTCCAATGCTAAAAATCATTATATGCACAATTATACTTGTATTTATGATACTCTAAAAATCAGTAATCTGAATTAATATAACTGTACCCACCCTAGATTTATCAGTCTGCTCCTCTTAAACTAATTCAGTAAAAATAGCCTAAATTTCTCACTGATCTTTTTATTTGACCTACTTAGCTCACCACCCCATCCCACCTTTCTCCTTCAAATAATGACTGGCAACTTTCTCTATACTTGTAACAAGTGAGGATTACCTTTCCAAAAAAACCAAATGTATACAAAAATTATGTCCTCCTCCATACTGTTTTCCAAAGTGGTTGCACTAATTTGCAATTCCACCAACAATGTATGAGACTTTCCACTTCTCCACATCCTCGCCATCATTTGTTGTTGTTTGTATTTTGAATGCTTGCCATTCTAACTGGAGTTAGGTGAAATCTCAGGGTAGTTTTGACTTGCATCTCTCTGATTGCTAATGATGTTGAATTTTTTTTATCTATTGACTGGCAATTTGATTTTCTTCTTTTGTGAAATGTCTATGTAGTTCACCTGCCCATTTTTTTGATTGAGCTATTTGTTTTCTCAGCAGTGAGTTTTTTAGTTATCTGCATATTCTAGACATTTGTCCTCTATTGGAGAAGTTGGCAAAAGTTTTCTCCCATTCTATCAACTCTCTGTTGACGTTCTTGATGGTTTCCTTTACTTTACAAAAGGTCTTCAGTTTAATTAAATCCCACATGTTGATTTTCCTTTTAATTGCTTGTGCCTTTGGGGTCTTGTTGAGAAAGTTTTTACCTGTGTCTACATGTTGCAGTATTGGACATGTGCCCTCTTCAAGGAGCTCAAGGTCTCTGGCCTGATTTCCAAGCCTTTGACCCATCTTGAATTGACTCTTTTGCGGGGTTACAAAGTGGGGTGTATGTCTCTTTTTCTGCATATGGTTAACCAGTTTTGCCAACACCATTTGTTGAAGAGGGTTTTTTTTTCCAGTGCATGTTTTTGGTCCCTTTTTCAAAAATCAATTGGCTGTAAGTGTGTGGATTTATTCCTAAATCTTCTATTCTGCTTCATTGGCCTGTTTAGTCTATCAATTTATCATTTAATCTCTATGAGGAATAATTATGATAAAGTTTATTTATACCAAACAAATAAAAATCACTTATTACATATTCATTTTAAGTCATGTAGTACTAGTGATTTTAGCCATTCCATTCAAAAAGCAAAAAAAAAAAAAAAAAAAAAAAAAAATTATAGGAGCTACAACCATAGGGACTGACCAGACTCATATTATCAATATTATTCTGTCTCACAAACTAAAACTCTGAATGAATTCAGAGCCAAACTATATTATGTCACAGACTAGAAACAGTACTTCTCTTAATAGCAGCATGATGAGTACTAGACCTAGCCTTACCACCAACCACTTACCTACTTGGAAAACTATTTATAATTATAGCTCATTTTCATGATTTACTTTTACTATTATTCTAATAGAACTTAATATACTAATTATAGCCCTGTTCTCCCTCTATATAGCAATCATAACACAGTGAGGGAAATTTACATATTGTATTAACATCAATCTATTCCTCATAGAAGAAAATAATATTTATATATCTACCTCTATTATGTCTGTCATTTAACTCCAAACTGTTATTATTCTGGGACTCATTTATTATAAATATAGTTTAAGCAAAACATTAGATTATGACTCTAATAGTGATGGAAAATGAAAACTCCTATTCACTGAGAAAATATGCCAGAACTAACTCATGTCTCCATGTGTAACAATATGCCTTTCTCAACTTTGTGTTGCTTTTACGAGCCAAACAGTTGGTGTAACTACAAATAAAAGTAATGAATTAGATGGACATGTGGTATATGCCTGTAGTGCTAGGACTGAAGAGGCTGAGAGAGAGGTATTGCAGGTCTGAGGCCAACTTCAGAAATTTAGCGAGACTCAGCAACCTAGTGAGAACCTGTTTCAAAACAAAAAATATAAATGGCTGGGGGTGGAGCTTGGAGGTAGAATGCCTCTGGTCTCAATCCCTAGTCTCTCTCTTTCACACACACACACACACACACACACACACACACACACACACACTCACACAAATACGCTAATACATTTATTCCTTTATCATATTTTTGCTCATCATCTGAATTAGATGAAATATTCTATCACTAAAAATTATAAACATACCAGCTGTGCTCATTATGTAAAAAATTTTATCTTGCTAATAATAATAATAATTTAATGTTTAAAATAATAATTTTAAATTATAATTAAAATATTAATAACTTAAAACTAATAATATTTAAACTAATAATTTATTTCACTGCCAGCCTAACTCCAATCATAATGCTTATTCTTTCAGGCTAAGAAATAATTATTTCAAATTGATACTGTATACCAATTCAAAACTTAAAACTGATACTCAGCTTTAGATTTTTTTCCTGTGTGGAAGTGGCAATTAAACCTGGGGATAATGGCACTCTAAGCTACATTCTCAGCCCTATTTTGTTTTTATTTTGAAACAGGGTCTAACTAAATTACTGAGGGCCTTCAGGAAATTTTATGTAATTGTATTGGAAACATTGAACTATCAATGACATGATTCTTATTATACTCAAATGTGAAAATTTCAGCAAATTTTCATATTCAACTACCATCTTCATGAATTCCCACTACTTAGGCTTCTCCTGGCCACATCTGGTTACCCCACCCAGTTTGGTCATCAATTTTTTTTTTTTTTTTTTGTGGTACTGAGGGTGGAACCCAAGGGCTTTTCTACCTCCACACTATACTCCCAGACCTATTTTATACTTTATTTGGAGACAGGGTCTCACTAAGTTGCTAAGAGTCTCACTAAATAACTGAGACTGGCTTTGAACCTGTGCGATCCTCCTGTCTCAGCCTCCCAGGCGCTGGGATTACAAGCATGCGCCACCACACCTGGCTCAATTTGGTCTTCCATGACTGCCATCAGCAACTTGGGGCCCAGCTCCTTTCTGAGCTGGATTTCACTCCAGCACAAAAACTGCAGCAGGAACTTCCTTTCTAGTCTGATTTTGCCCACTAAGAGAAAGCAATAATATATTTAAATAACAATAGTGTGCCTCCATGCTATTAGTACTTTGCCCACAATATCTCTATCCTAACACAAATTTAAACTTTTTTTGCATTTTATACCTTAGACTAACTAAGATTTCAGAATGGTGTCAAGCAATCACACTTAGCATCCTCCACATCTGTACATACTCCATCCTTCCTTCCTCCCTCCCTCCCTTCCCCACACCTTGTCTTGTACTGGGGATTGAACCCAGGAGCATCCTACTTCTGAGTTATACTTCTAGCCCTTTCTATTTTTTGTTTTGAAACAGGGTCTCACTAGGTTCTGAGAGTTTCACTAAGTTGCTGAGGCTGTCCTTGAACCTGTTATTCTTTGTCTCAGCCTCCCAAGTATGGAATTATAGTCATGCACCAACATGCCCAGCTCTGTACACACATATTTCTTAAAACTATATTATTTATACTCTGAATCTATTATCCACAATTGTAATGACAAGACATTTGATAAGAATGAGAGTTCTATTTAAAGCTATACCCTTCACATTTTATCCATATTTTCAGAAGCCTTGCAGTTATAGGCATGGCTTTCCTTTCAGCATTCTAGACTTCCTTATGGAATCCACAAATGCATCCTACACCAGTGTCTGTGCCCTCTTAGTTACATGTATTATCATTGCACTAACAGCAATCTATAGTACTCAAATACTTTTCTTCACACTTCTAAAACAATCTTGATTTTTAACACTAATCCTTACCAATGAAAATAACTTCTTGCTAATTAACGCAATTAAATAGCTAGCAATTAGTATTTTGTTAGGTTTTTAAAATCTGCAACATTACTCCTATAACTATTACCCAAGGAATATGCCATTTATGCCCCAGACATTGCAATTATCTTAGGCTTCATAAAGCAATAGAATTCAACCTAATGACACATAGTATCTAATTGAACTCGTCACATACATGTTTAAATTTTTTTTAATTTCTAGATTTCTTCCCAACAGTAATCCACTGCTTATCATCAAATCTTGACTTTTGCTTTTATTATATCATTTTAAATATTTTATTGGCACATTGTAATTATACATCATAGTGAGATTCAAAGTGATACAGTTGTACATGCACACAATTCTTGGTTAAGAAGCTAAAATATTATTAAATTTATTAGACTTGATTTGATTAGAAAAAAATAGCCCCATGAAACCACTTTTCACTTCCAACCAAATAATTCTGATGAAATCCTAATGTTTATCTTCTTACACTCTATGAATCAGAAGCTCACTAGTACAACATCCTTTTATTACTGCTAGACAAGTATTGTCCATCCTACATTTTCTTATTATTCTCATACTAAGGTCATTTATAAGCTCAATGGAAAATGGACTTCTTCTTTTTTTTTTTTTTTTTTTTGGTGGTACTGGGGTTCCTGGAAGCCCTTCTACCTCCGGGCTACACTCCCAGACCTATTTTTACATTTTTATTTGGAAACAGGGTCTCCTAAGCCAGCGCGCAGCTGGCTTCGAACCTGTGCGATCCTCCTGTCTTTGCCTCCCAAGCGCAGGGATTACAAGCGTGCGCCACCATGCCCAGTGAAAATGGACTTCTTTTTTTTTGTGGTTTCTACTTTTCTTTTTTTTTAACAATTTTTTAATTGAACATAAATAGTATACATTTACACTATATTTGGTGCCCTCTCCCCCCCGCCCCCGTTTTCTCTTCCCCCCTCCCACCAATGGTTGTCCAGGTTAACCATGTCTTAATCATAATTTTACACATGTGCAGGTGTAGACCCTCATTAATCAAGATCAGCCTTTCTCCTCTCCTATCTTTCCATTAAAACTTAGCTAGTATTTCCCCTCTAATATCTGGAGTCCCACTGGTATCCTTTGTGTTTTCTAGTTTGGGCATATTAGAGGAAACATGTGTATCTTCTCCTTCTGTGCTTGGCTGATCTCACTTAACATGATGTTCTCCAGGGCTTTCCATCTTCTTGCAAATGATATAATTTTGTTCTTCTTTATGGCTGAATAGAATTCCATTGTGTGTATTTCCCACAGTTTTGCTATCCATTCATCTGTTGATGGTGATCTGGGTTGGTTCCATATTTTGGCTATTACAAATTGTGCTGCTATGAACATAGGTATGCATATGTTGCTGTATTTCTCTGAATTCAACCCCTTTGGAAAGATACTCAGGAGTGGTATAGCTGGATCATATGGTGGATCTATTCCCACCTTTCTTAGGAATCTCCACACAGATCTCCATAGTGGCTGAACTAGTTTGCATTCCCACCAACAGTGTAAAAGAGTTCCTCTTTCCCCATATCCTCGCCAGCATTTGTTGTTGTTTGATTTCTTTATGCTTGCTACTCTGACTGGGGTTAGATGGAATCTCAGTGTAGTTTTGATTTGCATCTCCCTGATGGCCAGTGATGAAGAACATCTTTTCATGTATCTATTAGCCCTTTGTATCTCTTCTTTTGTGAAGTGTCTATTTAGTTCAATTGCCCATTTCTTGATGGGGTTGTTTGTTTTGCTAGTGTAGAGTCTTTTGAGCTCTTTGTATACTCTGGATATTAGCTCCCTATCAGAATGGTGGCTGGTAAAGATCCTTTCCCATTCTGTAGGCTTCCTCTTTAGGTTATTGATAGTTTCCTTTGATGAGAAGAAACTTTTTAGTTTGATGTTATCCCACTTGTTTATTCTTGCTTTAATTTCCTGAGCTTTGGAGGTTTTGTTGAGAAAGTTACTGCCTGTGCCAATATGTTGTAGTGTCGAACCTATGTTCTCCTCTACTAACTTCACAGTCTCAGGTCTAATTTCTAAGTCTTTGATCCATCTTGAGTTGATTCCTGTGTTTGGTGAGATATAGGGGTTTAGATTCATCTTTTTACAAATGGTTAGTCAGTTCTCCCAGCACCACTTGTTGAAAAGGCTGTCTTTTCTCCAGCGTATGTGTTTGGCCCCTTTGTCAAAGATTAATTGACTAAAGATGTGTGGGTTTGTTTCTGTATCTTCTATTCTAATCCACTGGTCAGTATATCTGTTTTTGTGCCAGTACCATGCTGTTTTTTACTACTATTGCTCTATAGTATAGTTTGAAGTCTGGGATTGTAATGCCTCCTGCGTGTTTCTTGTTATTGAGAATTGCTTTGGCTATTCTAGGTCTTTTCTTTCTCCATATGAAGTTCATGATTGATTTTTCTAGGTCTCTGAAGAATGTCACTGGTATTTTAATGGGAATTGCATTGAACCTATAGATCAGTTTTGGCAGAATGGCCATTTTGATGATATTTATTCTGCCTATCCATGAGCACGGGAGATCTTTCCATCTTCCAAGGTCTTCTTCAATTTCTTTCTTTAATGTTTTATAGTTTTTGTTGTAGAGATCTTTTACATCTTGGGTTAGGTTTATTCCTAGGTATTTTATTGGTTTTGAGGTTATAGTGAATGGAATTGTTGTTTTTGTTTATTTCATTGTGGATTCGTTGTTGGGACAAAGAAAGGCCACTGATTTCTTTAGGTTGATTTTGTAACCTGCGATTTTGCTGAATTTGTCAATCAGCTCCAGAAGTCTTTTGGTTGAGTTCTTTGGGTCTTCCAGATAAAGGATCATGTCATCTGCGAATAAGGATAATTTTACTTCCTCTCTTCCTATGTGGATTCTTTTGATTTCCTTCTCTTGTCTGATTGCTGCAGCAAGAGTCTCAAGGACTATATTGAAAAGGAGTGGTGATAGTGGGCATCCTTGTCTTGTTCCTGACTGTAGCGGAAATTCTTGCAGTTTTTCCCCATTCAATATAATGTTGGCTTTGGGTTTGCAGTATATTGCCTTGATGATGTTGAAGTACTTTCCTTCTATCCCAATTTTTTGCAGTGTTTTTAACATAAAAGGGTGTTGGATTTTGTCGAATGCTTTTTCAGCATCTATTGCTATGATGATGTGGTTTTTGTTCTTGGTTCTATTTATGTGGTGAATAACATGTATTGATTTGCATATGTTGAACCAGCCTTATTTTTCTGGGATGAAACCGACTTGGTCATGATGTATTATTCTCTTGATATAGTTTTGAATGCGTATAGCTAGTATTTTGTTTAGAATTTTTGCATCTATGTTCATTAAGGATATTGGTCTGTAGTTTTCCTTTCTTGAGGTATCTTTATTTGGTTTGGGGATTAATGTGATACGGGCCTCATAGAAGGAATTTGGAAGAGTTCCATCTCTTTCAATTTCCCGGAACACGTTATGAAGTATTGGTATTAGTTGTTCACTGAAGGTTTTGTAGAATTCAGCTGGGAACCCATCTGGGCCTGGGCTTTTCTTTGGTGGAAGAATTTTTATTGCCATTTCTATTTCTTTGGTTGTTATTGGTTGGTTTAGGCTTGCTATGTCCTCTTGGCTGAGTGTAGGAAGGTTAACTGTGCTTAGAAATCTATCAATTTCATCCAGGTTTTCAAGTCTATTGGAGTATAAATTTTTAAAAGTAGTTTCTGATAATATTTTGAATTTCTTCACTATCTGTGGTGATATCTCCTTTTTCATTTCTAATTTTGATAATTTGATTTGATTTTCTTTTTCTTTGGTTAGGTTGGCCAGGGGTTTATCAATTCTATTAATCTTTTCAAAGAACCAACTTTTTGTTTTATTGATTCTTTGAATTGTTTTTTTGTTCTCTATTTCATTTATTTCTGCTCTAATTTTGATGATAGCTTGTCTTCTGCTGGCTTTGGGAATAGACTGTTGCAGAATTTCTAGATCCTTGAGTTGTGTCATTAGGTTCTTTACTTTTGGTGGTTCTCCGTCCTTTTTATGTGGGCACTCAATGCAATAAACTTTCCTCTTAGTACTGCCTTCATGGTGTCCCATAGGTTTTGGTAGGTTGTGTCTCTGTTTTCGTTTGTTTTCATAAATTTCTTTATTTCTTCCCTAATTTCTGCTCTTACCCATTCGTCATTCAATAGTGTATCATTCATTCTCCATGAATTTGAATACTTTCTTTCGAGTTTCCTGTTGTTGATTTCTACTTTTATTCCATTGTGGTCTGAAAAGATGCATGGAATTATATTACATTTTTTGAATTTGCTGGTATTTTCTTTGTGTCCCAGGATGTGATCTATTTTGGAGAAGGTTCCATGGGCTGCTGAGAAGAAAGTGTATTCTGTAGTTCCTTTTTGAAATACTCTGAAAACGTCTATTAGGTCCATTTGGTTTATTGTTTCCTTTAGTTCTAAAGCGTCTTTACTCATCTTTTGCCTTGAAGATTGATCCAGTGGTGTGAGAGGCATATTAAAGTTTCCCAGAATTATTGTATTTGGGTCTACTTGGGATCTTATGTCCAGAAGGATTTGTTTTACAAATGTGGTTGCACCCATATTTGGGGTATAAATATTTACTATCATTATATCTTCTTGGTGTATTGTTCCTTTTACTAAAAGGAAGTGCCCTGATTTGTCTCTTTTGATGTGTTTTAGTTTAAAGTCTGTTTTGTTGGATATCAGGGTTGCTACCCCTGCTCTTTTTTGGTCACTGGTGGCATGGTATATCTTTTTCCATCCTTTCACGTTCAGCCTGTGAATGTCTTTGGCTGTGAGGTGAGTTTCTTGCAGACAGCATATATTTGGATTATGTTTCCTAATCCACATTGCCAGTCTGTCTTTTGATTGGTGAGTTAAGTCCTTTGACATTAAGAGATATTATTGAAATATGATTTTTGTTTTCTGCCATTTTGTGTTCTGTGTACTCTTGGGTGGTGTGATCTTTCTTCTTTACTTAAATGGCCCACTTATTAACTTCCTCTCTTCTCTGATTCTGAAGTCTGCTTCTTTTTTCTTCCTTATGGTTTATTTCTTTAAGAATTTTCTCTAGTGTTGGCTTTGAATTCATGAATTTTTTGAGATTCTGTTTATCCTGAAAGACTTTGGTTTCCCCATTGATCTTGAATCGTAGTTTTGCTGGATAGATGAGCCTTGGTTGGAAGTTATTTTCTTCCAGGGTCTGAATCACGTCGTACCAGTCTCTCCTAGCATTCCTAACCTGGGTTGTATAGTCTGGGGTGATTCTTATTGTTTTGCCTCTATATGTCACCCATCCTTTTGTTCTCACTGCTTTTAAGATTCCTTCCTTGGCCTCTATGTTGGTCAATTTGGTTATTATGTGGCGTGGAGTGGTTTTTCTTTGGTCCTGTCTCAGTGGAGTTCTGTATGCCTCCTGGACTTGAAGATTCAAGTCTCTTTCCATATTTGGAAAATTCTCTGAGATTATTTCCTTGAAGATATTACAGATGCCCTTGGTCTGTACCTCTATCCCTTCCTCAATGCCTATTATCCCTAAATTAGAGCGCTTCATATTATCCCATAATTGCTGGATGTTTAGGTTTTGTTGGTGTAAAAATTTCTGTATATTGCTGACTGTGTTTTCGGTTTGGGATGTACTGTCTTCTAATATTGATATTCTGTTTTCCATTTCATCTAATCTTCCAGAATTTCTTTCTATTGCTGTCTTCATTTCACTTATTGCCTCTTTCATTTCATTTCAGACCTCTTTCTGATTCTTTTTTAGTGTTTCTAATTCACCTTTAACCTCCTCTATACTTTTTTAAATCCTTTCATCATATTGAACATCAAGATTTTGAACTCCCCTTTTTGCATTTCTAGTAGGTCAGTATTCATGATTCCTGCTGTCTCTTCATAATTCCTGGTTCTCATATTTATAGCGTTCTCTGTCCTGTTTTTCTGATTTCTACCCATCGTTCATGAGTATTGTGCTTAGTCAAATCTTAATATTAGGAGTTTAGGGGTATCGGCTAGTCAGCAGAGCCTTTCCAGTGTTGAGGGCGGGTGATGTGTGAGGAGCTGGGGTGATTGGTAAAGGAGTCGGATTAGGTAGAGGATATGTTTAGGTTGAGAAAGACTTTAAGTATGATAAGGTAATAACTTGCTAGGAATGAGAGAGAGAGTTCACTACTAGGACTCTTGTCGTTAGTAGAGTAATTATGGATTAAGAAATACTTTGAGTATTAAACCAGGAGATATATTATGGCGAAAAGTTTTGGGGGAGAAAAGTATGTAGGTTAGTGTGGGAAGGTTTGTAAATAGGGGTGATGGAAGGAGCAGACAGACATAAAAAAAAAAAAAAGAATCCACACAAGATACCAAGACTATTATGTAATCCAAGAAAAAGGGAGGAAAACCAATCAAAGGAGGAGAATGAAAAAAAGGAAGGAAAGAGGAAGAAAGAGGAAAAAAGAAAAAGAATAAAATAAAAGGAACTAGCAGCTGTGTGAAATCAAAAAGTAAGGCAAACTATCATATATATATATATATATATATATATATATATATATATATATATATGAAACAAGTTAAAGTAAAAGAAGTGTGGGTTAAAAGAAAAAAAAATAAAACAGCAATAACCATACCAAAACAAAATCACTGTAAAAGCAAAATAAAACAAAACATCCACATTAAAAGTAAAACAAACAGTCCTCCTTATTTACGCATATGGGGTCAGGTCCATATAATATGTGCGTGCGTGTCTGATTGCTTTGGTAGCTTTCAGAATACCATCCAATGTCTCTTAGTTTTCTTTGTACTCTATTTTTATCTTCTTAGGTCACTCTGGGTGTTTGGACACCTTTCTCTCCTTTAGCTGCTTTAGGTTTATGTGTCCGGATATCTGGTTTCACTGTTATTTGATTCTGTACAATTCACAGGTTCTGCGAAATTCTAACCTGTGGTCAGCACCTCTGCACTCACCACCCTAGACTCCAGCCTGTGCTTCCCTACAGCAGGGGTGGAGAATGACCAAAGTATAATTGGAACCTCCCCCTGAGGTCCTGTGCAGATATTGTGGCCCAATGGATTTTCCTGTGTCTCTGGAAATTCCAGCTGGGCTAGCCATTGTGGTCCCAAGATGTACCCTGGGCAAATGGATGCTGGTTCCTGGATGCCCACACTTACTGCCAGAGCTCTGCCTATTCTGAGAGTGCAGGCTGGGTGCGCTGCTAATACTGGACCCAAGTGTGAGTGGATGCAGCTGTCTATTGCTGGTGGTATGCTCTTCCAAGGTGTATTGAGCTGTGTTCTCGCTTAGAACTAAGCATCTGGCTACCAGGAGGGTGGGAACACCCAGCGGTGGGCCAGGGGTGCAGGGTAGGTGCTCAAGGGTCCAGTGCGCGGTGTCCAGCAATGGTCTCTGCCTCCCGTGGGACATAGAAGCTGGGGGTGCCCCAAGGAGATTTCCGGGTCACACAGGGCTTTTGCAGCCTTGAAGGCAGGCTCTGGCAAGGTGGCAGGGGCTAGACACACAAGCAGGCTCCAATTTAGGGGTGGTAGTGGCACAGGCACTGACTACTAGCAGGGGACCGTGGCGCAGACAAGGTGTGCGAGGAGAGTGCTCGGTTCTGAGGCTTGGGCCTGTGCTGTGGGGTTGGAGCTGTGCACACGCTAGGACTCCAACTTACCAGGGCGCCCTCAGGTACCTGCTTGGTTCAGGATTCCCTGGGAGTCTCTATGCAGTTGTGATCCGGTCGCTGGTGAGCACACAGAATTCTGACGTGGGTGCTGCTCGCTGCTTAAGATGCGGTCCTAAGTCCGTTTTCAGTCCCGGATTATCTTGCCGTGGTAATATCGGGCAGGCAGCTCCGCGGGCAGCTGCGAAAGCAGCCCGCCGATCAGCATTCTGATCGGCGTTCCGATTGTATCTGCAGCAGGTCCCGTGTCCGATCTTTGTTCTTCTTCTTCAAGTTCAGGATTCCGCCGAGGTACCTGGATGTGTTTTGGTTCCTGGTATGTATTTATTTTGTTGATTAAGACACTGCTTTCTAAGTATTTGAACTTTATTTGCTTCAGCTACTGAGAAGTGCTATGTCCCTCAGTCGCCATTTTGAAAAAACTCGAAAATGGACTTCTTACATAAAGTGTTCTTATATTAAACTACTTTGGTCTTATAAACAAAAAATGGAGAACACGTCTTTCCCAGATAATCATTGAGAATGCCTTTTGCTCAGTCATCAGCACTCAGTGCTGAAATTCTATTTAAAACAGCTAAGGTGGTGACACATACATGTAATCCCAATATTTGGGAAGCTTAGACAGGAGGATCACAGGTTTGAGGCCAGCCTCAGCAACTTAACAAGGCTTTCTGCAATGTTGAAATGAGACCCCATTTCAAAATTAAAAATAAAACAGAGCTGGCTGGGGGTGTAGCTCAGAGGGAGAATGCCCTGGGTTCAATCCCCAGTACAATCAATCAATACGTTAATCAATCATCCTCCACTTTCTGTACTTGAGGTAAATAAATCATTCTTAAGTCTTTATGTTAGTATTAAGAAAATAAAATGAACTTTAAATACATTGTGTGTATAGTGCATTATGTCACTTTCTCCATATGTAATGTACTAGTACTATATCTACTTTACGGTATATAGTAAATGTTTAATTATACATTAAATATAGTCCTCATGCACATATGCATACATATTCAACCATTTGAAGTATATAACACATTGAATCATTTGTTCGTACAAATGAGTTAATTATACAAATAGTATCTATACATTAAGTCTTTTATCTGACTAAAGATGTATTGTTATTAATTATACACAACACCTTTAGTCAAATCAATCCTCTGCAGCATGCTTATCATCTTCAGCAGGGTTTCTTTGCTACCAGGCTTTGAGAAATCAGCAAGCCGGTAAGGAAGTGTTGCTTTTCTACTCCAGGCTCATAAAGCTTGGGGGTTTCTATAGTAAAACTATACCTGGCATCTGGATCTTTCATGCATGGGTGTAAAGTTACCTCTTGTTTTACTCATATTACACATCTTGATGGAGTAAGGCATAAGTGCATGATCATCCTTTACTGTGGTGTCACAAATTTGTTATTTTTTTTATTTGGGAGCAATTTTGAGATCCAACATGGCAACACAGTATAGAATTTTTGGACATTACACAGAGAGGTGAGGTAGGTGCTACTGGGGAGCATGTATATTATTACATTGAAAACTTTAAAGATTTTCCTTAAAAGATTCCTACTACTAAGGGATTCTTTGACGGCACCTTTCACTACGTTTCTGGGCATTTTTTCTTTCCAAGTGTTTGTCTCATAGCCCTCTCTTGTGTCTTAATATTGATTTTTTTTTTTTTTTTTTTTTTTGGTGGTGCTGTGGTTCCTGGAAGCCCTTCTACCTCCGGGCTACACTCCCAGACCTATTTTTACATTTTTATTTGGAAACAGGGTCTCCTAAGCCAGCACGCGGCTGGCTTCGAACCTGTGCGATCCTCCTGTCTCTGCCACCCAAGCGCGGGGATTACAAGCGTGCGCCACCACGCCGGCCAATATTGATCTTGATTCCTCTTCTCCCCATATTCATCCTCTTTTTGTTCTGAGTTCTCCAGTAAGACAATTCATGAAAACTTTCCTTTATAAGAAGACCATCCATCAAGGTATTCTCCTAAATAAATTTCCATTTTTGCAAAAATGAAGTATACAATTCCCTAGTGTACTGAAATTCTCTACAATGCATTATAATATTATACAGCAATTTTCTCATTCCTAAATAATGTAAACATGTAAAGTATATGCAAAAATTAAGATAAATATATGACTAAAGTTATATTATTTCTAACACTGGTACTTAAAATTATTATTTTAGAAATATGGATGTATTTAAACTACTCACACACATTGAAAGCATAGCACTTTAAACATTTAACTGGTTTATTTGATAAAAATAAGCCCTTCTAACAATTGATTACTCATAAAATTGTAAGAACCTAATAACTTGTTCCTATTTCAAATAATCATGTGTAATGGCTTTAAATCCAGTGTAAAGTCATAAATGGACACAATTGACAGTGAAATGTCACGGTAAAGATTTTTTTGTTATTTGTTACAATAATTCTTTTAAATGTGCCATCCCTGCTCATGCATAGCATTTATTCCCTACATTTCATCTTCAAAATATTTTACCGATATAAATTAATTCATTTCCATAAGTATTTCAGTGAAAAACTTGAGAACAATTATTCTTTTTTTCCAAATGGGAGTATGAACCAGAGATAAACTGCCTAATCTTGTACAAAAAGAGAGTTAGTAAAAATATACAAGCAAGACTTTCTACTGTATTCTAACCTTGCTTAACATATATATGTAGTTTTCTTTTAAAAATTTTTTATTGATGTATTGAAATTATACATGATAATGGATTCATAGTGGTAGTTCTGTGTCTGCACATAACATTATTTGGTCTGTATTTTTTTTTATAAATAACTAATTTTTAAAAAAATAATCTCAATCTGAAGATCAGAGTTTTCCACAAAGATAATGACATTGGTTTCATTCTGTGGTTCTTCCTTGGTTCTGTTTAATGATATTTCTTATCTCTAATTTTTCCCTTTATTAACAGAGTAAATCATTTTAAAACTTCATGTCATGATATCTGTGAAATAAACATTTTTTAAAAGTCATATTCAATCGAATTCTGGTCCTAAAGCTTCCAAAAGCATTTTAGAAAACTCTCCTTGCCACAATAGCTCATCAGATAGGAAGTTTCAAACCAGATGTAGAAATTCAGCTTTAAAAGACTTCTATCATCTCATGTAGCAATCACCATGACTGACCTTCAATAACCCTGGTCAGTTTTCCTTGCTAGTTTCTCAGAAAAATATAAGTTAATAAAACCATTAGAGTGGCTTGTGGCACTTTACATAAGAGTTTCCTCAGCATCAGGACCTCAGGTCTTGCCTAACATCTTTGATATTTGCTTGAGATAAACCAGGTTCATTCTGGGTATGATGAAGTCACTTTCCTCAGCACTTTCTAAGTGCACTATTTCTGATCCTATTACTGAAGGATCTACCTGGTCTTTCTGCCACCCAGGACCAAGCTTCTTAGTAAGATCCTGATAAACTATACTATATGCAATCCTGGATCTGTAAGGATCTGTCTACCTCTTTCTTGGGTTTTATCTCATCTTGGATTTCAAGATGGATTGGGCTGGATTTCATACACTGAAACTGGTTGATCTGAAGCAACTGATAATCTTGAAGGTCTAGTCTTTCATGCTGGGCTTCTGTAGAATTCATTCTGTGCAACTTGAAATCCTCTCTTTGTTTGAATTCTGGTTATTCTTCAACTATCAAAACTTTAATTTTGACTGTGTAAGTGGCTTGGGTCAGTATTTCTTTCTTTATTTGTTTGTTTGTTTGTTTATTAATACTGGGAATGGAACCTGGAGACATTCTACCTTGAGATACACTCCCATTTTTTTTTAATTTTTTGTTTTTAAGCAAGTTTTTTCTAGGTTGCTAAGAGTCTCACTAAGTTCCCGAGGCTGGTCTCAAACCTGTGATCCTTTTGTCTCAGCTTCACAAGTACACAACCAAAAGATTAAAATCTTTTTTATTCAGGCAGATAATGATTATGTTGAAGATTTTATATATGTGTACATTGGGGGGGTACTGGGTATTAAACCCAGGTTATTTTACCTCCAAGCGATAGTCCCAGCCCTATTTTTTTTATTCTTTATTTAAAACAGAGTCTCATTGAGTTGCAAAAGGCCTCACTAAGTAGCTGAGGCTGCCTGCGAACCATAATCCTTTGTCTCAGCCTTCCAAATGCTGAGATTACAAGTGTATACCACCACACTTGGAATATTGGCACATTTTATGTCAAATCATCTTTTTTTTTCCTTTTTCTTTTGGTGGTACTGGGGTTCCTGGAAACCCTTCTACCTCTGCGCTACACTCCCAGACCTATTTTTATATTTTTATTTGGAAACAGGCTCTCTTAATCCAGTGAGGCTGGCTTTGAACCTCTGCAATCCTCCTGTCTCTGCCTCACAAGTGCGGCGATTACAAGCATGTGCCACTATGCCCGGCTCAAATCATCTTATTCTTCTTAATAGACTCGTGAATTGTCATTCTACCCAGGATAAAATTTATACTTTGATGACAGCCTAACCATCTTTTAATAGCTCTTTCTTGGCCTCCTGTATTCAAATCACCTGGCTTCCTTGCCATTCCTCATATAGACCACACTCATCCTTCTACCCCTCTTAGGCCTGTGCCATTGTTTTCCCTTGCTCTGATTTCCCAAAGCTACCTGGCTTTGTGGTACTCTGAACTCTGAAAAGTGAGATTGTACAAAATATTGTTGAGCCTTTATTCTTGACACAAAGTGCTGCTATATCGTCCTTACCTTTCTTTTTCTTGTAATGGTGCATTATAGTCTCACATTATAATGTAGATCATGTTGACAATGGCCTACATACACACAGTACTTAGTGCCCTCCCCAGCTCCCCCTTTTCCTCCCTTCCAAATCCAAGTATCCAGATTGATAATGGTATATTCACATGCATACACATAGTTAATAGTAGTGTTTCCATTAATGAACCTCAGCTTTCCTCCTCCCCTACCTTTCCTCCCTGGCTCCCCTGAAGATCTCATCCATTATCTGGACTCCCTCTGGTCTTCCAAATATTCCCTGCCTCAAGTATATTAGAGAAAACATCTGTCCCTTCTCTTTCTATGCTTGGCTATTTCACTTAATAAAATGTTCTCCAGGTTCTTCTATCTTCTTATAAATGATGTAATTTTGTTTTTTTTTATTGCTGAGTAAAATTGCATTGTGTGTATTTCCCATAATTTTGTAATCCATTCATCTGTTGATGGATGATGAGGTTGATTCCATAGTTTGGCTATTGTGAATTGTGCTGCTATGCATATGGTTATGCATTTATTATTGTAATTCTCTAGTTTCAACCCCTTTGGAAAGATGCACAGGAGTGGAATAGCCAGATTGTATGGTGGATCCATTTTAAGTTTTCTAAGGAATCTCCACACTGATTTTCACAGTGGCTGAACTAGTTTGTATTCTCACCAGCAGTGTAAAAATGTTCCTATTTCCCCACATCTTCAATATTTATTGTTACTTGACTTATTTATGCTTGTCATTCTGATTGGGATTAGATGGAAACTCAGTATAGTTTTGATATGCATCTCTCTGACTGCTAATGACGTTGAACATTTTTTTCATATATCTATTGGCAATTTGTGAAGTGTCTATTCAGTTCAGTGGCCTATTGGGTTATTTGTTTTACTAGTATAAAATATTTTAAGTTTTTTGTATATTCTGGATATTAGCCCTCTATTGGAGGAATAGCTGGCAAATATTTTCTCCCATTCTATAGGCTTTCTCTTTATATTCCTCATGATTTGTTTGATGAGCAGAAACTTTTTGTCATGGTGCCATCCCATTTGTTAATTCTTGTTTTAATTTCCTGAGCTTTGGAAGTCTTGTTGAGGAAGTTACTACCTCTGTCTATATGCTGGAGTGTTGAATCTATGCCTTCCTCAAGTAGCTTCACAATCCCTGGTCTAACTTCCAGGTATTTTGTCCATCTCAATTTTATTTCTGTGCACAGTAAGAGGTAAGGATTTATTTCCATTTTTAAAAATTTTTATGTGCATCATATTGACAATGGCGTACATTCAGACTGTGCTTGATGCCCTTTCTCTCCCCCACTTCTCCCTCCCCCCTCCCAACAATGAGTGTCCAGGTTGACCATGCTACATTCACATCTATACACATATTTGAATGTAGCTCCTCCAGTTAATCAACCTCAGCCTTCTTTCTCTCCTACCCTTCCTTTCTAGCTTTGTTGAGGTTTTCCCTCCATTATTTGGAGTACCTCTAGTATCCCTACTACTCCCTAGTTTGGGCATATTACAGAAACATATTCCCTTCTCTTTCTGTGCTTGGCTGATCTCACTTAACATAGGGTTCTCTAGGTCTAGGTCTATATCATATATATAGCTGGATCATATGGTGGATCCATTCCCAGTTTTCTAAGGAATCTCCACACTGGTCTCCATAGTGGCTGAACTAGTTTGTGCTCCCACCAACAGTGTAAAAGAGTTCCTATTTCCCCACATCCTTGCCAGCATTTGTTATTTGACTTCTTTATGCTTGCCACTTTGCTTGGGTTTATATGAAATCTCAGTGTAGTTTTGATTTGCGTCTCCCTGATGGCTATTGATGTTTAACATCTTTTCATGTATCTATTGGCCATTTGCATCTCTTCTTTTGTGAAGTGTCTATTCAGTTCAGTTGCCCATTTCTTGATTTGGTTATTTGTTTTGCTAGTGTAGAGTCTTTGAGCTCTTTATATATTCTGTATATTAGCCCCCTATCAGAGTAGTGGCTGGTAAAGATCTCACATTCTGTAGACTTTCTCTTTTGGTTCTTGATGGTTTCCTTTGATGAGAAGAAACTTTTTAGTTTGATGCTATCCCACTTGTTAATTTTTGCTTTAATTTCCTGCACTTTGGAGGTCTTTTTGAGAAAGTTACTGCCTGTGCCTATATGTTGTAGTGTTGAGCCTATGCCCTCCTCTAATAACTTCACAGTCTCTGGTCTAATTTTTAAGTCTTTGATCCATCTTGAATTGATTCCTGTGCATGGTTAGAGGTAAGGATTTAGTTCCATCTTTCTACAAATGGATAGCCAGTTCTCCCAGCACCATTTGTTGAAAAATCTGTCTTATCTCCAGCTTATGAGTTTGGCCCCTTTGTCAAAGATCAATTGACTATAAGTGTGTGGGTTTGTTTCTGTATCTTTTATTCTGTTCCATTGGTCTGTGTGCCTGTTATTGTGCCAATACTATGCTGTTTTTACTACTATTGCTCTGTAGTGTAATTTGAAGTCAGGGATTGTGATGCTTCCTGAATGGTTCTTATTGCTGAAAATTACTTTAGCTATTCTAGTACTTTTCTTTCTCCATATAAAATTCATGACTGCGTGGTGGCACACGCTTGTAATCCTTATGCTTGGGAGGCAGAGACAGGAGGATCATGGAGGTTTGAAGCTGCCTTGCTGGCTTAAGAGACCCTGTTTCCAAATAAAAATATAAAAATAGGTATGGGATTGTAGCCCAGAAGTAGAAGGGTTTCCAGGATCCCCAGTACCACAATAAATAAATAAATAAATAAATAAATAAATAAATAAATAAATAAATAAATAAAATTTATGATTGATTTTTCTAGGTCTATGAAGACTGCCCTTGGTATTTTTATAGGAATTGCATTGACTCTATAGATCACTTTTGGCAAAATGGCCATTTTGATGACATTTTTCTGTCTATCCATGAGCAAGGGAGATCTTTCCATCTTCCAATGTCTTCTTCAATTTTTCTTTAATGTTTTATAGTTTTTATTGTAGAGGTATTTTACATCTTTGGTTAGGTTTATGCCTAGGTATGTTATTGATTTTGAGGTTATTGTGATGGAATTGTTTTCTTTATTTCTTTTTTCATGGATTGATTGTTGGCATATAGAAAAGCAATTGGTTTCTTTAGTTTGATTCTGCATCCTACCACTTTGCTGAATTGCTTAATCAGCTCCAATAGTCTATTGGTTGAGTTCTTTGGGTCTTCTAGACATAGGATCATGTTGTCTGCAAACAAGAATAATTTTAATTCCTCTTTTTCTATTTGAATTCCTTTTATATCCTTCTCTTGTCTAATTGCTGTGGCAAGAGTTTTGAGGACTATATTGAAAAGGTATGGTGATAGTGGGCATCCTTGCCTTGTTCCTGATTTCAGTTGGAATTTTTGCAATTTTTCCCTATTCATTATGATGTTGGTTTGGGGTTTATTGTATATTGCCTTAATGATGTTGAAATATATTCCTTCTATTCCAATTTTCTTCAGTGTTTTTAATATGAATTGGTGATGGATTTTGTCAAATGCTTTTTCAGCATCTATTAATATGATCATGTGTTTTTTTCTTATCAGTTTTATTTATATGGTAAATAATGTTTTGATTTGCACATGTTGAATCAACCTTGTTTTTCTAAGATGAAACCAACTTGGTCATGGTGTACACTTCTCTTGATATGGTTTTGAATGTGTATAGCTAGTTTTTTCTTTAGAATTTTTGCATTTATATTTATCAGAAATATTGGTCTCTAATTTTCTTTTCTTGAGGTATCTTTATTTGCTTTTGGTATTAATGTGATCGTGACTTCATAGAAGGAATTTGGAAGAATTCTAACTCTTTCAATTTTACTTCAAGTTGTGAAGTATTGGGATTACTTCTTCTCTTAAAGTTTTGTAGAATTCAGCTGGTAATCCATCTGGGCCTGGAAAATATATATATATGTATATATTTTTTTGATGGAAGAATTTTTATTGCTGTTTCTCTTGCTTTCCTTGCTATTGTTTGATTTAGGCTTGCTATGTCCTCTTGATCCAATTTAGGTAAGTTTTATATACTTAGAAATCTATTACTTTCTTCCATTACTTCTAGTCTATTGAAGTATTCATTTCCAAAATAGTTTCTGATAATCCTTTGAATTTTTCCACTGTGGTGAGGTCTCTTTTTTCATTTTCAATTTTAATAATTTGAGTTGATTCTCTCTTTCTTTTGTTTAGATTGACCAGGAGTTTGTCAATCTTATTAATCTTTTCAAAGAACCACCTTTTTTTTGTTTTGTTGACCCCTTTATTGTTTTTATTTATCTATTTCACTTATTTCTGTTTTGATTTTAACTAATTCCTGCCTTAAACTGGCTTTGGAATTAGACTGATTTTTAGTTTTACTAGGTCCTTGATATGTGTCATGAGACTGTTTATTTGATGATACTCTGTTCTTATGTGGGCACTCAATGCTATAAACATCCCTCAACACAGCTTTCAAAGTGTCCCATAGATTTTGGTATGTTTTGCTCTATTTTCATTTAATTCCAGAAATCTTTTCCTCTTTATTTCTGATCTTACCCATTTATCATTCAATAGTGTATCATTCAATCTCCACATATTTAAATAGTTTATTTTGGTCTTTCTATTGTTTTATTTCCACTTTCAATACATTGTGATCTGAAAAGGTGCAGGTAATATTTTACATCTTTTGAATTTGCTGGTGCTTGCTTTTTGGTCCAGGAGGTGATCTATTTGGAGAAGGTTCCATGGGCAGCTGAAAAGAATGTGTATACTGCTGTTCCTGGTTCATTTGGTTTGTGGTTTTCTTTAGTTCTGAAGAGTCTTTACTCTCTTTTGCTCTGATGATTGATCTAGTGGTGTAAGTGGTTTTTAGAAGTCTCCTAATATTATTATATTTGGCTCTATTTGAAGTCTGATGTCCTGAAGGGTTTGTTTTACAAATGTAGATGCAGCACGATTACCCTCATTATATCTTCTTGCTAAATTGTTCCCATTAATAAAAGGAAGTGTCCTGCTTTGTCTCTTTTGATGTGTTTTAGATTAAATTCTGTTTTAATATTAGTGTTGCTAATCCTCCTTGTTTATTATCTCTATTAGTATGATATATCTTTTTCCATTTTTTCACTTTTAGCCTATGAATGTCTTTGGCTTTAAGGTTTCTTGCAAGAACATGCAATTGGATTATAGGGGGTTTCTTTTCTTTTCTTTTCTTTTCTTTTCTTTTCTTTTCTTTTCATGACACTGGGGATGGAACGCAGGGGCATTCTACCTTTGAACCATACCCCCAGCCCTATTTTTTATTCTTTATTTTGAGACAGGGTCTCACTGAGTTGCAAAGGCATCACTAAGTAACTGAGGTTGGCTGCAAACCTGGATCCTCCTGTCTCAGTCTCCCAAATGCTGGGATTACAAGTGTGCACCACCATGCCTGGCTCTGGGTTATGTTTTTTAATCCACATTGACAGTCTATGTCTTTTAATTGGTGCGTTAAGCTCTTTGATGTTCAGGGTTTTTATTGAGATATGATTTTTCTTTTCTGCTATTTTGTATTCTATCTTCTGTTTAATATAATGTTATTTCTTCTTTGCTTAATTGCTCTGCTGATTGAATTTATCTCTTTTCTGATTCTGAAATATGCTTTTTTCTTCTTTTTGACATAATAAAGTATTTTCTCTTGTGCTAGCTTAGAATTCATGAATTTTTTGAGATTCTGCTTATCTTGAAACACTTTTGTTTCTCCATTAATTTTGAATAATAACCTTGTTGAATATAGCAGTTTTGGTTGGAACTAGTTTTCTTCCGGGGTCTGGATTACATACCAGTCTCTCCTGGCATTCATAACTTGGGTTATACCTGAAGTAATTTTTATTGTTTTGACCCTGTATGTCACCCATTCTTTTGTTCTTACTGCTTTTAAGATTCTTTCCTTTGCCTCTATATTGGTCATTTGATTATTACATGGTATGGGGAGGTCCTTCTTTGCTCTTGTCCTAATGGTGTTCTGTACATCTGTAAGTATATGTCCAACTATCTATTTATGTTTGAAAAATTCTCTGAAATTATTTCTCTGAAGAGATTACAGATGTACTTGCTCTGTGCCTTTACCACCTCTTCAGTGGTTTTTATCCATAAGTTAGGAGTTTCATATTGTCCCATAGTACTTTGATGTTTAGGTTCTATTGTTATAATGTCTTCTGTATACTGTTGACTGTGCTTTTGGTTTTGAATGTACTATCTTCTTAAAAGTGATACTGTGTTTTTTATTTCATCTAATCTTCCAGAATTTCTTTCTATTGCTGTATTTATTTCATTTATTGACTCTTTTATTTTATTCCAGGCCTCTTTCTGATTGTCTTAATGTCTCAATTTCCTCTTTCATTTTTTGTACACTTACTATGAGGCCTTTCATCATATTGAAGATCAGGATTCAGAATTCTTCTTCTTGCATTTCTTGTAGGTCAATATTCATGATTTCCCTTCTTCACTGTACCTAGTTCTCATATTTTCAGAATTCTTGAGTTTATGTCTCTGTTTCTTGGGATCTTCTTTTTTTGTGTGTGCGTCTGTGGATAACCTCTTTGTTTCAATCTTAGAAGTAGGGATTTAGAGATGTCAGCAGGTCCAAGCATGGATAACTATGTCCAAGCATGTATTTTCAATGGTGAGGATTAATTGAAGGGCAAGGATCTGGGATGATGGTTCTAGGAGTAGGGTAAAGTAGAAGATATAATTACATTTAGTAAAAATTTAAGTATAATAAGGTAGTGTCTAGATGAGAATGAGAAATGATATTGTAGGGTTCTTGTAATTAGTATATTTAGGTATGGAGATATGAAACAGCTTGAATATAAAACATGAAGATATAATAAGGAAAAAGCATTTGAGCAAAGAGAGTAATAGGATAGAGGGAGGAAGCTTATAAAAAGCAGAGAAGGGAGCAAACAAACATGTATAAAATAATGAAACTTGCAACAAAAACAATTATAATAGTAAAACAAAGACACTAACAACCCCCAAAAAACAAACAAAAAAAAAAACCCCAAAAAACAAAAAACAAAAACCTAGTGACAACGAGAAAGAAAAGAAGAGCAGTACTGCTGACTTACATATATAGGACCAGTATAATGTCTGTTCACGGTAAGAGATTCAATAGAATTTTCCAATTTCTCTCATTTGCTCCTTAATTTGTCAGATTTTAGACCCACTTTATGAGTGTTTGCACCCCTCTCTCTCTTCACTGACTGCTTTATGCTCAAGTGTCAGGGTGGCCAGTGTCACTGTAAATGAGTGCTGTGTAAGCACAGGGTTGTGATTTTTTCTACCCCGGGCTCTGTACTCTCTGGCCATGTGTTCTGTGCCTTCCAGCCTTGGGCTCTGCACTCTCTGTCCCTGGGCTCTGCCCTCTCCACCTTGGACTCTGTGATCTTTTGCCCTGTGCTCTGTACTTTCAGTCCCTTGGCTTCACACTTTCAGGCCCTCAGCTTTTAACTTACCTCTCTGCTTCCCAGGGGTGGGCTCTGCTTCCCAGCCCTGGGCTTTGCACCTCTTGACCCTGGGCTCTGTGCCTTCCAGCCCTGGGCCTGCACCTCCCTATCTGCCTCAGCAGAGGTTGTCCAGTGTAATCTTGGAGCGACCCCCTGAGACTCTACTGGTACTGAGCCTTATGCACTATGGGCCTTTTCTTTGGCTGTAGGGTCTAACTTGACCACCTCAGGGGTAGGCTGACAGATATTAGCTTGCTGGGGTCCCTGTGGCAGCTCTGGGAGTTCTTCTGCTGAGAAACATGGTTAACTTACTGTCCTGCAGGCCCTGTTCTCAGGAGGGCACAGTGTGCTGCTGTTGGTGTCAGCTTCTGGTGAGCACATGGGCTTTTGGATCTTTTTCTCCATCCCTGAAGTGTGGTGCTGGTCGCTTATGATGTTGGAGCTCTGCCACTGCCTTCTGCACTTCAGGACCTTGGTTAATGCTGGAATTTGGGGGGGGGGGGCTATGGAGCCAGCAGTTGCAGTTCAGGAAGGTGCCAGAAATGGCACCAGATTCCACACCAGGTTAGTCATGAGCTTGGGCTCTTTGGTGTGGATCTTGAGTTCTGAGTATTGAATTCTCTTCTGTCATGGTTCCTTTTTTTGTGTATTTGTTTATAAACATCTTTGCTGCTTTGTTTTTCTTATCAAGGAGCTACCGTTTTGGTAGCTGATTTTTGTTACAACGTCTGAGATGTAGCCATTTTCTCGACCTCTAGTCTATGTCCTTTAATTGATGAGCTATTTGACTTTTAGTTATTATTGAAATATGATTTTTGTGTCTTGTCATTTTGAGTTCTACATTCTGTTTGATGTTGCAATATTTCTTCATTCCTAAGTTGCCCCCTGATGGAATTTGTCACTTTCATTTTGCAATTTGCTTCCTTTTTTTCTTATTTATGATTTTTTTCTTTAACTATATTCTTTAGTGCTGGTTGGTAGTCACAGATTTTTAAAATTCTGCTTATCATGGAACATTTTTATTTCTCCAAATTTTAAATAAAAACTTTGCTGGATATAATAGTCTTTGCTGGATAAAATAGTCTTGTTTACTTCTAGGATCTGGATTATTTCATACCAGTCCCTCCTGGCATTCATGACTTGGGTTATGAAATCTGGAGTGATTTTTATTGGTGTGCCCCAGAATGTCACCCATATTTTTTGTTCTTATTGCTTTTAAGATTCTTTCCTTAGCCTTTATGTTAGTCATTTTGATTATTATGTGGTATGAAGAGATTCTTCTTTGATCTTGTCTTAACAGTGTTCTGTATATCTCTTGTACATGGATTTCCAAGTCTTTATCCATGATTGTACAATTCTCTAAAATTATTTCTTTGAAAGAACTATGGATTCTTTTGGTCTGTGCCTCTATCCCTTCTTCATGCATTCTATCCATAAGTTAGGACATTTCATATTGTCCCATAATAGTGGATGTTTAGGTTCTATTGTTGTAATGTCTTCTATATACTGTTGACTGTGTTTTCAGTTTTGAAAGAACTGTCTTATAACAGTGATATGCTGTTTTCCATTTCATCTAATCTTCCAGAATTGTTTTTTATTGTTGCCTTCAATTCATTTATTGACTCCTCATATCATGACAGACCTTTCTGATTTTTTTCTTCAGGTCTCAATTTCCTCTTTTATTTTCTGTACACTGACTGTAAAGCCTTTTATTATATTTAAAATCAAGATTCAGAATTTTTCTTCTTGAGTTTTTTGTAGATTATTATCAGTGATTTCCCTTGTATTTGAGTTGTGGGAATTAATTGTTTTCTCACTGTTCCTTATTTTCATATTTTTCAGAGTTCTTAGGTTTGTGTTTATGTTGCCTTGGCATCTTCTTTTTTGTACATGAGCATTTGTTGATAGGTGCTATTCCAAATTGCTGCTGGAAAAAATGGTTATAGCTGCCACTCACACTTTACTTTTAATCCTGAATACTGTTTCTACTATCACCCCACTTTTGTTCTACCTGTAGATTATCAATACTGAGTTGCTCTAGGGTTTCTTCTACCTCCTGCTATGGCGGTATTCCTGGTTTTCAGGTGTTAAGGTCAGGGTTTTTCTTGTTTTAGTATTTTTTGTGGTACTGGGGATGGAACCCAGGAGCATTGTACCTCCAAGCTACTCCCCTTGCTTTATTTATTTATTTATTTATTTTGGTGGTACTGAGGTTGCTGGAAAACCTTCTACCTCCAGGCTACACTCCCAGACACATTTTTATATTTTTATTTGGAAACAGGGTCTCTTAAGCCAGTGAGGCTGGCTTTGAACCTGCACTATCCTCCTGTCTCCACCTATCAAGTGCGGGGATTACAAGCATGTGCCACCATGCCCAGCTTAATCTTTTTATTTTTTTGAAACAGGATCTCACTGAGTTGTGAAAGGCCTTGGCAGATAGCTGAGACTGTACATGAACCGTGATCCTCTGGTCTCTGCCTCAGGAAAGCTGGCATTACAAGCATGCACCACCACGCCCGGCATATGGTCAGATATTCTGTCTGTCACCACCTTTACAGAGAGTTGGCTGTCACAGCCTTTACAGAGAGTTGGCTAAGAGGTGTTAAGAAAATAGTTTGTGACCTATGCATTTTTTAAAAATCTCAATGTGCAGGCTGTTAACAGTTCTCTTCTATTGGCTGTGGTTTATCTTTAGTGTCTGGTAGTCCTTTCTAGTGGATCACCTCTCTTGTCCTATCTTAGCCATAGGGATTTAGAGGTTTTAGGAGGTTTATACAAGGAAAAGTAAAGTTGTTTTAAATTGTTAGGGTTGGGTGAGTGGAGAGGAGCTAGAGTGATATGCAAAGGAATAGAAAGTAGAAGATATAAATGAGTTTAATAAAAATTTAAGTATAGTGAAGTAGAATCTGTAGAGATAAGAAATAGTGGATAGAAGAATTCTTATAGTCACTGTAGAGTATTTAGTTATAGTGATAAAAAGTAGACTGAATATAAAGCAAAAAATACAAAAGACAAAAAAGTTATGTGGAAAGAGAATAGATAGGAGAATGGAAGGAAGCTTGCAAAAGAATGGGGAAGAAACAAACAATTACGCAGAAAATAACAAAACAACCAACCAAATAAACAACAATAGCCATTGAAAACAAAACTAAAACAAAAAGAACAAAAATCCCAAACAAACAAAAAAATCCCAATCCAGCAAATATACAAGCACAGACCCAACTTGGCCTCTGTACTCCTCCTGTGTCTGCATTGATACATTCAATTATTTAATATCTACTCACTATGTTTGTTTCTCGATCATGTTCCAAGATCTGCCATTTGCTCAGTAACCTATAGTAGTGATGTCAGTCTGCAGCCCCACTTTTGTGTCTCTTGCAATGTTTGTGCTCTTGTGCTGGTGTCTTTCTGTCAGAGCGGATATAATAAAAGTGCCTATGCCCTGCTGGTGCCTCTCCCCACTCTGTGCTTGGGTCTCTGGGCAGCAGGTGTCACTGTAAAAAGTTTTTATGTAAGTGTGAGGAGCCTGTACTTTCTGGCCCTGGGCCTGCACCTCCCTACCCACTCTGGTGGTGGGTTTCCAGTGTAGTCTTAGAGCGACCCTCAGTGTCCCTGTATGGGTTATGACCCACCTACTCAGGGGTGTACCACCAACTCTAAGACCACCGGGGTCCCTGTGGCTGCTCTGAGCTATCTACCCTGAAAATAGCAATTACCTTACTGTAGTGCAGGGCTCTGGGTCTCTGGAGGGCACAGTGTGCTGCTTCATGTGCAGATTTCTATAGCTGCTTATTTCATCTCAAGTCCTTGGCTTCTTTGCCAGGGATTTCTTGAGGCCACAAATCCAGCAGACCCTGCTCAGGTGGGGCATTCACCTAGCCAAAATGGCATGACCCTCTGCAGGGGGGGCATTCACCAGATCAGTCGTGAGCATGAGCTCTTTGCAATCTCATGTTCTGACTACTGGATTTAGTTCTGTCTTTGTTCTCTTTCTGTGTTTTTGTCTATATGTATCTTCGCTGCTTTGTTTTTCTTGTCAAGTAGCTGCCTTATCAGCAGTTGAAATTCATTTGTTATAGCAACTGAGATGTGCTGCATCCTACTGTCGCCATTTTGTCTCCTTAGTCCTTACCTTTGACAGTGATACTCATATCTGTATGTCTAAATGTGAGGCTACGGGCTCTTGCCATAAACATGCACCCAGAAAGAATGGAATTTTTATCTAGCTCTAAAAATAATATCTTTTTTAAAAATGCAAAAGAACAATCTAATTTCATACACATTTCGCATGCTTGTAATTCCACCACTTGGAAGGCTGAGACACGATGATTGCAGATTCACAGCCAACCTCGACTACTTAGTGAGGCCCTCCGCAACTTAGTGAGACTCTTTCAAAATAAAGAATAAAAAGTAGGGCTGGGGGTGTAGCTCAGAGGTAGAATGCACTGCAAAAATAAAAAATGAAACAAAAATAAAAATAAAAAGTTATCTATGATATTCCAAACATAGGCATTACTATAAGGAGATATCTAGTTCATCCTTCGAAGGCAATATCCAGATATTTTTAAAGGTTAAACTTTACTGCTAAACACCTATCAGATAAAATTTACTTATGCTTACTCATCATCCAAGTATTTGGAGTTGAAATCATTTGGAACAGATTTAATAACCTTTAATAAAAAATTATTTATCTGAATGTTTGCTTCTAGATATAGTGGTTGTATTCTATCAATATGCCTGCATAAATTTATGATATTCTGAAAATGTGAACTTAACACAGTAAAAAATAGGAATATCAATTACCACAGTGTTCTAACTCCACAACACATGGTACGTGGGCAAATGACTAGCAGAGATACTTGTAAAAGTCAAATTTGTGATAGCAATAGCTTCTTTTTCTTCCTACAAGTCCCTGAGGATGCCTTAGCTGAAAACTATTCCAAGTAATGTGATGCTGCTCTGCCCTTTCCTTGAAATGACTGCTATTACAGACCCATTAGTGCTACAGGTACTTATATTCTGCTTTTCAAAGAAGTCTAGGGAGATGTGTGCCAAGAGTTCATAGAATGAATTTCTATTGAGAAGCATCTTCCAGCATGTTTGAGAATGTCAGTTGCAATGTGTCAGTCGCAATTTCATTATTCAGCAAAGTGAAAATGTTTACTTGGTTAATGGTGTTTCTTTAAAGAAAAGTGAGATTAAAGAAAAGTGAGATTTAATTTTTTTTTTTAGTTTTTTTTTTTTTTTTTTTTTTTTTTTTTTTTTTTTTTAGAAAACCCACTTGGAGAAACAAGTAAAACCCTAATGTTAATAGCTGGGTGTGGTGGCACATGCTGTAATCCCCTCACTTGGGAGGCTGAGACAGGAGGATCGCACAGGTTCAAAGCCAGCCTCAGCTACTTAGTGAGGCTCTCAGCAAATTAGTGAGACCCTGTTTCCAAATAAAATATAAAATAGGTTTGGGAGTATAGCCCGGAGGTAGAAAGCCCCTGGGTTCCACCACCAATACCACACACACACACACACAAACAACAACAACAACAACAATAACAAAAAAACCCTCTAATGTTATTAATTAGTGGGAAGTGGTTATCAGCTTTAATATGTTTGGAAACTAATCCATTACAGAGTAAGATTTCTCAACTCTTGTTTTCCCCATTAGGACCTGAATTATATATCAGTTAACAGGGATGAATAAGATGGTTCCATATAGGTAGATTCATTGATAAAGCTGTTATGATTGTCCCTGAAGAGATGAAAACTGAAAACATTGGTGTTTATTGGGTTACGCAGACAACAATACCAGTAATTTGTCTTATAATTCCAAAGTTGTAAACAAAACTGTCTGAGGCAATACTACATGATATTTACAGAGAGGGCAATGGCACCCAAATTCATCCTGTTAGGCTTCTCTTCAAAGCAAAGTTTTGCTCTAAAACCAAAGGAATTATATTTTCCAATAAATGGTTCCTGTTGATGTTAAGAATACTACCTATTTATACTTTATAAAGATATTTGATCAATAAATCAAAATTATAAAGCTATTTGCTCAATAAATCAAAATACAATGGCCTTAACAATAAGTATAGCATTGGAGATTTGCACCTGACAACATTTCTGCTAGTTCAAAGCATTTTAAATTGTCCATTTCTGACTTAACATTGATCCTGGTTTGAGAACACCACAAAGAAGGTTTAGAAGGTTTTATGATTGTACTCTTATGGAGTTTGCTGAATGGCCATGGAAAAAGGCTTTTGGTAAAATAATTAGATAGTGAGTCAAATTGGAGGGAAGTTTATATCATCTTCATCATCATTCCTAGGTATGAGTTGATGTACATCTTGAGTGAAGTTCATAAATATGATGACAGAGATGAAAAAGTAGAACAAAGGGCTCATAAAAGGTACAGGAACTGTTTGTATTAATTTTGATAATTTGTTCAAGGGTTCCATTTGTATGATTGTAATATCATCCCTAGAGTTGAGTTCTTAAATAAATTGGCCCATATAGACAACTCTCATATTGTAGAGATATGCAGAGTGTATCCAGTTCCCACCACACTCCCCACCCCACACCTTCCCATCACTGCTCAGTGATTGGCTTTGATAAGTTTGTGTATGTACATCATGTCTACTGAGGTGTTTCCCTCTGCAAGTCTTCCTCCCCACTCTCACCTCTCTCAGTTAGATCCCTTACTTCACTCCACTAGGGGTTTTCCCCTTCCTTCCTTCCTTCCTTCCTTCCTTCCTTCCTTCCTTCCTCCCTCCCTCCCTCCCTCCCTCCCTCCCTCCCTCTCTTTCTTTCTTTCTTTCTTTCTTTCTTTCTTTCTTTCTTTCTTTCTTTCTTTCTTTCTTTCTTTTTTTGGTGGTACTGGGGTTCCTGGAAACCCTCTGGGCTACACTCCTAGACCTATTATATATATATTTGGAAACATGGTCTCTTAAGCCAGCATGGCTGGCTTCAAACCAGCCGGATCCTCCTGTCTCCGCCTCCCAAGAATGGCGATTACATGCGTGCGCCACCACGCCCGGTGGGTTTTCCTTTTTCTGAAGTCTCTTCTGTGTCCCAGTTTCTCCCTATCTTTCACAAATGAGGGAGAACATCCAACTCCTCATTTTTTTATGACTTACTAATATCACTTAGCATAATATTCTCCAACTTCATCTACTTTCCTAAAATGGTGTAATTTTATTCTTCTTTATGATTTGGTAGAATTCCATTGTGTATATACCCCATAATTTTATAATCCATTCATTCGTTGATGGACACCTCAGTGGGTGCCATAGTTTGATGACTATGAATTGTGCATCTCTAAACATAGATATGCATGTATTACTATAGTAATCTGGTATGGTGAGTTTATTCCCATTCTTCTGAGGATCATCCACACTGTTTTCCAAAGTGCACTAATTTGCAATCCTACCAATAGTGTATCCGGGTTCCTACTTCTCCACATTCTCACCAGAAGTAATTATTGTTTGTGTTTTTACTGATTGCCATTCTAGTTGGCGTTAGGTGAAATCTGAGGAAAATTTTCTTTAATGATAATAATAACTTTATTATTATAGTTATTTGTGTATGTGTGTGGTACTGGGGTTTGAACCCATGGGCTTTCTACTTCTAGAATTATACCCTCATCTCCCTTTCTTTTAAGACAGGGTCTCACTAAATTTTGGAGAGCCTCAGCAAGTTGATGAGACTGGCTGTAAACCTATGCTCCTCCTGTCTCAGCCTCCCAAGTACTGGCATCACAAGCATATGCCACTACTCCCAGCAACACAGTCCATATTATTAACTATTATACTATAGTATCTTTTTTTTCTTTTGCGCATTTGGGGATGGAACTCAGGGGCATTTGACCTCCGAGCTACACCCCCTCCCCCATTTTTTATTCTTTTATTTTGAAACAGGGTCTCACTAAGTTGCAGAGGGACTCACTAAGTAGCCGAGGCTTTCCGCGAACCGTTATTCTCCACTCTCAGCTTCCTGAATACTGGGATTACAAGCGTGCGCCACCACGCCCGGTTTAGGAAAGTTTTGATTTTCATTTCTCTGATTACTAATGATGTTGGACATTTCTTCTTTTGAGAAGTGTCTCTTTAGTTCTGTTGCCCATTTTGTGATGAGCAATTTGTTGTTTTTTGGAGGTGAATTCCTTGAGATATTTTTATATTTTAGATATTAGTTCTCTGTTTAAGGACTAGCTGGCCCAAAACTTCTCCCATTTTGTTGACCCTTTTTTTCAGGTTCTTGGTAGTTTCCTTTGCTGAGCAGCTCTTAAATTTAATGCAATCCCATGTATTTAACCTCATTTTAATTTCTTGTGCCTTGGGGTCTTGTTGCAGAAGTTTTGCCCATGACTATATGTTGGAGTTTTGGACTTATGCCCTCTTCAAGTAACTGCAAAATCTCTTACCTGAGGAATATCTTACTGTACAATAAAACAAATTCCATGTATTTTTATCCATCTTGAATTGACTCTTGTGCAGGGTGAGAAATGAGATTTATTTTTATTTTTCTGCATATGGCTAACTAGTTTTGCCAATACCATTTATCTAAAGGTTCTCTCTTTTTCAATCTTTATTTTTGGCCCTTTCATCAAAAATCACTTGGCTGTAGGTGTGTGGATTTGATTTTGAGTCTTCTGTTCCATTGGTCTATGTTTCTGCTTTTGTGCCACTACCATGCTGTTTTTATTACTGTGACTTTGTAGTATAGTTTGAAGTCAGGAATTGTGATGCCTCCTGCATGGTTCTTGTTGTTGAAAACTACTTTGGCTATTCTTTGCTTTTTGTTGTGTTGTTGTTGTTTTTGTTACTTCTGAATTTAAGGACTGTTATTTCTAGACCTGTGAAGAATGACCATGTTATTTTAATGGGAATTGCACTAAATCTATAGGTCACTTTTGGAAGGATGGCCATTTTGATGATATTTATTTTTCCATCCAAAAGCATGGGAGATCCTTCCACTTTCTAAGATATTCTTTACTTTCTTTCTTTACTGTTTTTATAATTTTCATTGTAGAGGTCTTTTATCTTCTTGGTTAGATTCATTCCTAGGTATTTTAATGGTTTTGAGGTTATTGTGAGTAGAAATGTTTTCTAGATTTCTTTCAGTAGATTTATGATTGACATATAAGAAAGCTTCTATTTTTTTCTAATTTTTTAGATTTATTTTGTCTAGACACTTTGCTGAATTTTTTAGCTCTAAAAGTGTTTGAGTTTTTTTTTTTTTTTTTTTTTTGCAGGTCTGGGGATGGAACCCAGAGGCATTTGACCTCCGAACTACATCCCCTGCCCAATATTTAGTTCTTTATTTTGAAACAAGGTCTCACTGAGTTGTAGAGAGCCTCACTAAGTAGCTGAGGCTGTCCGCGAACCGTGATCCTCTGGTCTCAGCCTCCCAAATGCTGGGATTACAAGCATGCACCACAACGCCTGGCTGGAGTTGAGTTTATTGGGGCTTAATGATTAAATTTAAAAAATTTTAAATTCGATTCCCATATTCATAATGCTCTTTCTCTTGCTTTTTTCTTGCTTCTTGTCTTCAAGGGGATGACCAATACAATAGTGAATAGCAGCAATATAGGGAACTTCTTCATGAATTTAAATAAAATTATCTTAATCTTTAACCACTTATTAGGATGTTTGCTATATTTTGTTTGTTTATTTCTATCATATTAAAAAAAAGTTCCCTTCTAGTCATGTATCCCTACATGGCTGATGAATTTTACTAAATATTTTTTCTACATCTATGCAAATAATGACATAATTTTTCTCTTTTAATATGTTCATGTGAAGCCAGGCAGGATTGAACACACTTACAATCCCAGTAGCTGGAAAGCTGAGACAGGAGGATCATAGGTTTGAGGACAGTCTCAGCAAGTAATGAGACTCATCAACCTAGGGAGCTGAGAAATAGAAGTAATAAGATCTGGAGATGTAGCTTAGAGAAAGAATGCCACTGGGTTAAATCTCCACACACACACACACACACACACACACACACACACACACACTCACAAAGTAAAATGTTCATGTGATGAGATATATTAATAGATACTTTTCTAACATTGACCCAACCTTTTATTCCTGAAATGAAATAAGTTTTTTAATAGGACTTTGGATATTTTACTTATGTTGTTGAGTTCCTATTGCTCATGTGTTTGCAATATTGATTTATTGTTTTTACTTTCCTATACTGCCCTATGGTTTTTAAATCAGTTATTTTAGCCTAAACAAGTAAAATGCTTTTCCTCCTTTTATTTTCTGAGTATAATTGATGTAAACTTGGTGCTATTTCTTCCTTGAATGTGTGATAGAATACATTTGTAAAAGTTATTTTGAGCCTGCTGTTTTCTTTATGGAAACTCTTAAAAATATTGATTTGATATCTTTAAATGTTATGTTATTATTTATTTTTCACTATTTTAGTAAATCATGTTTTTAAGCATCTTTTCATATCTTGCTAATTTTCAAATCTATGCCTTAAAGTGTTTTTTAAGTCTTTGTTGCATTTGCAATTATACCTTCCATTTATATACCTATTCTTTGTTTTCTAGCAACTTTAATGTTTTTCTCCAAAATAAATTACTAATTTGATTTCGTAATTCGTTTTATTTTATTGTATGTATTTTGTGTTCTGTATCATTAATTTTCTCCTGGAGTTATTTCACATGTATTCGATAAATATCATTTGGCTGATACTCATAGGTTATAGGAGTATCTGAGAATCTTAATTCCTTGTCTGAAATATCCAGGTAATTCACATTTGATTATGATCTGTGATATATTTGATTTTATTTTCATCTTCTTATTTTATGCTATTTTCTTGTTTGCTTTATTTTTCTTCACTTTCTTCTTGTACAATTTATTTTAAATTAGTTGATATTTCTCCTATATCATTAGTTTTTTTCTTCTGTTGGTTTTGAAATTTTCAATATCTTACATATTTTTATGAGTTAATCTAGAAGTTATGACACTCATATTTAACTTTGTAAGATCTAAATTTTTTCAACAAATGAACTCCTCCCCTTTTTAGTGCTTTAACCACAATTTATCTAGACTTATAAACTATAAATATTTAATAAGTCAGTCTTGTCTTTTTATTTTTATTTTTGGCCATACTATGGATTGAGGTACTCTCTATCTTGAAGTTATGTCATCAGCCCCTTTTTACTATTATTATTATTTTGCAGAGGCTAGCCTTGAACTTAAGATCTTCCTTCTTCAGCCTCCCAAGTCACTGGAATTACAGGCATGCACCATGACACTTAACAACTCTTTTTAAATACAATATTTCTTTCTTATCCACACTATATATATAAAAGTCCCCCCCACAGGATGTTTTAAACTATAAATAATGCTAAATCCTATATATATAAAACATTATATATATTTTATATATAATATATATAAAATCATTTCTTTCCTATATTACATTACTATACTAATCCTCTGATAAAATCTAATGTATAAATTAGGTCATGTAAGTGATTAACAACAACAACAACAACAACAATAATAATAATAATAGAACAATTATGACAAAAGACTTTTTTCACAATTTTACCATAGATTCTAACAAACTCAGCACAATTTCTCTTTCCTTATGAAGTCACATATTTTCATCTTTGCTATTAAAAGACATTTTATGGCTTCTATTTATCATATCTAAATTGCAAATGTCACTCACTATTCTTGTATATTGGGTATAGTATTAAGTAAAATGAGAGTTAGTTGAATATAAGCACAGTGATACTAGGATAGTTGATCTGATAATCAGATGGTACTAAGTGGGTTCAGTTTTATTCCTCTGCATATGGAAACCCAATTTCCCCAACATCATTTACTAAAAAGAGTGTCTTTTTCACATTGTGTATTTTTGGCATCTTTGTTGAAAATCATTTGCTTGTACATTCATGAAGTCATTTCTGGATTATATATATAATATAAATTATTATATATAATATAATATATAAGATATATTATATAAAATTATATAGATTATTATATTATTATATATAATAATCTCTATTATATTTTATCATATAATATATTAATATAACATTATGATATATAATGATCTATATTATATATTATCATATAATATATACTAATATATTATTATATATAATAATCTATATTATATATAAAATATATGTGTGCAATTCCATATGCATATGAATTTTGAAATTGTTTTTCTATTTGTAAGAAATTTCAACTTTTCATAAAAAATATTTGGAATTTTAATAGGAATAACACAATCTATAAGATTATGTAGTCATTGATCTGAAAATTATTCAATTTTTTCATCAGTGTTTCTATACACATTTACACACACATACACAAACATATACTAACCCTCTGATAAAATATAATGTGTAAATTAGGTACTATAGATTAATAATAAAAATAATAATAAAGCAATTATAACAAAAGATTTTTTCTTACAATTTTACCATAAAAAAATTGTTCTTACTAAACCGGGCGTGGTGGTGCACACTTGTAATCCCAGCATGTGGGAGGCTGAGACCAGAGGATTGTGGTTTGCAGACAGCCTCAGCTAGGGCAACTTAGGGAAACCCTGTTTCAAAATAAAGAATAAAAATTAGGGCAGGGAGTGTAGGTCAAATGCCCCTTGGTTCTATCCCTAGATCCGCCCCCCAAAATTTTTTTTTCTTGCCATAGATTCATTCTCTCTCTCTCTCTCTCTCTCTCTCTCTCTCTCTCTCGTGTGTGTGTGTGTGTGTGTGTGTGTGTGTTTGTGTGTGTGTTGGAATGAACCCAGGGGATTTTACCTCTGAGCTATACCCTTAACCCTATTTTATTTTTTATTTTGAAATAGGGTCTTAGTTGCTGAGGGCCTTGGTTAAGTTGGTGAGTCTGACCTTAAAACTGTAATCCTCCTGTCTCAGCCTCTCAAGTACTGGGATTACAGGTTTGTGCCACAATGGTCGGTTCATCAGTATTTTATAATTATACCTGGATCATCAGTAGTTTATAACTTGCAGTGTATAAGTCTTTCCCTTCCTTGGTTAAACTTATTCTCATGTGTTTACTTTTTATTTTATTTTATTTAATTAATTAAATTATTTATTTATTTATTTTGGCGGTACTGGGATTCCTGGAAGCCCTTCTACCTCCAGGCTACACTCCCAGACCTATTTTATATTTTTATTTGGAAACAGGGTCTCTTAAGCCAGCGCAGCTGGCTTTGAACCTGCGCGATCCTCCTGTCTCCACCTCCCAAGCGTGGGGATTACAGGCATGCCCCACCACACCAGGCTTCATGTATTTACTTTTTAATAGTTATTATAAATAAATATTTCTCTTGATTTTTTGATAGTTCATTGTTATTATATAGTGATGCTAATAATGTGCACTGATTTTTGTATCCTGAAACTTTACTGCAGTCATTTATTCTATCAGTTTTTATGTGGATTCTATATTATTATTTACGTGTAAGATTATACATCAGCAAACAGTAATAATTTGACTTATTCCTCTACTATCTTTTTCTTTCTTTTGCCCAACTATTCTGCCAGTGAATTTGCACACCATGTTGAATAGAGTTGCCTGGATTGCAGAGCAAAGGCTTTTCATCCTTCATTCTGTTCATGTCTGTACCACATCTATTGATTTGTTTATGTTGAACCACCTTGTATCCTGCAGGTAAATCCTACTTGATCATAGTGAATGATCCTTTTAGTGGATGATCCTTTTAATGTGTTGAATTTTGTTTATAGGTATTGTGTTGAGAATTCTTGCATCAAAGATATTGGCCTACATTTTTTTATATTGTCTTTGTCTGATTTTGATGCCATGAAAATGCTGATCTCATAAAAAGAGTTTCAAACTATTTATTCTTCCTTGATTTTATTGAAAAATGTCAAGAAGAAATGCTATTAGTTCTTCAAATATTTGGCAAGATCCAGATCTGTAGTCATCAGGTTCTGGGATTTTCTGTGATGAGAGACTTTTTTTTTTAATATATTGGTTTAGTCTGTCTTTTTTTCCCCCTTTTTCTTTACAATTCAGGTTTAGATTTGGTGAGGATTTTTCAGGCCTAAATTATGTGTATATTCCTACAGATATAATTTACTTTTAACTTCTGCCAGCCACATGCAACATTTGGACCACCTTGTTATTTTTCTTAATTTCAATTAATCCACTATAATTTAAAATCTATGATTACTATATAATCACTAAGTTCCTTTTACAGAATTTCAGAAATTCTTTAGCTCCCAGAAGAGAGATTATTATGGACAAATTTTATTGCTTATTTCTCTTGTGAGGCAGGTTTTGTTTTTGTTTTTATCTAGTTCATCATATCACAGAAGGATGTAGCCTACTGGGTCTACTAGACTTTATGGGTGAGTCCCCAATACAGCAATATTCCAAATACTTTCCCTTTAATCTCTCAGGTGGCTTTTGAAATCATAACTCTGCTGCTAAAGATTGGCAGAAGTCTCATCACAGCTGCCAGCTACATGGAGAGCTTGCTTCCCTTCTAGATTTGTGGTACTGCTTTATTTTTCCCTTTGGAGAAGGATATATATATATATATATATATATATATATATATATATATATATATATATATATAGTTTAGCAGTAGACTAAAATCATTCAAATATATTGCACTTCAGTTTTCAACATATTACATTAGCCTTCTTTTTCAGACATTTGACTTGAGAAAAAAATTTCTTGCCAATTTATTTTCCAATGTCTGCATTTATTTTTATATACTAAAATCATTTTATAAATCAGGTATTTAAGAGTAACACCCTGTGTGCTAGTGGCTTTGAGGTTATTTTTTATTTCCTTTTGCTTAACTCCCATGTGTGCATATAATTGCTTCTTTTCTGCAGTATACACACACTGTACTCATTTTTTTACTTTGAATTAAAGTACTGCTACTATTACAGTTATAGAGTTGATTTTTGATCCTTTTGTAGTGCATGGTAGTGTAATTTTTACACCCTAAAATCTCTGATGTATAAGTAGATATTTATTGAAAAAGCCTATATAATAAATACACAATAACTGTGTTGAATTGTTTGATTTTAAAATATCTGGTGAGTCATACACACTAAAACAATTAATTTTGCATATTCCTATGCCTCCAAAATTTAAACACAGTATGTGAATAGCTTTAACGCAGGCATGTGGAATTTTGTGTTTTATTCTCAGTTTCGGTTAGTTTGTTGGTTTTGGAATCTAATGGAGATCTGGGCATTTGTTACAGAAGCATTAGCATAAGATAGCAACATTGAAAAGGAAAAGAGGCAGCTAACTAACTTGGAAGCAGTTGGTATAATTTTTGTAAAACCAAAATTATGAAAAAAGTAGAAACTGAATTTCTTAAAATTTATTAAATGTTTTAAAATCTATATGATTAAGGACAATCAAAATATTTTTAAAGAAACTGTTTTTGGAACTTGTTTTCAAAGCAGACAAGTTTAGTACTGTCCCATTTTATAAAAGTCTGCATTTTGTATATTTTTTTAAGGAAAGACTCTATAGCGGCTAACTACTCAGTATTTTGTGTTGTTTAGGCATTCACTGATGTCAATTTCTATTTCCTGGCATTGGAAAACTTTGTTTTCCCATGCTCTTGCTATGGCCAGTGAAATATGCACAGTAATGATATGTGTCACCTCCAGAAAGAGGCATTTATGTGCCAATACTCGCATCTCCTCTCTCTCTCCTCTGCCATGGTTCTCAAAGTAGTGTAGGATGATATGCACCTACTGTGAAACTCATGCAACACAGAATTCTGGTTTTTTGTTTTGTTTTGTTTTTTGCTTGGGAAAAAAGTAAAATTTGTTGAATAGAGCCGGGTGTGGTGGCGCACGCTTGTAATCCCAGCATTCAGGAGGCTGAGACCTGAGGATCATGGTTCACAAACAGCCTCAGCTACTTAGTGAGGCCCTCTGCAAATTAGTGAGACCTTGTCTCAAAATAAAGAAATAAGAAATAGGGCTGCGGTGTAGCTCAGAGATCAAATGCCCCTTGTCCATCCCCAGACCTGCAAAAAAAAAAAAAAAAAAAATTTTGTTGTTGAATAGCAACACCAAGATTTTAACTGGTTTATAATTGCAGAACAACCTAGAATTCCCTGGATAATACCAGGTAGTAAAATATGACATATTTTAACCCAATACTAAAGAACAATTGACAAAATGCAGGTAAAGAGAGAGTAGTTGAATTGATTTAAAGTATATTCTACTAAGAGGCATTAACCATATTTTATTATATATCAAGATTTTAAATGAAATTAGTTTAAATTTTGGAGTGCTTATCAAAAATTGAAATCTCTTTAGCTCATCTTATTTATTCAATTTAATACATTAACATTTACTTTTTGCATGTTGTAATATTTTGTTCTACAGTGAGTTCTATGAGTATGTGTAAAAAAATTATATGTTAATATTTTTTGTTAAGCACAATACTTATTTGACTTATTAATTCTGTCTTTTTTTTTCTATTAGTCCCAGCCTAGACTTAGTATGGGAACAAATTTCAGTTGAAAATTTGGAGGGGGGGAGTGTGGAGAACAATATTATTATATTATTACAAGTGGAGTGGAACTTTACTTTCATTTGTTTCTGTTTGCTCATTTGGCTGTTGGTATTTGAATTTCTTAGTCATGTTGGGAACTTCTATACCCACAAGATCTTGCTGAAAGATTTATTCACAGGTCTAGCATAGTACTGCTGGGAGCTTCCAATGGCCAGCAGTGGGGCAAAAGTGTCTGTCCCTGTTGTAGGACAACTATCGTTCCCTAGTCCTGCAGGTCACCCTTCATTTATCATGTGTTTTTGTAAGTTTGGTTCTTCAATCATGCTAATGGTTTTAGAAGGCTGTCTTGTCAATAACCTCCTTTTGTCCTTAATTTGTCAGTCAATTTCAGTCCCTTTTAATTAAGAACATCACTGATATAATATAGAACTCAGAATCTCTGTTAGTTTCTATATTGGAAAAATATAAAGGAATTTTTTACAGTGATGCAAAATAAATAAAGTTTTGCCTTTACAATAATGTGTTGATTTTATATAAGCTATGTGAAATGATTATTTAACCATTTACTTTATCATACACTATGATTTTGTATTGGGACAGATGGATAGCATTGTATATTATGTAATATAAGATACATATATAATAATGTATCATTATATATATATTATATAATTATATAATGTATGATATATAATTATAAAACTCTGTTGATGAGGGAGATATGTGTGGTCACTCAGAAAAATATGCATGCTTGTATTGGCATGTGTACATCCTTCAATGTTAACATGGTATGATGAGTTCTCTATCAAATGAATCTAGTTATAAAGTGAGAAAATGATGTTTTATTTTATATGTATCTCTAAAAACACACATTAGGTGAAACCCTAAGCTCTCATTAGAAACAGAAGCCTTGGGTCAGTTAGTATATTTGTGAAAGCTAATTCAAATCAGTGGAGAAAATGGTTTCTGGAGAAAATGGAGAGGTACATTGAGGGAATAGAACTGTAAGTGCTTTGCATACATTTGAGTTTTGATTACATGCTATAAGTAGAGGAAAGCTATGGGAAATTTACAAGATTTGGTAAAATTTAGTGCTTTAATTTCAACAAATATTTGTTGATAGTGTATTTGACAAATATTTATTGGAACACATGTTCCTCAGGAGGGGCTGAGATCATATGCCCATCACAGAGCCCAAATTTAGTTCTAGAATTATACAAAGGTATGTTCTAGGTCACTCCTGGAAGAGCAGCTGTGGCTCTCCCTGTGGCCCTTGGTTCTTCTTTTATCTGCTTTTCTCACCCCCTCAAATATTTATTGGTAAGTAGAAGGCACCATTCAGTGTGCTACTGTACTCCAAAGAGGAGTGATGTTTGTCCTCAAGCAATCTACTCTTTAACTCATGAATGCTTGAGCCCTATGTATGCCATGTACTAGTAAGTGGAAATATAAAGATAAGTGAGAAAAGGTATCATCCATCAAAGAACATATGAAATAGAAAAAGAAACAGGTACCTAAACAAAGATATATAATATATAATATAAAGTGATGGTATTATCATAGAAGTATTGCGGCTGGGGGGCCTTTTAGGACTTCATTATTGTGCATAGCAGTAGAAACAATGAGCTAATCTGTTTCCTTAGCTTCCAAAGGACATGGAAGATGTCTTGTTTAAAACATCTGTGTGAGTGTTAAGCATGCAGACAGATGCAGGGCTGTACTGTGCCGGTGTTTTTAGAGATGATAAACAAGTGAGATGAGTCTAAAACAAAGGTTTTATGATACCAAATTTCTTTTCTTTTCTTTTGTGGTACAGGGGGTAGAACTAAGGGGCTTTTCTATCTCTGGGCTGTCATAACTTTGATACAGGTGCAATTTTTTCCTAGGCACATACTTCCTAGCACATTCATTCATTCATTCATTCATTCATTCATGTGTTTATAAGAACTATGTATTATATCTTTTTACTGGTAATAAAATGATGAACTAGATAGATGTCCTGGAATGTGTAGGTTCTTTCAGGTTCTTCAATGTGCTATATGCCCTATATCAGACAAAACCTGTTCTTATGTTGCTTCTTCTGCCTGTGCCTTCCTGCATATTATAACTACCCCTATATCTAGATTTATAATACTTTTTCTACATTGTTCCTTTCCTTGTATGTAGTAAGTTCTTTTCATTTATCAAACTTTAGCAACAAGGAAACCTCTCCTAATGGTTCATTTTGGCTTGTAACTTTTGCTCCATAGCATTTACACATCCTCCAGATGTGTACCCGTGGATTACTTTCTGTTCTTCTCCATGTTCCCCTTCTGCTCATCACTCTATCCTCCCTACCTAGGAACAAGACATCTTTCATGTCATAAATACTCAAATAATAGTTCAGAGGATGATGGCAATGGACAATCAAAATACAATTCAGTGTATAGATGGGTCAGATAACACAGGCTTGGTGGAGTCAAGGACTCATGAACTAATATCTAAGTGGTGAATTAGCCAGGTGAAGCCAGTGGAGTGGGAACGAAGGTCATGAAAGTGTGTTCTAGGTAAAGGAAATAACATTTAGAAAGTCCAGGGAGATGCTTGGAATATATTTAGTCACAAAAGTTCAAAGCCAGCCTCAGCTACTTAGTGAGGCTCTCAGCAACTTAGTGAGACCCGGTTTCCAAATAAAGTATGAAATAGGTCTGGGAGGATAGCCCAGAGGTAGAAAAGCCCCTTAGTTTCACCCCCTGTACCACAAAAGAAAAGAAAAGAAAAGAAAAAAGAAATTTGGTATCATAAGACCTTTGTTTTAGATTCATCCCACTTGTTTATCATCTCTAAAAACACCGGCACAGTACAGCCCTGCATCTGTCTGCATGCTTAACACTCACACAGATGTTTTAAACAAAATAATACCTATCAGAACTTTAAAACTTGAAAATCACTACATAAATTTAAGTTCCTGTTATTAATAAAAAATTGCCTTCTGTTGCTAGGATGAAAGCAGAAAAAGACTTAATTTATCTTTTTGTTTTGTTTAATTTTAAATAGAATATTATCCAATTGGAATTGAAAAGCAAGGCCAATGAGCAATTTATTATCAATTTTGAAATGTCTCTATTTTTCATTTTTATTTAGCTTAAATGAAATATGGATACTATATTTCCTAGAGACAAAATCGACCTCAATAGCTCTGTAAGAGTAATTAAGTTTATTACCAGTGTCTTTAATATCTATTTATTTGTGGCTTGCCTACCCTGGAATACATGTATTTTTACTTGTACTTTTGACCCTTAAGATTTTTTCCTGTGTCACATCCTTCTTTTCTCACTCAGCCAACAAAATCTCTGTTTTACTTGGAGATTGAGAGCTGGTTTGGTCAGTGAGTTTGTTGAATGTGTTTTGTCAAGGTGCTAAGATAGACTTAACCTAGGGATTTGGAATGAAGAGTTTTAGATACACAGAAGTCCTCTGAGAGCGTGGATGTTATTAGTATTGGAAAAGGTTCATGAGGAATGTACAGAGACTTAGAATTTCCAGAGATAGAATTTGGAAATAGCTTAGTATTCTTAATATTTCATGCTAAAAAACTACTTACAGATATGGGGAGAAAAATATTTATCAGTAAAAATGTTGAGAAAATATTAAGACCACAAACAAGATTGTTGGAACAAAGCTTTGTTAAGTCCATCTCAGAGAGGAAACCAAGTTCACCAGAAATGAACTCTTGATTGAACCCAGGGGAATGATTTATTTGTTATACTGAAAGAAAGAAAAGCTAAAAAAAATTATATATATATATGGGAGTGGAGGTAGTGAGATGGTTAGAAGGAAACCTCTGCAGGATGCCTTTAGTACTTCCCTTGTATTATTGAATCAGGTTACTGGATTCACAAAACACTTGAAGATTTGGGAAGCAGGGTTAAGATATTGAGCCTGTGCTAGTTTAATATGTGTTATCTGAGACATCTTATCTCATGAAAAAAAAAAAAAGGAATCATATCCATGAAGTCCGCAACTAAGAACTCACAAAAATCACAGGTGAACTCCCCTAGACATGTTCACAGAAGAAACACCAACCAGTTAGAGGCCAAGCTGGAAACTGAACACAGGTGTATTCTACTTCTGAGCTATACCTCCAGTCCTTTTAATTTTTTATTTTGAAATAAGGCTTGCTAAATTGCCATGGCTGGCCTTAAACCTAGGATCTTCATGTTTCAGCCTCCCAAGTACTGAGAGTATAGACATTTATCACAGTGTCTGGCAGATTCATAGTATTTTCAAAGCACTGTATTTCACAAATATTATGTACCTACTTATTATTTTCAGATATTTACCTCCAGACCTTAAGTCTGTTGAGCTTCAGAAACACAGGGTAATCACTTCTTCTCCATTCCTTCCCTTCCAGTAAACCCCTGCTAGTAGTCCAAGCCAAAAACTAAATATCATCAATGACTCTCTACTATACTCAACTTATAATTACACTAGTCAATTTTAACTTCCAAATGTTTCTTGACTCTGACTTCTTTTCTTCAACTTCAGCATCACTTAATTGGTCTTCCTTTCTAAAAAAAAAAAAAAAGCCTATAAATCATTCTCTCTATCATGGTAAACTTGTCACAAAATCTGCTTCTCTAGGTGTCTCTCCCTGAAAAGCCACTTCTTTTCCCTATACCTGTCATTTCATTTGCTCCTGAAGGACATAGTTTGGACTCCATTTTCTCTGGAAGCCTTTTCTGATTCACTCAGGATCTAAAGGAGACATCCCTGTTATGTATGTGCACCTGGAGCATCTATTCTCACCACACTGCATAGTGATTGCCAAGAGACTTGTCTGTCTCCCCCACAAGTCTATAAATTCCTATTACTACAGAGTTTATGTGTGTTTTTTTTTATTGCCACTTTGGAAGCTGGTGTAGCATCCAGCACATAGCAAGTTCTCAAAAAAAAATTTGCTTAAAGAACAAGAACCCACTTGAAGTTTAAGTGTTTTCTAATAATACACCCCTGTAAAGGGAACAAAAACTATAATCAGTGGCAAGTTACTCTCTCAGTTGCCTTATCTGTGAAGTGAAGAGTTGATATGAAAAAGCTGTATATTGTTAAGCCCTTTCAGCAATAAGAGTATTTTTTGTGAAGATTCCCCAACAAGACATGACAAATATTACCATCATAGAATCCATTAAACAAGGATACAGAAGGATGGTTGCCTCTACGCTGAGTCAACAAAGGTGATTTTCTTAGATCCAGTTGTAGAATAACTAATTCCAAATATTCTAGAGCACTTGCAATTTAAGTATCAATAAGAATAATTTCAGCCAGGATACTTAATTATTGATAAATTAAGTATCAATAATTTCAATAATTTCAGTAGACCATTCTAGAATAATTATAAAATGTAAATCCCTTTGAATTCTTGTTTTATAGCACAAGTGGTTTAATGCAGAGCCGATAGTCGACTCTGTGAATCTGCTAGGAAGCTGGAGAGTCGGGAGCCACTGTAATTGGGTCACACTTCAATGTTCTCATCTCTCAATTACAATAACAATATTAAGTAACTTACAGCATTTTGTGAAGATAAATGCATTAATAAGTGGAAAGATATTAAAACTGTCTGGTATAAAGTTCAAAGTCAATAAATATTGTTGTTAGTATTGCCTCATCTCTGTTTTAATTACTTTGTTGTAGGCTTAACTTTCAATTAAGGAGACTTTAAAAATGAGGGGTCCTTTGTCATCTGAGGTCTCTTCCCATCTTCATAGAATAGCCCCTCCGCTGCACCACCAGATGTCACTGTTTCTGACAGTTTCTAACTCCTTGACTGAAGATGTTAACCTTACATGAAAGGGAAGAAATGTGCCACAATTTTGAAAGACAAAATATTTTAATAATGTTTTGAGCCATATCTAAGCATCTACAGGCTATTTCTTATATGCTACTCAAGAAGTGCATATTATGCATACCACCTCTTCAGCAGCCAATGATAAAGGAGAATTCCCAGGCTCACTTCAAAGTCCACCATTTGGGGTTTATTCATCAACTGAGCCACTCAACAAAAATAAATTCATCACTGGGATTTTATGAGAAACTAAAGTAAATCAAACCTAGATACTATCATTATTGAAGGCTAATCCCAGTTACAAGGGAGTTAGAAATAACTTAAGCTGGGTTAACGGTGGCAGGCATTACTTAATCAGGAAGAAATATTATGTTGATAGAGAGTAAAGGAAGATGTTTCTTGGTGTGAGATCAGGTATAATTTTAATATGGAGAATATTTATTTAATTAGATTAAAAAACAGGTAGAATTTGACATAGAGAAATGGATTGGGGAAGATCAGTAGATTCAAAGATACAAATATAGGAAAATGAAGAAAATATAAGGAGAGCATGAGGAGGCCTGTTTCCCTTCGCATGTAGGGCATGCAGCAGAGGGTGAAAAGACAAAAAGAACAAAAATGCACATTGGAATCAGAATGTGAAAGGCCTTGAGTGCCAGAGAATCACCTTTAGACATATAGAAAAGTGGTACAGAACCACAAAGATGGGCATAGCCATGTTTAAATCTTGGTTTCATTTTATACTATTGAAGTATAGATCAAATGAACAAATAAGCAAACAAAACAAATAAGAAAGAGAGAAACTTTCCTGAGCTCACAGCCTAACTGGTAAATTTGGGCAAATATTGTTAGGAAGATTGAAGAGAATATGCTATAGGCTCTTGAGACACAAGCTAATTTGCAATTTAATCTGTATGTGATAGTTCCTCTTAGTAAGAATTATATTTCTATATTTAGTAAAAACTAAGAGACAGTTGAACTAATGGTGCAGAATTTTCTTGTGCCCCGAGAGCATGCAGATCCATGGCTTGGGAATTTTTATGTCTATGCTATAGTTCAACTGGACACCAGAGTAAATGGAGACCCTTTCAGCAGGAGCAGCTGGTCCTGTGACTTCCGAAACATTCTTAGGCATGCTTAAGAATTTGTTGGAGTGTTAATTGACTACCAACCCAGGCCTATTTTACCCACATGCAGTATGCCAATCACTAAAAGGAGTTTTGCAAGAGTTTATTTGTGAGACCTAAGCAGACTGGAAAACCAATCTCAAATCTATCTCCGCAGGAAAGGGTTTAGAAGCATTTCTGAGATGAATAAGCAGGGTGGTATGGGGCAGGAGGAAAGGTGATAGGAGATCAGGAAAAGTAAAGTAACTGGTACTCTGCACAGTCATACACAAACTCCATTGATTCTTCATAGGAAAAATCTTAAAAATAAGAATATTAGCATGATCTGAGCTGGAGTTAGGTCCTCTGATATCCAGAGGCCTTGTAGACCCAAGTGCAGGGTAGGTCTGAGCTAATCACAAGGGTCTTCCCAGTGCCTGAAAACAACTTAGAGAATCATTATCATCATGTTCCACATGCTATAGGTATTATCGACAACAAAGCTAACAGGATTCTAATGATACACCATCTCTAAAATTGGTGATTCTTAAAATCTTCTAAAAGCAAGTACAACATGTTTTCCTCTATTTCAAACTGGCAATTCTCAGCATTGAGAGGCTTCTGGCTCAACTAAGTTTCCAAATAAGGTTCTAAAGCCATGTTAGGCTCGAATGGGTAAAGTTTCTATTACAGGAACCAGGCTGCTTACTAATTCCATAAACTCAGAAAGTAGGCTTCAAGAGTCTTCAAGAGCCTGTTTATTTTGTTTTTAAGTATGAAATGTTGGCCCACTATTACTTACTTTCTCTTAAGATAGAACTTATATATGAGGTTCCAGTTGCATTTTTACCATTTCAATAAAATCTATTCTGATAGATCATGTAAGACAAATAATCATAAATTAGAGGCTGGAAGAAAGAAGGGATGACTTGCTCTAAAATGGTCTCTAATGTCACCATTTTTCAATTGTCCTGGAGTATAAAGTTTGCCTGAATTTTTTTCAAAGGCTATTCTGAAATAGAATAACCCAACTACTACCTTTTTTTTGTCTTTTTCTCCCGACAGTCTAAATTTTCTTTTATGCACTTCATATATAGCTCTATTCCCTTGAACTAAGCTAAATAATTCATTTATTCCCTATTTCAGCATTTTATAAAATATAACCTGCATCCTACCCTACATTATCTACTGTAGAGTTTGCTCTACATTATCTAAATTGTGCACATTTAGGGGCTTCAATTTTTTCCTTATTTCCTTCATCATCTTACTTTGGATTTTGTTACCTGTGTCACCTGTATATCTACAGTATAAAATGCACACAAAGCACTTTCAAGATTAAAGATTACCTTCATGTCCATTGTTGCCAAGGAAATGACCTCTTCTGTATTTCAGTTTCATTTAGTACAGAGTTCACTATGGGACAGATTTTTAAAAGAATCGCTGTAAAATTTTTTTTGTCTCTCTTTTTCTTTTTTCTGTCATTTAGAGAATAATACAAGTTCTAGAAAGAAGAAAAAAACAGTAACTTCCGTGAGCATGACTTGGAATGTATATAGTTTATTAAACATCCATGGATAGACTAAAACCCCTGCTGGTGAGATATTTGGAATACAAGCTGAGAAACTTATATTTACTATTGAATTACTGAAGAAGACTGGAAGGATTTAAATTTATAATAATACTGAAGTTTCATTTTAAATTATACACTATCAGCTGGGTGTGGTGGCACATGCTTGCAATCCCAGCATTTGTGAGGCTGAGATAAGAGGATTGCGGTTCACAGACAGCCTCAGCTACTTAGTAAGGTCCTCTGCAACTCAATGAGACTCTATTTCAAAATAAAGAATAAAAAATAGAACTGGGGGTGTAGCTCAGAGGTAGAATGTCCCTGGTTTCCATCCCCAGTACTACAAAATAAATAAATAAATAAATAAACTATCTCAACAAAATATTCTCCATAAGGGTAACCTCATTCTTTGGCTGTATAGAAGAACATTGTTCCCCATAATTCATGTTTTTAGTACTATATTTTAGGAAATGTTACACAAGTATGAAAATGCTATGCAATTATATATTTGCATACATTTATTTATATAATAGACTCATTCATTTATTCATTTAAAGCTTATCTTGTTTTTTAAAAATTAATTTAGTTAAGTGGCCAGATGATAACACTGCTTTTATTTTTTTTATTTTTTATTTTTTTGGTCATATCCTTAGAAGAATACATGAAAAACCTAAGAAGATAAATCAAGCATCTGAAATGAATAGATAGTTTTTGACTGCAGTGTCTTCTTGGGAAACAAATTACTATTTTCAGCCTTCAGCAACCCAGATTTTTAATATATCTGTCTCAAATAGCCAGAGGCAGACAGGATTAAAAACAAATGAGACCAGCCTTCCCCAGTTATTACTAAGCAGGAGTAGCTCTTCAGCACAAGCAGGTGGCTACTTGCAAGGCGAATTTGTCTTTTGTTTCCCACCTTTTTTATTCCTGTTAATAGGCGTGCGTGCCTGGGGGAGGGGTTATATTTTTGTTCACAGCTTCTCTTTGCTTTTGCACAGCTGAGTATTTGGATAAACCTGTAGGTCCTTCTTAAAACAGTGAAGTAATAGAATCGGTATTTGTTCATTATATTCCTGTTTTGACTCATTTGGGGTACACTCATCTGCTCTCTTAGAACACCCCCTGCCAACCAGTTCGCCCTAATAAAACAGGAACATTCACACATTGGCTGTCATACATTCACACCAAACAATACAATTTCCCCAGGAATTTGCTTTAAATAAAAACTTTCCAACTCAATAAAAAGTATATTTCACTATCTCTTTTGCTACAGATTCTGCATAGACCCTTTCATATTGCTAAGGTATCAGTGAGATGGCAGGAAAATGTTTTACCTACATTTAAACAAGACACCACATCTCAAAATTGTTTTTCAGAGGCTGACAAACTAGAGACAACCAAATAAATATTTGTTCTTCCCTTTCTCACTTCTTCCCTTCTGATATTTGAAGATCTACATGTTTGGGTTTCCTTTGAGAGAATGCAGCCTCTGATTGCTTTTGCATTCATTTCTTTGATCATGTACAAGGGTGAGTAATGGGCTCTGAACCCCTCCCTACTCCTCCTGATGCAGAAATTACTTCCCAACAAATAATAAACCTCAGATGTGATTGTTTACTGCCAATTTTATGGTAGCTGATGGACACATATAAATGTATCTCAGGATCTGGTCTTTAAATGCTCTAACTGACCTTGTTCTATGTTATCTCTTTATTTCTCTCTGCTCTGATATGCACCACTCACATCCCTGTTTCTCATCTTTCTGTTCCAGATACCTAGCAACATTTTCTCAGTAGAATCTTTCTAGGCACTGTACTGAGCATTGGCAGTTATAAGGACAAAAAAGAAAATTTGGTTTGAGCCCTTCTGAAATTGATAGTATAATAGGAAGCAAACACACAACAGATATTTGTAATGTGCTACGCAATGGTGGGGATAAACTCAGTGCTATTTAGACCTGTCTGGGAAAAAGGTCAAGAGTCAAGAAGGTGGCGTGGTCAGGAGATTCCTTATGAGTCAACAGAGTGTGGTCAGGATAATCCTCAGGAGAAGTGTCCCTTGAAGAAGTAAGTGCATGAACAAAGGTTTATGGGTGAGTTGGTGAGCTGACAGGAGATGGAGGTATTTTACTATGACAAAGATCTGAACTGGGTCCCACAACTGGGGCTCTTACATGTGCTTTTGGTAATGAAAAGTAGAGGCTGTTTTACCATGAGAGAATGTCAATGTAAGAATGATTAGCTACTAATGTCCATTGAAATTGAAGATGCTTGAAGAATAAACATTGAAGAAAAAGTTAATCTGAGTAGTCATATAAAGAGTAAAACTTATTATAACTATTCATAATATTTATACTCTGTATTATGTATAACAAAGTATGTACATTAAAAATCACACTCACAGATCTGAAGGGGACCTTGTAGAGTATCTAAGCCAATTCCTCATTTCACAGATAAAGAAAATGAGATCCAGTGGTAGTAAGTGAAATTTTCAAGGTTTATCTACATGAGATTCCATCTCATCCCAGTTAGAATGGCTATTAAAAATAAAACAAAAAAGCAAAAAATATTGGTGAGAATGTGGAGAAATAGGGGCTAGTATAGATATAAATTATTATAGCCATTATGAAAAAACAGTATTGAGATTCCTCCAAAACACCAAAACCAGAACTATCATATAATCCAGATACTCCACTTTTGGGTATAATTCCAAAGAAAATTAAAGCCACAAATGAAAGAGATACCTATGTGCCAATGTTTATTGTACCACTTTCATAATAATTAAGATATGGAATCCATCTAGATGTCTGCCAATAGGTGATTGGATAAAAATGTGATATATATATATATCCAGCCATTAAGAATGAAATCCTGTCATCTGCAGCAAAATGGAATGGACCTGGAGAATTGTAGGTCATACATAGAAATAAAAGTACTACATGTTTTCTCTCATGTGTAGAAGCTAAGAAAAGATGACCTGAAAGTAGAATAGTGATTCCCAGAGCTGGGGCAGGGCTTGGAAAAGGGAGGGTGGATTTGATTAGTTCATGATACATTCATATATGGAACTATCACACCTAACCAATTAATAGGCACAATACAATTAATGTGTTAATAAAAATAAATCTAAAAATAAGATAAAATAAAAAGAACCCTATTACAATCATATACTTTATACTTATTTTGGAGAAGTGATATTATTCATGGAACACATTTACTTGTTCACTCTTGATTATACTTTTTCTTCATTAAAGTTTTAGTATTTTGGTTATAAAATAGTCATCAGGTACAGGACCTATTTTATTTGGGAATATAGTTTCTATTTTGGGTTTGCACACAGGAGTTTGTCTAGCTTAATAAGACTTCATCAAAACTGATGTTATCAAAATCAAAAAGTTATCAAAATTAATCTGTACAGGTGTAGAATAGCAAGCATCCATATAATACAATTCTGAAAGTAACCAGTCCATTGGAGGGATTTGTAATGATAAAAGCCCGTGTTTGTATTAAGCATTATCATTGGGAGAGGCACTGTAGTGTGCTTCAAACAGAACTCACTCTCATAGAGAATAAAACTAACCATTTATTGAAATAGCAAAGATAGCCTTGAACCAGAGAGAATAATGAAAATAAGTAGAAATCTCAAGAGAAATGGGTATTATACAGGCCAATACCACAGTTTAATCCTCCCCTTTAAATCCCCAAATGCAAATGGCAAGTTGTTTTAAGGCAAAGTTTAATCTCATCCCCATCTGTTCTCTAAAGCTTTGCATTAGATAGATATCTCACTGTAGAGCTCATATCTAAACAGGTTCAGGAAAAATGCAAACCTATCAGTAGAACTTAACCAAAAAAATTTGAAATTTGATTATAATTTTCTTTGTTTTAGTATTTATGATATCAGTTTTCTGAATGGAGACAGCAAGATGGCACTCTTCTCAATAGAGCCACATATTGTTATCTTTGGGCAAAGTTATCCCCAGAACTCTTTTCTCAGTAAAAGTATACTGGAAATCTTAGAGCATCACGAACACAGATCCTGAGATATGGAATACCTGCATATCACGTCCCTGTCCTCTACTAGCTACATTCACATTGCATACTCCCAAAGTGGAAACATGGGCACACAAGCTACAAGAAGACAAGAGTAACATTACCATGCTACTACTACTAAAGAGAATATTATTCCAAATCACTTGACATTTCCAACAAGCTATGCTGGACCACGTGAAAACTCTTTTTGCCTTGATGGAGATACTCTTAATCTGAAACCTAATTGTTTTCAGTTGGACTTCTTTGTTTCTCTCATAAGCCCACTGTGAAACTTAGCTCTTCACATTTTCAACTGTGAGGAAAAGATGGCCTGGGAAAGATGGCCTAGGAAGAAAGAATGTGTAGCAAGAGAGAAATGCCAAGAAGAGTAAAGGAATTGGGACAGACATGCTAAAACTTGTCTTGAGTGTCATTTCCTCATATGGTACTGAAGCTTTGTTCTTTTGGAAGGAAGAACATTCAGAGAGCCAGAAAGGAACACTGGTCCTTTGTACAGGCTTACTTACATCTCAGCCTCTAGTCATGACTATGCTCAGGCTAAGACGTAGGAGGGTCCTTGATCTCTTTCCCCTCAAGACTATTAGAGTATAAGAGGAACGAGTCAAAATCAAAACCTCCTCACTTCAACTTTGTCACAAGCTAGGTTTGCATAAAACCTCCAGCATTGGCTAGCATCTGATGTGGGGGCTTGTGGACCAATCTCCCACCTACTTACTTCTGGAATTAGAATCAAAGGTTCACAGCATGTCAGAGTTAGAAGCTGGAAGGTAAAATAACTTATTAAATGCTTGAATCCCTTTCACTTCAGTCTCCCAAGTTGGTTATTATTCCTTTTTGAATGCCTCTTGAAGAGTGAATGAAGACAGAAAGATGGAAAGAAAAGAACATCTATTCACTACCACTATGTCACAAACTATACAAACTGCCATCAATTCTGTGAGTTATTATTGTATTTACTAAGAATCAACAGATTAAAAAAACTCAACTTGGAAAGAGGAACAAATGTAAGTTGGCGTGCTTAAATTTCATATCTAGTTTTTCTGGACCTCATGCTTTTTATTTAACAGAAGAAATTTTACATTTTAATTCAAGGAATAGTCGTTATTTAGCATGTTTAAAAGTATTATTAGAAAGGAGCCAAGAGTAAGTAGTGGCACACACTGTGATTCCAGTGCTTGGGAAGCTGAGACAGGGGGATTGCAGGTTCGCAGCCAGCCTCAGCAACTTTTGAGGCCCTCTGCAACTTAGTGCGACCCTGTTTTAAATATATATATATATATGAATGGGGGTATACCCTGGAGGTAGAATGTCCCTGGGTTCAAGCCCTAGTACCACACACACACACACAGACACAAAATATGTAATGAAGCAATTTGTTTTATTGAGGTGTTCCTCAGTAAATATATATATAAATATATATATATGTGTACATGTTTATACACATAATTTAAGTAAATACATATATATGTACATATATACAGTTGTGTGTATATAGATAAACACACAACTGCAGAAATCCTAGTCTTTACTATGTCCTTTGTTTTTCTCCCAAGTATGATAAAATATTTAAAACCTGTTGACTGATTATTAACTATGAGGCCCTATTCTAAAGGTTTTAAGAGTGTTATTTTATTTAATATTCACTACAGTTCTATAATCAATCCACATCATTGAAAAAACAGGGGCTTGGGGAAGGGAATGGGGTGGAAATTGGGTAAGCACTAATTGAGTGGTGTATGCATGTATTCCTCTACCATCTTGTACTCCATTAAGATGTATGACTACAATGTACCAATAAAGAAAACTAAAAAAACAAAAGAAAAAGAAATAAAAGAAAACACAGGGGATAACTTAGAAAAATAAGGTCTCCCAGTTAGTGGTAAGGCTGTGACCTCTCATCTTTCATCTAAAAAGCATAACTCAGATCTGTGAAGTCTCAGTCACTCTACTGTACTGGTCATTGCAGTGGACCTCATGTTTCTCTGGCTTATTTAACACATGCCATTGAGACTGCTATCCCTTATAACAGCTCCAGAGCCCAACCCAATTCCAAGGACAGCTTGAAGGGTAGAAAATACCAGTATATTCAATAATATCCATATCGGATGGCATAGACGGTTTGATACTTATTTGATATTGTGTTAAATAGCTGACCATTTTGGATACAACTTATGCTAATTGTTACATATTTTTAGAAGAAAAATTGTGGTTAATACTAAAAGGAGAATGTTTAATGCAGTGATTACTTAAGTAAACAAGTATTTTAATAGTCTATTCTTTCTCCTTTGCTTAAGCACTTTTAATTTAATAAAAGTGGAAGCAAGCAGTGATGTAATTGGAACCTTTAAAAGATTATGTTAATTTTTACTGGAAATGTGAAACAGTTCATTTTCTAAAGTTAAAAAATTACTTTCTACTTCTCTAATCGAAAGACAACTATTTCAAATCTACTTTTATTTAAAACAAACTTAACAATAATACTATTGTAGCTCAACTATTTGTTGAGTTTATAGAAGGTACAAATCAAAATAAATGTTATCAGAAAATCTCTCTAAAGTTGATATTTATTTCTGTTTTGCAGAGGAGGAACCAGGCCAAATATTTGCTTTTTAAAATAAATAAGAAGGAAAGAGCTGAGGTTAAGTTCAGATCTTTTACAGAGAGCTCACGAATGTGTCTACTCATGGAAAGCTGGCAATCTAAATGAAGTAATAAAAGTGGACATAAAAAGGTGCCACATATTGTTATCTTTGGGCAAAGTTATCCCCAGAACTCTTTTCTCAGTAAAAGTATACTGGAAATCTTAGAGCATCACGAACACAGATCCTGAGATATGGAATACCTGCATATCACGTCCCTGTCCTCTACTAGCTACATTCACATTGCATACTCCCAAAGTGGAAACATGGGCACACAAGCTACAAGAAGACAAGAGTAACATTACCATGCTACTACTACTAAAGAGAATATTATTCCAAATCACTTGACATTTCCAACAAGCTATGCTGGACCACGTGAAAACTCTTTTTGCCTTGATGGAGATACTCTTAATCTGAAACCTAATTGTTTTCAGTTGGACTTCTTTGTTTCTCTCATAAGCCCACTGTGAAACTTAGCTCTTCACATTTTCAACTGTGAGGAAAAGATGGCCTGGGAAAGATGGCCTAGGAAGAAAGAATGTGTAGCAAGAGAGAAATGCCAAGAAGAGTAAAGGAATTGGGACAGACATGCTAAAACTTGTCTTGAGTGTCATTTCCTCATATGGTACTGAAGCTTTGTTCTTTTGGAAGGAAGAACATTCAGAGAGCCAGAAAGGAACACTGGTCCTTTGTACAGGCTTACTTACATCTCAGCCTCTAGTCATGACTATGCTCAGGCTAAGACGTAGGAGGGTCCTTGATCTCTTTCCCCTCAAGACTATTAGAGTATAAGAGGAACGAGTCAAAATCAAAACCTCCTCACTTCAACTTTGTCACAAGCTAGGTTTGCATAAAACCTCCAGCATTGGCTAGCATCTGATGTGGGGGCTTGTGGACCAATCTCCCACCTACTTACTTCTGGAATTAGAATCAAAGGTTCACAGCATGTCAGAGTTAGAAGCTGGAAGGTAAAATAACTTATTAAATGCTTGAATCCCTTTCACTTCAGTCTCCCAAGTTGGTTATTATTCCTTTTTGAATGCCTCTTGAAGAGTGAATGAAGACAGAAAGATGGAAAGAAAAGAACATCTATTCACTACCACTATGTCACAAACTATACAAACTGCCATCAATTCTGTGAGTTATTATTGTATTTACTAAGAATCAACAGATTAAAAAAACTCAACTTGGAAAGAGGAACAAATGTAAGTTGGCGTGCTTAAATTTCATATCTAGTTTTTCTGGACCTCATGCTTTTTATTTAACAGAAGAAATTTTACATTTTAATTCAAGGAATAGTCGTTATTTAGCATGTTTAAAAGTATTATTAGAAAGGAGCCAAGAGTAAGTAGTGGCACACACTGTGATTCCAGTGCTTGGGAAGCTGAGACAGGGGGATTGCAGGTTCGCAGCCAGCCTCAGCAACTTTTGAGGCCCTCTGCAACTTAGTGCGACCCTGTTTTAAATATATATATATATATGAATGGGGGTATACCCTGGAGGTAGAATGTCCCTGGGTTCAAGCCCTAGTACCACACACACACACACAGACACAAAATATGTAATGAAGCAATTTGTTTTATTGAGGTGTTCCTCAGTAAATATATATATAAATATATATATATGTGTACATGTTTATACACATAATTTAAGTAAATACATATATATGTACATATATACAGTTGTGTGTATATAGATAAACACACAACTGCAGAAATCCTAGTCTTTACTATGTCCTTTGTTTTTCTCCCAAGTATGATAAAATATTTAAAACCTGTTGACTGATTATTAACTATGAGGCCCTATTCTAAAGGTTTTAAGAGTGTTATTTTATTTAATATTCACTACAGTTCTATAATCAATCCACATCATTGAAAAAACAGGGGCTTGGGGAAGGGAATGGGGTGGAAATTGGGTAAGCACTAATTGAGTGGTGTATGCATGTATTCCTCTACCATCTTGTACTCCATTAAGATGTATGACTACAATGTACCAATAAAGAAAACTAAAAAAACAAAAGAAAAAGAAATAAAAGAAAACACAGGGGATAACTTAGAAAAATAAGGTCTCCCAGTTAGTGGTAAGGCTGTGACCTCTCATCTTTCATCTAAAAAGCATAACTCAGATCTGTGAAGTCTCAGTCACTCTACTGTACTGGTCATTGCAGTGGACCTCATGTTTCTCTGGCTTATTTAACACATGCCATTGAGACTGCTATCCCTTATAACAGCTCCAGAGCCCAACCCAATTCCAAGGACAGCTTGAAGGGTAGAAAATACCAGTATATTCAATAATATCCATATCGGATGGCATAGACGGTTTGATACTTATTTGATATTGTGTTAAATAGCTGACCATTTTGGATACAACTTATGCTAATTGTTACATATTTTTAGAAGAAAAATTGTGGTTAATACTAAAAGGAGAATGTTTAATGCAGTGATTACTTAAGTAAACAAGTATTTTAATAGTCTATTCTTTCTCCTTTGCTTAAGCACTTTTAATTTAATAAAAGTGGAAGCAAGCAGTGATGTAATTGGAACCTTTAAAAGATTATGTTAATTTTTACTGGAAATGTGAAACAGTTCATTTTCTAAAGTTAAAAAATTACTTTCTACTTCTCTAATCGAAAGACAACTATTTCAAATCTACTTTTATTTAAAACAAACTTAACAATAATACTATTGTAGCTCAACTATTTGTTGAGTTTATAGAAGGTACAAATCAAAATAAATGTTATCAGAAAATCTCTCTAAAGTTGATATTTATTTCTGTTTTGCAGAGGAGGAACCAGGCCAAATATTTGCTTTTTAAAATAAATAAGAAGGAAAGAGCTGAGGTTAAGTTCAGATCTTTTACAGAGAGCTCACGAATGTGTCTACTCATGGAAAGCTGGCAATCTAAATGAAGTAATAAAAGTGGACATAAAAAGGTGCAACTTACGGAGTCATTACTAGGAGCCATTAAGTGACCTACAGACTTGGGATGGGGAGAAAAAGGGGATTTTCTTAATTGGGGATAAAAATGGAAAAATGTTAAATTTGTTTCTAACTACAGCACACCTGTATAAATTGTATAAAATTCACCAGTAGATATGTTTATGAGGCCCCTGAATCTTAGCCTAGGAGATGGTTTGAGGAGTGTGTGGCATATAAATGGTGGTAAAAACTAGGAGATCAATTTTAGGAATCATCCTTAAATAATATCAAAATCCTTACTCCACTGTAGAATTATTCTTTTACAATCTATTTTGTCCCATCATCCCAGATATGAAACATCTAAAACATTAAGATAATAATACTTAAATATAGCATGTAATTATATGTGACATAAGAATATAATTATAGTATAAAATATTAATTGCTAAACAGGGCGTGATGGCACATGCTTGTCATCCCCGTGCTTAGGAGGCGGAGACAGGAGGACTGCGCAGGTTCGAAGCCAGCGGTGCTGGCTTAAAAGACCCTGTTTCCAAATAAAAATATAAAAATGGGTTTGGGAGTGTGGCCCGGAGGTAGAAGGGTTTCCAGGAATCCCAGTACCACAAAAAAAAATTAATTGCTATTAACTACAATAATAATACATATAAGCTCTAATTTATGATTTTCAACCTATCTTAATATGACTGTGCCAATTTTGCTGAAATATTTGCAGAACGAAAAACTTGGGACTTAATGGGATTAAATCAGATCTTCTCACTCTTCTCAAATCCTTTAGTGGCTTTTCTGGCTTTATTCAGAGTAAAACCCAAATCCTTCCATGTCTTTGTCGAGTCCCACTGGGTTGCTCTTCCTTGGCATCTTTCTCTCCTTTCCTATTCATTCCACTCATTCATTCCTATTCATTCCTATTCATTCATTCCTATTCATTCATTCCTATTCATTCCTATTCATTCCAGCCAAGTGGCTAGTTTGCTGTTCCCTAAAAGATGCCATCTATTTTTTTTTCCCTCTAGAGCCTCATCCCTCTCTACTTTCTTTGGCTGTTGTCATTCTCTTCCGCAGGAATTTGCTTGGCCACCTCCTTCACATCTTCAGGGCTACACTCAAACATCAGTTCTTAAATAATTAAATTCAGGTAAGGCCTGCCCAGACCACCCTATTAAATCCTTCAATCTGCCTTCTCTAATTAATCCCAAGCCATGATCTACCTTGCCTTACTCACTATTTGGTTTCATGCCTTTTATATTTTCTAATATACTATATAATTTACATATAATTTTTCAGCACATTTGAATCAACAATTTTAAGACATACTGTAGTTTTATGCAGAGCTAAGAAATCAAACTATGTTATACCACCATTTATTAGATGTATCTAGATGCTACAGATGATAAAATTCAAAATACAATTTCACTTGGAACTTTGGGATGTAATGAAATATGCATTTGTTGTGACTATTTTATTTTCTATCTTTCTCTGTATGTCAAAATCTACATTCATAAGGACAAAAATCTTTGTCCTCTTTGTCTGCTAATACACTGCAAGTTTGACAAGTAATAGGTTCTTAACAAGTGTTGTTTTTTTTTTTTTTTTTTTGCCAAACACAGCTGCCCTTTAATGAAGTTGCACAGGACAGCAGAACCCTCATCTAGGAGTCAAGGTAGTGGCAGCCAGCATGACACAGCAGACTTCTTCAGTAACAAAAGTTTCAGGAGACTTTACAGGTGGAGGGCCCATCCACTCCGTTTCAGGGGGATCTCTGCCACAACTCCTGGCCAGCATCTGGTACAGAGGTGAGGCATGAAAGGGAGCCAAAGTCCAGAGGCAGGAGGCCCCGGAGCAGCATAGAAGGTGACTCGGGTGAGGCTGTCGATCAGAGAATCCTGCATGCTGGTGGCAATGGTGCATGGCTGGGCTTCATTCAGCTTGAAGACGCTCTCTACCACCCACAGCTCCGTGCTGGTTGTGTCCAGGCCACATAAGGTACACCAATCGTTCACCTCCATCCCAGCGGCAATCACTTCACTGCCTCGGTTCACGGTGCCTGCCACAAGGGGGACCTGAAATAGAGAGGACAGCTCATCCTGGTCTTCAGTTGAAGTCTTGGGATGCACGAGTCCTCCTTGATTACTGAAGACGCAATAGCTGCCTACTGGCACCTGGTGAGCCACCATCTGTCTGAAGACTTCTACCTTGAGTACATCAGCCAGGATTTCTTCTGTCTCCCAGTCCAGGTCTGGATGGACCAAGGCCATATAGTCATTGCAGGTGGTAATCTGCACCGAGTCGGGGAGGCAGTTGCGAATGTGCTGCAGTTCCTGGTCAGTAGTGTTGTTGGGCACCAGAAGTCCATGCCTGTTCCCCACACACATGCGCCCGATGATGTGGCAGCCGGCGATGGACGCGTGCACCACAGGGATGGTATCGGGGAGCTCGCCCTCGAACATGCTGTAGAAGTTCTCCGATCCTCCGATGGCCACCAGTCAGTAGGTGTTGGTAAATTTGGCAAAGCAACCAATCTCTCAATTGCTCTCGAACGACGCCCGGACAGCCATGAGGGAGGCTTGGGGGCCCGCGGCCCCGATCTCCACACGCGACTGAGACTGCTTCCCCTTAACAAGTGTTTCTCAAATGAATTGTTAGGTTTATAAATTGAAGAGAAGTCACTCTGGACTAAAGAAAGATCAAATCAATGAAAATAAAGGGTTACCCAGACGTTATAAACTACAAGCAAAGTGACTAAAGATCCACTTTGGATGAAGAATTAGTTCACAGCTCTGGATGATCACTTTATGAGGCTAGGGATGAGCACATTTGTAGTGGCAGGTGACATATTTTTTCGTTGGGTCTCTGTTCCAGAGTCTCCCAAAGTCTATCCTCACAGTGTTAACTATGCCTATGCTACAGTCATTTCAAGGTTGGGCTGGGGACGGATCAACACCAAAGCTCATGGAGTCATTGAACTAAGTTACCTGCTAGCTATTGTTAAGAGGTACCCCAAGTTTCTTACCACATGGCCCTCTCCAATATGGAAACTTGCTTTATCAAGGTGTGTAAGTCAAGAGAACAATAGAGAATATTTTTGCAAGATGGAAGTCATGGTCTTTGTAACCTTTGTGTTATAAAGGTTAACATATTGTCTTTGTCATAGTCATTTGGTTATGAGCATGTCAGGAGGTCCAGCCTGCATTCAACTAGAAGGATTAAACAGACCATGAGTACTGGGGACCATTTGGGACCATCTTGAGCATCTGCCTAAAACATTAGATGAGAGCATACTTGGAACTGCATGCATGAGAAGAAGGCTATGTTTGCCTATGGAAGATCCAGGACGATGCTTTAGTTGATTCATCCTAGAGCATATATGAAATGATAATGTAGGTGAGCCTCATGTTCCATCCACAGGGGTGTGTTTCTCTTAATAATTCCTCTCTAATCATAGCTTACTTGGTGAAGGGTAGATACTTGACCAAGGCCAATTAAATAATTCACCATAATTTCATCTATTCATTTGTGGTGCTGGGTATCAAACTCAGGGTCTCACATATGCTTAGCACATATTCTACCATTGAACTATATATACATAAAAACAGTTCTCCCATAGTGTGTGTGTGTGTGTGTGTGTGTGTGTGTGTGTGTGTGTGTGTTTACTGGAGATTGAACTCAGGGCATTCTACCTCTGAGCTACACACTCAGCCCTTTTTAAATTTTTAACTTTGAGATAGAGCTCACTAAGTTGTTGAGGATCTCACTAAGTGGCTAAGGCTGTTCTTGAACCTGTGATCCTCCTGTCTCAGCCTCCCAAGTATTAGGATTGCAGGTGGATACAACTCCCAGCTCTCCCATAATTGTTGAATTTGGAGTAACAAACTCTTGTTTAGTATTGCTTTGAGAGACACTGTAATCTTGAAAACTTTATGACTGTAATCTTGAAATCTTTATCATTCTCTTTCTGGTGGAGTGAGAAGCCAGAAAAAAAGAGAGAAATTCCATGAATGTACATGATGCACATTCAAAATCAATCACTATGCAAATATGAAAAGGATGGAGGGGAGAGGGAATGAGGTGAGAACTGAGGAAGGGATAAGGAATGATGTGTGCATCCGTGCCTCTACCATCTTGTACCCCATTAGGTTGTATAACTACAATAATGTACCAATAAAAAAGGACTAAGGTGCTGAGAGAAATCTCAGATAAAATGATGAACAAACAAAAAACAGAGAGCATTTGAAGGATTCCAGTTCACATGTCTGAGTCATTTCTGTAATGTTTCATAAAACTTCCATTTTTATAAATTCCTACTTTTTAAAATGAAAGTAAGCTCAAGATGGTTTTGTCCCTTGCAACTGGAGTCCTTCCTGATTATCTCTTTATGATGACCTTCATGATATCTTTGTTACTGTGACTTTGAGTATGACACAATATAGTGACATTCAAAGATAGGGAAAACTTGAAAGGAAGAGAAGGCCTTGAGCCATCAGTTCACATTACAGCACAATTTAAATTCTCTGCAAAGTCATTATTGTTTCACTACCTTTACCTTTATAACATTTTGAGACAGAATGTATGAAGTAGGAGTAGGTTTGTAAGATCCCCCGTGGAGTTAAATAGGCAGGCTTATGAATGGTAGAATTATCTCAAGACATATCCAAAGCATAACAGCTTCTATCTGATCATCTCTTTCTTACTCATGAAATTCATTTCTTTACTTAAAAACCTGAAGCACAAGAAAGTTGAGCATAAGGGTTCTTAAAGATTGTCTTAAACTAAGAAAATGATATTACTATGGTTGAATGCAAACTTTTTTTGTAACCATGATTTTGTAAAAGGTTTTTAGATTTTATGCAACACAGGAGGGAAAAAATCACAGAATGTTCTAGAAATCTGGAAATACTTAGACTGTAAAAGAATGAGTAATAGATGAAGTGTGATCTGCATTACCGTTTGCTCCCTTTGGATTGTTTAATCAGCCTCCAATCTTTCTTCAAAACACTGTTATATACCAGTCACCTCTCAAAGCAATACTGACACAAAAGATGACCTCCGAGCCTTTCTAGTGAAGTGTCAGTTCTGAATTCTTCTATCCTTTATATGATAGCCCACATCTGATGGCCTGTTTACCTAGTGTACAATAGGTATCTATTGCCGCATGCAGTCATCTTCTGAATTGTTAATCAATGATTTCTTAATGAGTGATAGCTGCTCAGTATTGATTTGCTTTTATCTAGTTGACTCAAAGGAGGCCACCCACCTCAAAAAGGGAAGCTTGCCTGCCTAGACAAAGTAAAATATTAAAAAGAGGAATAAAAACAGGGTACTTTGGGAACTCTGTGCATTATGTTAGAGAGTGCTTCCCATCACTCACATTCTCATTTAAGATGAAAGGGCGTCCCATTCTTCACACGCTCAGGTAGGATTAAAGGGGCTTCCTGAGCGAAGAGTTAAAGTTTCAGTTAAACATCTTGCACTTACTGTGTGTTCCTGAGCAAGTCACTTCAGGACAAAGGTTTCATAAGAAAAGTCTCTGGGCTTAACTCACCGATGATTGACATAATCGCATTTGTCAGGGAAATTGGCCATCTGCGAGTGGCATCCGTTGGGATGCGTGGGTGTGAGTGGGTTGCCCATGAGCCTCCTGGGCAAGTTTCTGCAGAGCTGTCCTCAGCTCAGAGGCTAATTAAAAATGAAAAATTGCCAGGCAATATTGAGATAGAACCTCTGCAGGATCAGAAAATATTATTAGCTTCATCATAAATCAGAATTATTACGGGACATGGCAATATTACTTTAATGCAGTCATATCCTGAAGCATGTGATAAAATTCTGCAAAATCACAAATTTCAATTTCCAATGCTACTACTTTAGTTCAGTGGCTAATAATTTTACATGTGCATCAACTACAGATGGCCAAGAGGTTGTGTCTAACCTCAGATTCTGGTGTTTCCATCCCACTGCAAGGTTATACCTATACCGATTATCCTACATTTATGGAAGCTATTTCTCAGTCTGAGGCCACAGTTGACTTCCAAGGAGTATCAGTGACATTGCACACAGGACTTCCCACTCTTTACACTTCTGCTCCCTCTCCTATCCTTTTGCCCCACTTTCTTTATTTTATAGTTCACTCCCCTGCTCCCTTCTTTCTTGCCTCTCCTTCTCTCCTTCCCTCCCTCCATTTACTTTCCTTTTCCTCCATTCTTTTTATTTTCATATTTATTTCTTGCCTTTTTCCTATTTTTAAATACGATTATCATTATACAATCTTTTTATAAAAAATCTTTTTAAAGTTTTTTTTTAAAAATACTCCCTTTCTTTCACAATTTAATAATTGGGAAATTCTGAAACCACACTCAGAGCAATATAAAACTAATATAAACCTATTTTTCATCCTTTTTATCTCAGCAAAAGTAGTCACATTCATATATGTAGAAATACAGATATGTTTGACTTTGAGATATTGCACCAAACTTCAATTAGGACTTCCAATGTAAACATACCTTATTATCTTTATATATAAGAAATAAGTTTCAAAGTACATTTGAAATATTTGGATAATATATTTTGTATCTATTATTTACTTGACTTTTGTTGTCACTACATCTAAAGTTGTGTGTGTGTGTGTGTGTGTGTGTGTGTGTGTGTGTGTGTGTGTAACTAGAGGTGGAACCCAGGGGGATTCTACCTCTGAGCTACATCATCATCCCTTTTTATTTTCTATTTTGAAACAGGGTCTCACTAAATTATCACTCACTGAAATCCTCCTGCCTCAGCCTCTCAAGTACTGAGATTATAGGGTATGCACTATCCTGCCTGGCTCTGTTTCCTCTTTTCTAATAGCATATTACATTCTTCTCCAAATGTCCCTCTTCAAAATTCTGTACTCTACAGAAAAAATTTATATTTGAAATGAGTAACACTTTCCTACAAACATAGAGGGGAAACCACCCCTAACCTTACAACATTTTAACAAATTTAGAAGTAAAAGACAAAATGATAATAATAATCAAATGATAATGGCAGGAGGTGACTTACAGAGGTGATGGGCTGATGGCATAGAATATTGTGGTAGCTGGTTTCACAGGTATATACTTATCTCTAATCTGATAAAATTGTATACATTAGGTATGTACAATTTTTCATACATTAATTATAACTCTATAAAGTGGCTTTTTAAAAAGGTGGTTAAAAAGGCCAAACCTCCTCTTTTCCCATTATCCAGTGCTACCCAACTAGAGTAATTATTACAAAGGTTTTGAGACTAGCTTTCTATCTTCTCTGTCTTAAATATATAGCATTGCAATATAGTTGTACCAAAATTTCTCTTACTGTTGTTCTCTCACAGATGAACAAAATATACTCTGTAAACAACCTTTAACTCTCTCTCTCTCTCTCTCTCTCTCTCTCTCTCTCTCTCTCTCTCTCTCTGTAATGAGAACAGATTGATATAGAGAAAACTGCTTAGTCAAAGGATATGTAAATTGTGAAAGTTAACATAAAATACTTTTCAAAAGACCATAACAATCATCATATTCTTACAACGTATAGTATAGGAGAGGGCATACCGCCCTGCCAGCACTTCATGTTATAAAACTTTCATCCCTGGCCAATCTGATAAGTGGAAAAAGATGCCTCATTGTTACTGATATTTACATTTTCCTGGTTACCATTCTGGCAGGCCACATTTTCTTTTTTTCTGTGCCTGCTCCTGTTTCTTCTCCTGCTTCTTCTTGAATTTCTCATCTCTCTTGCAGGGATTTCTCTCTCCTTTTTTTAATTTCTAATTCGAATTCCTATAAAGTAACATCAGCATAGCCTAGCTTGTTAACAATACAACAAGTAGCTTTTACTGGCTTAAAACAACAAACATATATTTCTCACTCAAAGCACATTCCTGCTGTTAGCAAGAAAGCGCTCTGCTCTGGATTATTTTCACTGAGGCCAGGCTGAGTAGGGAGTCACTGTGGAATGCTGCTGATGTCTGTGACAGAGAGAGATGGAAGCACAGACGGTCTTGTACTTGCTCTAAAGCACCCACTTGGAAATAACATGTGGCTGCTATTCACATTTTGTTGGCTAAAGCAAGTCACATGTCCACATCTAATTTAAAGAGCGTGGGAAATGCAATCTGTATCTGGGTGAACCAGAAATGATAGCTAAAATAATATTCAGGAGTGAACAATGGCAAACACAGTACATATTATAACTTACAGATTGTACCTGTAGAAATATTTATAAGAAGTGCTTCTTAGGCAAATCAAATGTCCACAATACAGGAATTAAGCAACCAGTTAAATACTATAAACTCAATTCTCACACTATAGCATGGTGGTACATTCCTGTAACGCCATTGGAAGGCTGAGGTGGGAAGATCTCAAGCTTGAAGCCAGCCTGGGCAACGTAGCTAGACCTATCTCAGAATAAAACCAAACAGGGCCAAGGGCCAGGAATGTATCCCAGTGGTAGAATCATGCCCTGGGATAGACTCCTAGTATGACCAACACACACACACACACACACACACACACACACACACACACACACACCAAGAGAAATGATAATATATCTATACAAAAATTTGTACATGGATATTCTTAATGCTATTATTTATAATAGCCCCAAAGTAAAAACAATCCAGTTGACTAAGTTGATAAAGGAATAATAAAAATGTGGCATATTTATACAGTAAAATGTTATCCAGCAATAAAAATAATTTTAGCACTAATACAGGCTATAGCATGGATTGACCTTTAAAACATTCTAAGTGACAAACACCGGATTCAAGAACTATGTATTATATGGTTCTATTTATATGGAAATCCAGAATTTAAAAACTCATAAAAACAGAAAGTAGCTTGGTGGATACCTAGGGCTTATGGAGGCTGGGGAAATAGAGAGTGACTTTTAATGGGTTTCCTTTTTGGGTGATGAAAATATTCTAAAATGGATTGTGGTGGTTCTTGCACAACTTGAAATATATTAAAAGCCAATGAATTATATCCTTTAAATGAGTGAAATGCACGTGAATTATATCTCAATACAGCTCTTGGTAAGAAGTTATAAGAAGTATAATAGAATATATTTAAATAAAGTAGATGAAGGATATATTTAAATATGAAAAGATAATAAATAAAATCAAAGTAAATTGCTTGAAAGATGAATAATATAGACTGGAAAGACTGAGCAAATTAGGGGAAAAGAGAGCAGGAAGAGACAGCAGGTGGCAGGGTGAGTAAGGAAGTCTGGATGTGAGTAGTACATGTGTTGAGACATTGCATTGAGCCCCACTAATGTGTACAATTCAAACACATTAAATACATTTTTGGTACTGTAAATTGAACCTAGAAGCATTATATCTCTGAGCTACTCCCCCAGCCCTTTTATTTTTTATTTTAAAATATGGTCTAAGTTGCTGAGGGTGGTCTCAAACTTTTGATCTTTCCTATCTCAGCCTCCAGAATACTAGGATTACAGGCATATGCCACCATACTTGGATTAAATAAAATATTTTTTAAAAAGAAGACACAAATAGAAGTTGATTAATGGAGGAGTGACATCTGAATATGTGTAAAAGTATGAATATAGTATGGTTACCCTAGACACTCATTGTTGGTAGAGGGAAGGGAAAATGGGGATGGGGGGAAGAGGGCACCAAGCACAGTTTATATGTATACCATTTGTTTTCAATAAAAAATAAAAAAATAAAAAATGAAGACACAAATAAAAAATACTCAAACTTTAAAAAAAGTAGGACTTGGAGAGCTATATGGGTACTAAACATGGAATATGATTAACTTTATATATCATCAAGAAAATGCAATTTAAAAGTAAAATGTGATACTACGTATCATAGGATTGGCTAAAATGATGAAAGAAAACAGCAAACATTATTGAGAATGGAGAACTAATGGAATTTTTATAGACTGTGACAGGCAAGCAAAGTTATAACTAATTAACTTAGACAACTATAACAACATTACCAGTAAAGCTAAATATTTACTTAGATAGTGATCTGGGAAAATCTAGTCTTACTCATTTTCTCTTTAGCACATGGTTTGGGTGCTTTTTTTCCTTTTTCTCCATTTGTATTTAAATTTTCACATATGAGAATTAAAAATTATGTCATTGCAATTTGTTTCTTCTTTATGTTATCAAGGTAAGAGAAGACATCCCAAAACATTTCAATCTTTTTAAAATTTATTGAAATGTCTCTGTGGCCTAAAACACAGTCAAATTTTATAAAAGTTTTATATGTTTGGAAAAATTGATTTATTTTTGATGGGTGAAAGATTCATCAAATAGATAAAACACTTATTCATCCATTGTCTTTACTCCTTCTAAAACTATTACTTTAAAAAAGAAAGTCAAATTATCATATCGTGATTTAAATATATCTATGCCTTCTGTTTAGTTTCCATTATATATTTCCAGATTGTATTATTGAGATCAATCATTTCATGTTTGGTATAATTTTTTTTTTTGCACTATTGGGGATGGAACCCAGGGATATTCTGCCTCAGAGCTACACCCACAGCCCTATTTTTTTTATTCTTTATTTTAAAACAGGGTCTCACTGAGTTGCAAAGGGCCTCCCAAATGGTGGCATTACAAGTGTGTACCACCATGCCTGGCTCATTATAAATTCTTGGTGGATGTTCCTTTTACTGGTATGAAATATCCCTCTCACCTTGAAGACTATTCAGTTAAGTTGTTTTCATTTATTATTTTGGTATTTATTTATACATGTATTCATAGGGCATATGCAAACACAAACATACATACATATATACAGTGAAATATGTTTTATATACTAAACATGGTAAATATCATGTTTGTCATCTATAAAGAGCCCACAGGTAAATTTGATCCTTCTACTTAACCTTAGAATTTTCATTATTTAATTAGGAATTTTAGCCCCTATGCAACTATTATCATTGATATACTGAGTCTTATCTCTGCAACTTTACTTTGTGCTTTACATCTACTGTATACTCTCTCTTTCTCTTTTATCTTTATCCTCTTTACTTCCCCTGTTCTGGTTGAGAAATTATACATAATGTTTTTATTATTTTAATATTATCCCTAGTTTTTGTAACAGAATATTTAAATTTATATCTTCCTACCGAAATCTAAAGCTTATAGATACCTGTATACAAACAACCCTCTGTATTCACAGCTTCTATATTCTCAGATTCAAGTAACCATGGTTGAGAATATTTTTAAAAAACTGTATTTGTTCTAAATATTTACAAGTTATTTTTTTCTTGTCACAAATTTCTAACAATACAATCATTTACATAACATTTAATTATATTAAGTATGAGTAGGGTGTTCTGAAATCAGTCCCCCAGAAATACTAAGGGATGACTACTTTCCCTAAATAAGACAAAGACTTTAGCATTAGGGTTTGAGAAGTTTACATTTGAGATATTCCTAAAGGTCTATCTCATCCTCACAGTGCTGTGTGGTGCTGGCTGAAATGCTATTGGAACTTGCTTATCATCTTTCTTTGTTGTGTTCTTTGTTTCCTGCTTCTTTGTAGCGCTCTGCAGTAATAACTTGCTGGACACAAGTCTGAGCAACTCAGAATATGCTCCTGTGAAAACCAGCCTGAGGTTGTCCTCAATCTTGGTAGTTCTACTGTATTTTCATAATGATTCGCACCTAATTTAGCATTGAGTGGACACCTTAAATTACATAATTGACATTATTCAGTTTAATTTAATATACTGTCTCTTCAGACTTCATGGTGTTACCATATGAACTATAAGCAACAAAATTTTAATTTAAGATATATCTAGATTTTAGAGTACTTAAAGATTAACTTAATTAAAAAATTAGGTTTAGTATTATTTAAATTAAAATTTAAAAAGTATTAATTAAATCAACAAATATACAAAATGTAATTATTTATAATAGTAGCGGATGGTAGCCACCAGTTGTTTATGTTAAATATGAATTATGATGAGCATTTTCATCATGAATGAAACTAAAGAGAGACCCTATTTTCTACTTCTAGTCTTCAGAATAGGCATGAACAGATGAAGATTAGGCAGGTCTGCTGATTAGAGGAGTGGCAAAGCTCCAGGTTGACTGCATCAATAAGTTCATTATGAGTGATTACTTGGCAGCCTGGTGACAGAGAGACAGTTGGTATTGATTTCAAATTTTAATAGTTACATCCTTTTTTATCTTTTTATTGGTACATTGTAGTCATACATCTTAATGGAGTATAAGATGGTGGAAGCGTACATTTACACATCACCCAATTATCCCTTACTCAATTCCTGCCCCATTGCCTCCTCCTCCCTCCTTCTCATGTTTGGCTTAGTCATTGACATTGATATGTTTGTTAAGGTACATCATGTGCATTAGAGAATTTCCCTCTCCCCACCCCCCATCCCCTCAGGTCACCTTATTTGCTTATCTATAGTATCCCCTTCTTCGTCTAGAGTTCCTCCTATGTCCCATTTTCTTCTTAGATTTTGCATATCAGAGAGAGCATTCAATTTCTTATTTTTTGTGACTGACTAACTCACTTAGTATAATGTTCTCCAGTTCCATCCATTTCCCTGTAAATGACGTAATTGTTTTCTTCTTTATGCCTGGGTAAAATTTCATTGTGTACTTATCTCATAGTTTTGTAATTCATTCATCTGTTGATGGACATCTTGGCTGGTTCCATAGTTTGGCAATTGTGAATTGTGCACCTATGAACACAGATACAAAAGCACTAGTTTGGTAGTTTGGTTTCCTTTCTTTTGGGTAGATACTCAGAAGTGCTATTGCTGGATCATATGGTAAGTTCATTCCCATTCTTCTGAAGATCCTCCATACAGTTTTCTAAAGTAACCAAGGAGGTAAAAGACCTCTACAAAGAAAATTATGAAACACTGAAAAAAAAAATCAAAGAACACCTTAGAAGATGGAAAGATCTTCAATATTACTGGATAGGCAGAATAAAAATAATCAAAATAGCCATATTTCCAAAAGTGATCTACAGATTTGATTCAATACCCATTAATTTACCAAGGTCATTCCTTACAGATATAGAAAAATCAGTTTTTTATTGTTGGAACAACAACAACAAAAAAACCCAGAATAGCCAAAGTAGTTCTCAGCAACAGAAACCATGCAGGAGGAATCACAATACCTGACTTTAAACTATACTACAAAGCCATAGTCACATTCTCTTAACATAAGGTTTACCTATGGAATAACACCTGTTAAGAAGAAAACATGTGAAGAAAACATAAAAGAAGAGACATAAAAACAGACTATAACTCTAAAAATACACTAAGTATTTTAATCATGATTTGACATTTGAAGAGATGCTAAACACCTGGGGGTGGTCACTATAAGGGTGCCAGAATAATGGATGGTAAATTACTGATACTGTAATAGATCTACAAAATATGTAAGGTATACTATAATAAGCCTGAATTTTCATGAATGTGTGAAATAAATTTGAATTAATTCCAAAGATAGCTCTAGGTTTAGTGACCAGATGTCTGGACTTTGTGATTCTGTCTACTAAGGATACAGTTCTGCTCCATACGTGAGCTATTTAACATCTCTGGCACTTACTTTCTTCACTGTAAAAATATAAGATGCCCAATTTACTAATTCTTTTGGTGAGTGAAATATGATTCCTAGAATTAAATACACATTAAATATTTGCTTAAATAGCGACATTATTAAAATAAGAAGATATTTACTTATTACTAACTTTCTTTAAAAATAGTATTGAGCATAACAGTGATGCATAAAACTGGCATGAAAAGTACGTGTTGGAATTCCGTAAAAGATTAACGCACAAACAAAAAAACAAATAGCAAGCCAGGAGTGATGGTACATGCTATTAATCCCAATACTTGGGAGGCTTAGGTAGGAGAATTGCAGGTAGGTAGTCAGCCTCAGCTACTTAGTGAGGCCCTCTCCAACTTAGTGAGAACCTGTTTCAAAATAAAGAATAAAAAATAGGACTGGGGATGTAGCTTGGAGGTCCCTGGGTTCAATCCCTAGCATAGCAAACAAACAAACAAGCAAACAAACAAAAACAAACAAAAAAACCCAATATGGATAGAAAGAAGAAAAACCAGAAAAAAGATTACAAAGGAAACTTCAACCTACATATAGGCCTAAAATTAAACTCTAACTTTCTGAAGTGAACATACAAAAGGAGACCGTGTTAGTTATACAAAACAGTGTTTTCTCAGAGCTAGTACTGGATATCTGTTCTTAGTTCTAAGGGAAGTCAAAGATTTCTCTTGGGGTTATTCATAAAGAGGACATTGTTGGAAGTAATAAACAGTATCCTCAATGGTATCCTTAAAATAGATGCAAGGACAAGAGCTTTAGAGAATTGTTTCTAAATAGGTTCCTTGCATTATTCCAAGGAGTAATTTAGTAAACACACTTCTGTGGATAGAAAGCCAAGAGAAAGAATTTTGCTTATTTGCTGAAGGGTACTGAGGAATGAAGGATAAAAAGAAGCAATTGTTGCCTGCATAGCTGCTTTAACATAGGGATATATTTTAGGATATCTGAAGGAATGAATATACTTTGTCCTGAGTTTGCTTGTTTTACAAATAAATATCAAACAAAATTTTAGAAAGTCTGTGAGCTAAGATGTTTGACTACAATGCACTAATAAAAGAAAAAAAGAAAGGCTGTTAGCTGAGATGATAATATTTGGAAAATAGAAAATGAGAAGCTATTCGATGTTGTTTGTTCTGTTAATTTAACAAATGTTTGAGCAACAATTATAACTTAAGTAAACTGTTGAAAACATAAAGCACAATATTGTAATTTTAAGACTACATTTATCATTACATTCATGTCCAGAAGCTCCTCAACTTATGATGGGGTTATGATCCAATAAGACCATTGTAAGGTGAAAATGTAAGTTGAAAATGCTGAGCTACCAACCATAACTTAGCAACACAGCGCACAGTGGAGTTCAGCATTCATCCTCATGATCATTAGGATGACAGAGCTGTGGCTAGCTGTGGCTGCTCAGTGTCAAAAGAGCATCACACTGCAGATTATTAGTCCAGTGAAGATCAGTATTCAGGGAACAGGTTCTACAGAATACATTTTCTGCGAACTTAAAAGTCAAAAGATAGAAAGTTCAACTCAATGTAAGTTAGGGACTTCTGTATGTAATATGTTCAGCTATGACCTCTCCCCCAGATACTCACAAACATCAGATCTGGTGTCTATTATTAAATTCGACACAGACAAGTAACGGAGGCAATGGCAGTTTAGTCTTACAAAGTTTATGAGAAAATCAATCTGCAGCCTGCCTTGCCCTTCCTTCTCTTAGAGACGTGTGGATAGCCTAATAAGATCCATATGTGCATGGAAGGCTATTATCTGTGGAGGAAAAAAGGAGAGATGATCATTTAGTCTTTCCCATGTAGAACTTACAAAACGAATCCCCACCATTCTAGATGATTTATTTTCTTTAAGCAAATTTAGACATAGGAATTTCAACAAGTTGATTTTCTAGTATAATTTATTCCTTTTAAGCACAATCTAAAGTTTAACCTTCTTAAATGTCTTTATAAAATGTCTTTAAAATGGGATATACAGTAGTGCCCAGTAATCCAAGTATTTGAGAGGCTGAGACAAGAGGATTGATCATAGGTTTGAGGTCAGCATGTGGTAACTTACAGAAACCCTGTCTCAAAATGAAGAAATAAAAAGGATTGGGGTGTAGCACAATGGTAGAACATCCCTGGACTCACCCCGCTAGTACCACACACAGAGAAAATGGGATAGATGAATAATTTGAACAACAATAAGCAACATGAAAACCTGCCATTAACCCACTCTTCAGCGTGTGATGAGATTAGCAAAGTCAGTCTCGAATTTTCTCTCTGCCTGTTCAGAATGCTGAATATTTGTATACTTTGTCATGGGCTATTGTCCCACTTTTCACGATTTTAATCAACCTGCCTCTAGCTCTATTAGTTGATAAATCAATAGCCACCTTTTAAAAACCATACAAAATGGTTTAAGAGGTTCTGAAATATGATGGAAGAGACTCTTCTGACAACATGGGTTTACAAGCACGGATTCAGTCACATCAATGTTGGCTATTCAGAGAAATCCCTTTTTTTACTTGGTGGGATTCACACCTATAGATGTACTGATATTTGTAGATATTAGGTTTTATCATAGTCATAACCATATTTTTATTATTGAACTGTGAGATTTGCTTATTTTTGTAAAGAGCAAGAACTAACCTGATTTAACTTTTTTTTTTTTTTTTTTTTTAGTGGTATTTGGGAGAGAACCCTTCTACCTCCAGGCTACACTCCCAGACCTATTTTATAATTTTTATTTGGAAACAGGGTCTCTTAATCCAGAAAGACTGGCTTCAAACCTTCGTGATCCTCCTGTTTCCGCCTCCCAAACATGGGGATTACAAGTGTGTGCCACCACGCCGGCTAACCTGATTTAACTTTTAAAGAAATAGACGCTGCTAAAGAGAGAGAAATATTTGTATGTAAGATTATTATTATTATTATTATTATTATTATTATTATTGGTGGTGGTACTGGGGTTCCTGGAAGCCCTTCTACCTCTGGGCTACACTCCCAGACCTATTTTTACATTTTTTTTATTTGGAAACAGGGTCTCCTAAGCCAGCGCACGCGTGGCTGGCTTCAAACCTGCGCAATCCTCCTGTCTCTGCCTCCCAAGAGCGGGGATTACAAGTGTGCGCCACCACGCCTGGCTGTATGTAAGATTATAATAATGGTTATAAATGAAGTTGATAATGATGGCTGGAATGTACAAGATATGATGTTAAGCATTTTGCTCTAAAATATCTCACTTAAGTTTTCCCAAGCAGGGAGTAAGTAGATTTTACTTATTTAAAAATGGTTTTATATTTTTCATATGCTCAGAGACAATTTTACTGTGTGTACATTCTAGATGACAGTTATTACAAAACAGGTCTACAAAAAACATAGACATAAACCCACACACACATAGGTATTCGTTTTGGCCAATGTATTCTGTTGGGCATATGAAAACTGCATGAAAAATGGATTCTTTCATTCAGTATAGTTGTGAGATTCATTCATTTTGTTGCAATGAATCAATAATTTATTTAAATTGTTATTAACATTTTATAATAATATACCATTGCGTATCTATTCTCATGGTAATATACATTTATCTTATTTCTATCTTCTACATACTGTGAACACAATTTCTGGGAACATTCACTTACAAAGCTTCATAGACATAAGCTTTCATTTTCTTATGCCAATATTGTGTGGTGAAGTAGGTGTAACTTTAACATTAAAAAAAAAAAACAAAAACTCTGAGAGACTTCTGGGAAGCTGGCGACTGAGAAAAGCAGAGTTTACAAGTCCTGCTAACACTCAATCTCTATTGCCACAAAATCAGCACTTTTCATAGCCAGAAAACACTATCATCAGAGGAATTAACAATTGAAATACAAGGGACAGAGGAAAAAAAGTCTAGAAGAACAACCAGAGACCAGAAAAGAAACCAGCCTGCATTGCAGCTGCGGACGCCGCACCAGTGCCATCTTGCCTCAAAGCACCAGGCTCCGGAGAGGAAAGGTAAACAAGGAGCTGAAGTGAGCAGCTGTAGATCATTCCGGTGTAATTCAGCAGTTCTTTCAGCATAAAGAACATCTAAAACTCCCAGTGGCCAAGCTCATCACGCCCCCCAGGGACTCAGAACAGAGCTCAAAACCAGAAAAGAAATATGCCAGCCTCATGGCCAAGGGTATGGCAGAGGCACCATATTGCCAGCCACCGTGGCGAGTTCACCATGCTCGCAACAGCTCCAGCTCAGAATATACAACAACCGTAAGTGAAATTTAGGACCCTAAAGGAGAAATCCCAGCAGTGTACCCCAGGGACTTGCGCAGCTTTGATAATCTCCCTGATTCTGAGATTTTGCAGTCCAACCCAGTGAAGGAATAGTGGTGGCAGAGATACCATACCCAAGTCGCAGCTTCCTATGGGAAAACACCGAGCCCGGCACCCCCGCAGTCTCACACAGCCTCGATTAAATTTCTGGGTCTGAAACTTTGTGATACAACCCAGTAAAGGAGTAGTGGCAGCTGAGATTACCACAAACATGAGATCCAGAACACCCTAAGTGAAGTCATGGTTACCCAGGGAAGAACCCAGAGAAGGCACAAACTTCTGAAATCATGGTAAAGAGGAGCAATAAGAGGGCAATGAACACTCACAACCCCACAATATCATAACCTGATAACACAGAAATTCAGAGATCTCCAGAATATCATATCAGGAATATCACTGTAGAAATAATACAAGACCTTCAAAAAGAATTTAGAGTGAGTCTAAAAGAAATAAAGCATGCAGTCATTGAAGTAAAGGCATCAATTCAAACTATAAAAAATCAATTAGACTACATGGAGAATAGAGTCTTGCTCCTAAAAGATGATCACTGCAAAAAAGAATACATAATTTATAACTTAGAAAAAATCTGACAGAAGAAATTTGACATTGAAGAAATATGGGCCCATCTTAAGAGAGCTAACCTAAGAATAATTGGAATAGAGGAGGGAAAAGAAGGTGAAACCAAAGGGATCAACAATCTCTTCAAGGAAGTAATAGCAGAAAATTTTCCAAACACAGACCAGGTCCAATATACAAAATACAGGTCCAATGGTCAAAATACAGGTCCAGAAGACATATAGAACTCCCTTTAGACAGGATCAGAGAAAAGGCACCCCATGCCACATAATTGTCAAAATGACCAATTTAGAAGCCAAAGAGAGAATCTTAAGGCAGCAAAATCAAAAGACCAAGTGACATTCAGAGGCAAACCAGGTAGAATCACTCCAGACTTCCCAAACCAAGTCATGAAAGCCAGAAGGGCTTGGAGTAACATATTCCAAACTCTTAAAGAAAACAACTTCCAGCCAAAAATTCCCTACCCAGCAAAACTTTCTATCAAATTAGATGGGGAAATAAGAAGCTTCCATGATATACAGAAACTGAAGGAATTTATGTCTTCAAAACCAGCACTAGAGAAAATACTCAAAGAGATTAACTACAAAGAAGAAATAGGTAATACACACCAGAACCAGAGAAACAAGATTCTCCATCCAGCAGACAACTAAGCAAAGAAGAATTAACAGTATTTCAACATAGATTAAATCTTAACATGTTTGGAATTAAAAATTATCTCTCTATAATCACACTGAATGTAAACAGCCTCAACTCCCCAATAAAAAGACATAAAGTGGCAAAATGGATTAAAAGCCAGAATCCATCCATCTGCTGCTTACAAGAAACACACCTTACAAGTAAAGATAGGAACAAACTCAAGGTAAAGGGCTGGAGCAAGGTAATCCATGCTAATGGTACTCGAAGACAAGCAGGAGTAGCAACTATGATATCAGACAAGTTAGACTTCAAACCCAAACTTATTAGAAGAGACAAAGAAGGTCATATTTTACTGGTAAAAGGAATAATCCAGCAAGAGGAAATAACAACAATCAACATCTATGCCCCAAACATAGGTGCAGCTACTTTCATAAAACAAATTCTTTGTGACATGAAGAATCCTCAGAAGAATGGGAACAAATCTACCATTTGATCCAGCAATACCACTTCTTGGTATCTACCCAAAAGAAAGTAAACCAAACTACCAAACTAATGCATGTGTATCTATGTTCATAGCTACACAAGTCACCATAGCCAAACTATGGAACCAGCCAAGATGTCCATCAACAGATGAATGGATTTCAAAACTGTGGGATATGTACACAATGAAATTTTACTCAGCCATTAAAAAAACTCAATTACATAATTTTCGGGGAAATGGATGGAACTGGAGGACATTATTCTAAGCGAGATTAGTCAGTCACAAAAAATAAAAAATCCAATGCTTTCCCTAATATGTGAAAGCTAAGGAGAAATGGGTCATAGAAGGAACTCTAGATGAAAAAGGAAATCCTATAGAGGAACAAACAAGACAAACTAAATGAGGGGATTGGAGGGGGATGAAGGAAATTCTCTAAAACACACAATGTACTTAAACACATTGAAGTCAACCACTAAGCCAAGCACGGAAAGGAGGTATGGGGAGGGAATGGGGTGGGAACCGGGTAAGGGCTAAATGGGTGATATGTTCATGTATGTCCACACAAGTTTTTTACTCCAATATGATGTATGAATATAATGCACCAATAAATTTTTTAATTAAGATATAAAATAAAAAGTGAACATTAGCCAGGTGTGGTGGTGCACACTGGTAATGGGAGGGTGAGACAGGATGATCGAAGGTTAGTGGCCAGCCTCTGCTACTTAGTGAGACTCTCAGCAACTTAGTGAGACCCTGTTTAAAAATAAAGAATAGCCCGGCATGGTGGCACATGTCTATAATCCTCGTGCTTGGGAGGCAGAGACAGGAGGATCACTCAGGTTCGAGCCAACCACCTGGCTTAAGAGACTCTTTCCAAATAAAAAAAAGTATAAAAAATAGGTCTGGAAGTGTAGCCTGGAGCTAGAAGGGTTTCCAGGAACCCCAGTACCACAAAAAAAAAAAGGAAAAAAACAAAAACAAAACAACTCTGAAATTTCTCCAAAGAGATTAGTCCATTTTTCATTCCTGCCACTGTCCTAGAATTCCAGCTGTTACACATCCCCATCAATATTTGGAGCTGTCAGTCTTTAATTTTAACCATTTTCGTAAAAGTGTGCTATTGTTTTATTTTGGTTCACTTGCTTTTCTCATCTGATTTTTGATGTTGAGTACTTTTACATGTGCTTAGAAGAAATATTTTTCTTCTCATTCCTTTCAGTCTTGTAGCTGAGGCATTCTCTTTATCCCTACATATCCAGTGTTAGTCCCAGAATTTTAAAAAGTATATATGAAGATTATTTGCCCTCTTCATCTCTTGTGACTTATTCATTTCAAACTTTCCCCCTCATTTACCATTAACTTGTACAACTCTGATTTCCATCTGTGGGTCTCTGATCTTCTGTTCTAGCTGCCCCACACATAAACTATAGCTTCCTAATAAAGACAGCATTTTACCCAGACACGGTGACATGGTGGCTCACACCTGTAATTCCAATATTGGAAGAATGAAATAGGAAGATTGCAGGTTTAAGGCCACCCTCAACAACTTAGAGAGATGCTGTTTCAAAATAGAAGACTAAAATAAAAGAGAACTATGGGTGTATCTTGGCAGTAGAGTTATTCTGGCTTCTATCTCCAGTTACCCCCTAGGAGTATTTTATATGTAATACATTATATATGTTTGGTGATATATATTTTAATACATTTAAAATTGTTATCTGTCATTATTAGAATAAGAATTCCTCACATTGTAGCCTTTGAATATATCTACTTATCCTTTTGTATTCAGCAATAAATTTTTAAAATACTCACTGTAGCTGGTGTGGTGGTGCATGCTTGTAATCCCTGCACTTGGGAGGTGGAGACAGGAGGATCGCACAGGTTCAAAGCCAGCCTCGCTGGCTTAAGAGACCCTGTTTCCAAATAAAAATATAAAATAGGTCTGAGAGTGTAGCCCGGAGGTAGAAGGGCTTCCAGGAACCCCAGTGCCACTAATAATAATAATAATAATAATAATAATAATAATTAATAATAATAATAACAATAACAACAATAACAACAACAACAACTCACTGTATACTGACACAACTGTTAAAATTTCCAGACTACTCTGAAAGCAAAATTTGCCAAAATACTTTTAGCTTGATCATGTGGTAAAGCATTATTACAATGCCTGTATCCCAGAAAAATAATAAAATTTCTATAAAACATACCTATAACTACATTTGAACAATTCTATATCCTGCATTGTGCATCAGATAAACTATTTGTGAGATAGACATCAAGATAATTAAATGAAAAAACTTGGTTATGGAATTTTCCTGGCTCTGTTGCTTACTAACATTTTGACCCTGGGCAATTTAATTACCCTCCATGCCATAGTTCCTAATTTGGAAAACAGAATAATAATGCCCACCTCCGAAACTTTTTGCTGAGAAAATGAAGTAGGTAAATATGTAGAAATTACAAGGTCTATGCATAGCATGTAAAAAGCATGTAAAAATTTATTTATTTCTCTGGATATCTTTTCTATGTACTCTGTCTACTAAGAAAACATTGCGTATTAAGCTGGGCATGGTGGCGCACACTTGTAATCCGAGCATTCCGGAGGCTGAGACTGGAGGATCGTGGTTCGCGGACAGCCTCAGCTACTTAGTGAGGTCCTCCGCAACTCAGTGAGACCCTGTTTCAAAATAAAGAATAAAAAACAGGGCAGGGGGTGTAGCTTGGAGGTCGAATGCCCCTGGGTCCCATCCCCAGACCAGAAAAAAACCAAAAAACAAAAATCATTGCTTATTGAATTCTATTTGATAATTGATAGGAATTATTTGTAATCAGTTATGCTTTGAGTCCATTAGACAGATCCGTGCCTAGCAGAGTTTAACATACATCAGCATTCAGTAGATTCCATCATTTAAAATGGTCTTAATTCTGTGAGCAAAAGTCTTTCCTAGATTGCTTTTTTTTTTTTTTTTTTGGCAGGTGAAGGGATAGAACAACCTGGGGGCATTTGACCTCTGAGCTACACCCCCCAGCCCTATTTTTTATTCTTTATTTTGTAAAACAGAATCTTACTAAGTTGCGGAAGGCCTCACTAAGTAGCTGAGGCTGTCCACGAACCACAATCCTCCGGTCTCAGCCTTCTGATTGCTGGGATTTCAAGCATACGCCACCATGCCTGGCTTTTATTGTTTATTAAACACTTTTTTTTTTTCTTGTTGACCAGTTTCATAGTACAAGGTACTCTTATTGGAAAGCAGGTAGAAATGTAAGACAATCAGAACTGATTGTTTAAGAGCCTGGGCTGTCTGCTATCGTATCAATGTCATGTCAATAGCCTGTCCATTCTCCCATGTCACCCAACAGATTTAAACTCTGTGTTACTATCAGTTCAAATATACTTTTACTGTCTAAATATTTGGATACTTTTATCTCCACACACTCTATCAGTATAGCTAAAGTTTTGCTTTTTTTCTGCTAACAGTTACATTTGTAATACATCTAAAAAGTCTAAAATACTACTGATCTGTGTTTCAAAAGAAATCCTACTGACCTACGTGTATATTTGCATGTGAGTGTGCACACATGCGCTCACATACACATACTTTTGCTTCAAATAATTCAAAAACCATTTCAAATAAGGTGCTAGAAAAGTGAGAATGATTTTTTTCAGTGTTGTGAGGAGCTCAAATGAGATATATTACTGAACTGCTGGGGGAAACACAGTTTGAAACAAAATCTCTATTTGAGAGTCCAATTTTAAAAAAAATGATGATGTTGGAGTTATCGTAAATAAATGCCAGCATTTCCTTAGCAATATATAAAGCTAAGCAGTATATAATAACCAATTGCATTCTAATTAACTCAAAAATACAAAAACAACCACTTATATTACCTGAAGGAAAACATGAAATGCAAAGCCAGCCAAGTTCAGTGTGTGACACATTATGGAAATTAGCATTAACTAGATACTTGGGAACTTTTTGTGTGTGTGTTGTACTAGCGTTCCTAGAAGCCCTTCTACCTCTTGGCTATACTCCCAGACCTATTTTATACTTTTTTTTTTTTAAGGGTCTCTTAAACCAGTGCGGCTGGCTTCGAACCTGCATGATCCTTCTGTCTCGTCTCCTAAGCGCAGGGATTACAAGCGTGCGCCACCACGCCCGGCGTACTTGGGAACTTTTAAAATCTGGCATACTGGTACATTACTGAGTCTGAAAAGTATTTTTAATAAACATTAAATTGAAGCATTCCGTTAAGGAAAAAGACAATTTTGAACAAAAGAAGACAGAAGGATTTAGTACTTACCACACTTTTTTTTTTTTTTTTTTTGGAACTGGAGTTCCTGGAAGCCCTTCTACCTTAGGGCTATACTCCCAGACCTATTTTATATTTTTGTTAAATTTAAAAACAGGATCTCTTAAGCCAGCACGGCTGGCTTCGAACCTGCGTGATCCTCCTGTCTCCGCCTCCCAAGCGCGGGGATAACAAGCACACCACCACACCACACACTTTTTAAGAATAATTTTTTCCTTTAAAACTTTATGAGGGCAAATTATTGGGGGCAGTTTTAAAAATCCCCAAATCCCAAATGTGATATTTTTTAGACAATTCCCAATATTATTCTGACTTTTTTTCTTGTTCTGAGAAAATTTCAATATACCTGTTTTCATTTTTGTTCTTGTTTTTTTCTTCTAGTTCATCATCAGTTTTAGGGATTTCTTTTTTTTTTTGTGGTGGTACTGGGGTTTCTGGAAATCCTTCTACCTCCAGGCTACAATCCCAGACCTATTTTATATTTTTATTTGGAAACAGGGTCTCTTAAGCCAGAGAGGCTGGCTTTGAACCTGTGCAATCCTCTTGTCTCTGCCTCCCCAGCACAGGATTACAAGCCTGCGCCACCACGCCCTTCCAGTTTTAGCGATTTCTTTAGGTTTTACTGATGTTAAAAGTTCCATCAGATAAAGACTTGCATATTACGTTATGTAAAATCAAGCAAATTTCTTTTAAATGCATTGTCAGTTTTATTTAATATGATATATAACAAAAATATTCATCCCCTCTTCTCCAACCCCTGTCATTCAGCATCATAATAAAATTGCTAATTATGTGAACTCAATAGTAAGGGTAGGTGTGTTCATAGACAACATAGGGACTGCAGCATAATACTGTTCAAATAGGGCCAACAATATTTTATCCCATACAAAAATAAAACTCAAGCTCTCCAGCCTGGTTTTCTAAAGTTCTCTGCAATTTGAACTCTAATTCTCAATCCAGTTATCATTTTGATTTTCGCGGGTGTGTATTGGTACTGAGCATTTAACCCAGGAATTACTTTGTTCATTCATTCATTCATTCATTCATTCATTCATTTTTATTTTGAAACAAAGTCTAAGTTTCTGATGCTGGCCTTGAACCTATAATCCTCCTGTCTCAGCCTTCCAAGTACTGAAATTATAGGCATGCACCACCATGTTCAGCTCAGTCACTATGTTACTGTTATACCTCTTTTCTCCTTGTCTGTAACTGCAGGGTTATACTTCATGATCTCATTCCTGCTTCAGACTCACTTTAAAGCCCAACTGCACCTGCTGCCTTCTCTTCCCCATCTACACAAGTTGAAGTTCCACCTCAATTAATGCTAAGTCACTGCTTTGGTCAGCATTCTCATTGCTAGAGTCCAAAACACCTGACCACTATGTTTAGAGGAAGGCATATTTATTTGTTCACTGTTTTGGAGAACTCAGGGGTAGGCCAAGTGAAGTCTGAGGAGCTCAGGGGATGCAAGGAACAGAGGGAAAAAGCGCAAGGACTCTGCTGTCACATCCTGAGGCTGGAAGCAAGTGTGAACAAGGGGAGGAAGGACCATATATAATCCCAAGGCCACACCCCAGGGATCCCGCCTCAGCATGGCTTCCTTGCCTCATGAGGTCTAGGGACAATCTCAATCCAAACCACAACATTCATTCCTTGAACGGTATTTTCAGGAAACACAGGTAGTAATAGATTTTTCTTTTACAAAATTACATGGAGAATTTAGAGGTAACAGTGAAGAGAAAGAGTGTTGAGACATTTGCCATCTTCAGCACCAAAGGAAACTCAAAATTTTAAAATTATGAACAGTTGATGATCAAGTTTTTTCTATTTTATGTACTATTGTTCTCTTTTTTCCCTTTCTACTATTTTGCTGAACTTAGCATATCAGAGGATGGAATCATTGTTTCCCTTCTCACATAAAATAATGACGGATGAATTTAATAAAAAAGAAATACTAGGTTGTTTATCAATTATTAATGACAAATACCATGGGTTTGTGAACATATACTGTGTGCCAAGACCATGTTAAAGGTTTATAGAATAATCTGTTGTCATTAGAGACCAGGTTAGACTTCACTACTTTTTTCATGATTAAACCCACCTAAATCAGGAATAATAATAAAAGTGAATATTAAATATATTTAAGAAATATCTTCTGCTCTATACTGCACATGCAATATCTTTCTGAAGGAACTGGTAGTTCCTCAGAAACAAGAGGGAAAGATAAAGAAAAGCTTTTCACTTGCACTGACTAACAGTAATAATTAAGACTTTTTATTTGTAAAGTGCTAGGTACCCATGGAAATTTAAACCTCCTACTTCCATTTAGAAATAAAGGACACATATAACATATAATTATTCTCAATAAATTACTTTAACATTGAATTTCAGAAACTTAAAGAATAACTTTTTATTTTAATAACTTGTAAGAACAAATTTAAGAGATATCCAGAGTTAAAAATTGAAAAGACTAAATCCTTTGAGTGCAACTTTAATCCCAGATCAAACAAGGCCTGCTGGTCTAAAACCTAAAATCAATTTCATTATATATATCAGAGCTGGTCCTGTTTCCTTCCTGACTTATTGAAAGCAGATGGTTTATATAGAAGATAAATATTTTAATGTTAACTTTATAATGGGCAGATTGAATCAATGTGTCCAACAATTTCTGTATGGATTATTCACATTTTAAAATGCCTTTTGTTCCCCAAGGCTGGGATCAACCCACATGTAGCAAGCATTAGTTTTATTTTAATAAAGGGAGTATCTACAGTTTCACACACAAAAAAAATTCTTTTTACTATAGCATTGTTTATTTATTAATTTATTCTTTTAAAGTCTTTTGACACCCTGGGATTATTAGGAGTGCATTTCAGAGCTGGACATGGTGGCACAAGTTTGTAGTCTGAGTACTTGGGAGGCAGAGACAGAATGATCACAGATTCAAGACCAGACTCAGCAACTTAGTGAGACCCTCATCAACTTCGCAAGACTCTCATTTCAAATAAAAAAAATTGTACTGTAGGTGTAGCTAGGAGGCAGAATGCCCTTGGATTCAATCTTTAGTACCAAAATAGGTGCATTGCAGCCCCGAGACTGAGGTTGTGAAGGAGGTAACATAACTGAGACTATAGAGTAATAAGCTGGAGGCGTGTTCAGATGAGACACAAAACTGGGACAGTCACATAGATTTTTCTGCCTTTTTCTGAAGCTCCCGAGAGTGGTCCTGGGGCTGTCAAAATCAGCACAGTGTTCTCACCCTGGAGGGAGGAGCACGGATGTGCCTTGTCAACCAAATTACACTGCAGTTCAAGAGGCCACTGCAACACTCCCTGCCCCTCAGGAAATGAGTGTTTACCTCTTACTTACCTTGCAGTGAAAGCAATTTCTTTACATTCTAAATTTCAGCAATGTGTGACGTCAATAATTTGGGCGTGACTCCTTATCTGCCCCATGTCTGTGAACAGAGGGAGCACTGCAGCAATTTAAATTTGTTTCCGCTTTTCTCATGTTTCCAGTGTTGGGTTCCAGTGATCTCCTGCACAAAGCCCTATGCCAGCTGATTTCTCATTCAATTACAATGGACTGCTACCTGTTCTTAATTTCCAGAACTACCCTAACTCAGTTAGAAAGCTGACTGTCAATGTATTGAATAATAAAGAGAAGTATTGCTATCAAGCAGACTGGAAAGAATCTCTGGTCTGTGAGACAATATGAGATAAGTGAAATTAATAATATTAATCAATTACAAATTATTAACAAAATATTATTTGCTGGGCATTGACTGATATACCTTACAAAAGTTGTATCAAAGTTTTTTCTACAACTCTGTAACATAGATGCTATTATTTTCCCATTTAATGATAGGGAAGTTAAGCTAGGAACAGTGATGCATACCCTTCCAGTACTTGGAAGGTTGGGACAGGAGGATTTCAGGTTCAAGGCTAGCCTCAGGAACTTAGCAAGACCCTGAGCAACTTAGTAAGACCGTGTTTCAAGGTAAAAAATGAAAAGGGTTGTAGGTATAGCTCAGAAGTAGAATGTCCCTGTCTTCATTATCTTTCACCAAGCCAAAAATGGGGAGAAGGAGGAGGAGGAGGAGGAGGAGGAGGAGGAGGAGGAGGAGGAGGAAGAGGAAGAGGAGGAGGAAGAGGAGGAGGAAGAGGAAGAGGAGGAGGAGGAGGAGGGGAAAAGAGATGTCTTAAAACCTGATCATGGCCATATAGCTAATAAATGGAAAAATTAGATTGTGAACCCAGGTAATCTGGTTTTATCCACTTTTCAATGGTATCTTGATAGATGGCTTAGAAAGCTCAGAAGCAGAACTATTGTTTAGATACTTGATTGAATTCTTTAGTGATTGGAATAAGGCATCACTTCTCAATCTAGAGAGATTCCCCCATCCTTCCCTGGGGAGGGGAGGTATTTGAAAACATTTTGACAGTATTTAAAGGCATTTTAGATTAATACACCTGGAAGTGGAAATTGTTGCTAGTATTTACTAGCTAGAGAGGCCTGGACGTCTCCATCAATAAAGTATAATATTCTTTATGATGTGCAAGGTGCAAAGGAAAGAAGCCCTGTAGGAGGCAGCAGGAGCTGCATTTGCTTCCACAACAGACGCATGTTGCCCTTAGGGCACACTCTGTGCCAGTATTGGGAATGACCTAGGAAGATTTGGGAAAGCTCTGATTATTAATATATTTCAAAAGAAATAATTGGTATATTTCAAAATAGTTGTGTCAGAATGGTGGCAGAAATGGATAAAGAAAGGACTTGGTTTCTGCCTAAAACAGGCAGCTATTCCAATGTAAATCAACCTAGCTCAAAGTAATTAACTAGTCAATAAAGGAGGGCTAGGGCTTCTTCTTTCTAAAGACAGATCTACAAGATCTAGGGAGGATGGGGCAGGGTTTGACCTTGCCCTTCATGAAAGGAGACACCTCACCACACCTTGCTAGGGGAGGTACCTTACAGGGACGTTCACTATGTCAGAGTCACGCAAACAAGATGGAGGTCATGGATATAAAAGGCCAAGTCCACGTGTAAGCCCTTTGGTGTACTCATTCGAGTCATCCCCTCATGCCATCTTGGCATGGGGCTGTATTTCTATTTTCTGTATTTCTATCTTTCTAATAAACTTCTTTAAATCTTCAGCAGCTGTCCAAGCGATGAATACTTATTCTTAGCTTAGGACAAGAATCCACGGTTTTTTTGTTTGTCTCTTTGTGTGGTGGTGGTGGGGAAATTACTTCTCCCCACACACACACCATGCACATTTCACCCCCCGCAACAACTGGACCAACTCTGGGGCCAAAGTGTGAATTCACTGAAAAAGAAATCCAGAAAACAATTACATTTATAATAGCCTCAAAAAACAATAAAATACAACTCGGCACAGTGGTGCACACTTGTAATCCCAGCATTCCGAAGGTGGAGACCAGAGGATGGCGGTTTGCAGACAGCCTCAGATACTTAGGGAGGCCCATCACAACTCAGTGAGACCCTGTTTCAAAAAATAAAAAGAACTAAGAAAGCCGGGTGTGGTGGCGGACACTTGTAATCCCTGCACTTGGGAGGCTGAGACAGGAGGATAGCGCAGGTTCGAAGCCAGCCTCTCTAAAAATAGGTGATAGGTGTCTGGGAGCGTAGCCAGGGAGGTAGAAGGATTTCCAGGAATAAACCCCAGTTCCATAAAAAAAAAGGACTAAGAAATAGGACTGGGGGTGTAGCTCGGAGGTAGAATGCCCCCAGGTTCCATCGCCAATACTGCAAAATAAATACTTAATAATGAATCTAATTAAGGAGGTCAAAGATCTCTACAATGAAAATTATTAAACACTAATGAAAGAAATTAAAGATCTTAGAAGGTGAAAAGATTTTTTTATGCTTGTGGATAGGCAAATAAATATTATCAAAATGGCTATTCTGCCAAAAGTGATCTACAACGTCAATGCAATCCATATCAAAATATCAATGTCATTCTTTTTCTTTTCTTTTCTTTTTTTGGTGGTACTGGGGGTGAAACCCAGGGGCATTCTACCTCTGAGCTACACCCCCAGTCCTATTTTGTATTCTTTATTTTAAAACAAGATCTCAGGGTTTCATTCAGTTGCAAAAGACCTCACTAAGTAGCTGAGGCTAGCTGGGAACCCCAATCCTCTGGTTTCAGCCTCCCAAATGCTGGGATTACAAGCCTGTGCCACCACCCCCTGCCCAAAGTCATTCTTCACAGATCTAGAAAAATCAATCCTAAATTTTATGTGTAATGGCAAAAGACCCAGAGTAGCCAAAGCAATTTCATCAATAAGAACCATGCAGAAAGCATCATGATACCTGACTTCAAATTATGTTACAGAACTACAGTAGTAAAATTAAAAAGAATAGCATGATATTAGCACAAAAAGAGACACATAAACCAATGGAACAAAATAGATGTAGAAACAAATCTACACACTTATAGTCAACTGATTTTCAACAAAGATGCCAAAAAGATACACTAAAGAAAAAGTCTTTTCAGCAAATCATGTTGGGAAAATTTGTTATTCATTTTAGAAAAATGGAATTAAATCTCTACCTCTCACCCAGCACAACAGCCAACAAAGGTGGAACAAAGACCTTGAAAGTAGACCATAGACTTTTAAATTACTGGAGGAGGGCATAGGTCTAATACTCCAACATATAGGCACAGATAGAAACTTCCTCAGTAAGACCTTCAAAGCTCAGGAAATTAAAACAAGAATAAATGGATGACATTAAGCCAGACAGTTTTTGTACACCAAAGGAACCATCAAGATTCTAAATACAAAGCATACAGAATGGGAGAAGGCTTTTGCCCATTGTCCCTCTGATAGAAGACTAATATCTAGAATATTCAAAGTATTTAAAAGATTTAACACGAAAAATTTAAATAACTCAATCAAGAAATGGACCATTGAACTAAAGTGTCAAAAGACACTTTACAAACACCAATAAATATACAAACACCAATAAATATATGAAAACATCTTCAATATCATTAGCAATCAGGGAGATGCAAATTAAAACTACTCTGAGATTCCATCTAACCCCAATAGAATGGCAAGCATACCGAAGCCAAATAACAACAAATGATGGCAAGGATGTGAGGAAATTGGAACTATTCTACACTGTTGGCGGGATTACAAATTAGTGCAGTCATTACGAAGATGAGTGTGGTGATTCTTCAGAAAACTGAGGATGGATCTACCATACGATCTGGCTATACCACTCCTGGATATCTTTCCAAACTGAATAAAATCAGAATATTGTAGTGATACATGCATATCCATGTTTATAGCAGCACAATCCATAATAGCCAATTATGAAACCAACTTAGGTGTCCATCAACAGATAAGTGGATTACAAAATTATGGGATATACAGACAATAGAAATCTACTTAGCAATAAAGAAGAACAAATTATGTAATTTTCAAGAAAATGGATCGACCTAAACAACATTATGCTAAGTAAGATTAGCCAATCACAGAGAGTGAAGGGTCATATGTTTTCTCTTATATGTAGAAGTTGGGAGTAATAGGGATATAAAAGACACTTTAGATAATATAAAAGAAACCCCACAGAGGGAGAGAGGTGGTCAGAGGATGGTGGGAGAGAGGGAGAATTAATGAGGGTAACACTTCCACTGATAATATGAACACGTGTGAAAATACCGTGCCAATATCAATATCATGAAAGGGGAAGGGGGAGTGGGGAGGAAGCTTCGGGAAATCTCACCAACTACTGTGCGCATGCATGTCTGTCATTATCATTTACTACATGATGGTCTGAGATTATAAGACTATAATTCACCAAAAAAGTATAAAAATTATTTGAGAAGGTAAGGGGAAATATTTATGCTTTCCAGTCTCATCTATGTTGTTGAAACTGATATGAATTTCTTCTTTTAGAGACAGAATAGTTTTTCATTATGAAACATTTTTTCACTCATTCATCTTTTGACAGATACATAAGTTGATTTTGTTTCTTGGCTGTAATAAACCAGACAAATATTACTTGATATAGCTTATAAAGAAGCTAAAAGATTCTAGCTCATAGAAACAAAGTGAAAGAGTGGTTTCCAAAGGCAATGTAGTTGAAGGATTGGGGGATGTTGGTCAAAGTACACAAAATTTCAATAAGACAGAATAAGTTCAACATGGTAACTACTGTTAATAATAATATATGGTATATTTGACTATTGCTTAGAGAGTAGATTCTAAATATTCTCATTACACACACACACACACACACACACACACACACACAAAATAAATATATGTGGTAATTTAGGAGATTATGTTTCAGTATCAAAAATGAAATGGATTTGGTTAGCCATCTCAAAATATATACATGTATTAAAGCATCATGTTGTACACCATTAGTATATATAATTTTACTTTCAGTTAAAATAATCTTTAAATATAGAGGTTGATATGAATTCTTACCTTGGAATTGAACTTACATCTATCTGGTCAATTAGTTAAAATGGAAGATCCTTCTATTCTAAAATCTACTACATCCTCAACAAATTATACTTTGTATACTCTTCAGATTATAAGAAGAAAAGGCAGTCTCTATGTTCTTCTTCAAAATATCCCTGTGAATCTAGACTAAAGATATTATCCCAAACCAGTGGACAGACAGAAAGGGAGGTGACCTCAGCTAAGCACCTGCTTATAGCACAGGGTAGAGCTCATTCTTCAACTCTCATCCAGCCTGGCTTTTCAAGCAAGGAAAGTGGTCCCAGGATGGCAGTGTCCTCTGCCTTTAATAAGACCAAACTCAAATAATCTTGGAGAAAATAATCTCCAATCTCAACTCTAGGAATTTACATAAATTAAAACAAATAAATATGAGCTGAAAACACATAAAAATTAATAAAAAGCACAAGGAAGTAAGACATGAAATTTTTCTTTTTCTCTAGTGATTATTGTAGCAGAGATGCTACTTTATACCAAAATCAAGAGTCCCTTTTCTTTCTGCTTTTCTTTTAGTCAGACTAAAGTTGTCAGCTTCCACCACAGTTATGAATATGTGACTAAGCTCTAGCTTCCATAGTATCAGCAAAACAGTATCTACAACCTCTAAGCCTGGCCCATAATTCCTTTCCATATCCCATTTTTCATGTTCTTTCTTTCCCTTTAGCAGACAGTGGTGCCAGGTGACCTTAAAAACCATCAAATATAGAGGGCAGGACCTTCATGCCAACTTTTCAGCTATGTGATCATGTGGGGCAGATCAGGGAGTCTTCACAATGCCTACCGAGTAGGAATACTTCATTGCTATGGGGAAGGGACTGATTCATATGGTTTATTCTTCCCTTGGAAGAGGTTCAGGCTAAGAATTCATGTCCAGACCTGGTAGAGTATAGCAAGGGATACACAGTAACTGGACATCTGGCTGGATGGAATTCTGAGTTCTAAACGAAGGGTGAAAATAATGCATCATTCTGTTCTCTACAGTTTGGCAAAGATTTCTACCTTTCCACTAAAATCTTCTCCCCGGATTTTCGTTAGCATTTGGCAAGGTGACCTTTCCCAGCATCCTTGGCTGTGCAGCCATGTGACTAAGTTCCCACCTACAAATAGAAACAGAAGTCACTGATGCCACCTGCTCACCCGGCCTGTAAAAATCTCCTGCACTAACACATTTGCCCAAATGCTTTTTCCTTTCTGACTGACTTAGATTGAGAGAAATCCCAGGATGATTTGAAAACTGTTTGTTAAAAATGACAGAGCCTCATCACAAAGCAAAGTTGTCGTGAACTAAGAATTTGTTCATCTCACCTGGAAACTAACAAGAAAGAAATGTGTTATTCTCTCCTTTCAACCAACAGAATGAGAGCTTTATTGATTAAAGCTGTTTAGCTTTGCCTATGGTACAAACTTATTATCTAGGCATATCGTGTGTTATCCTTTATTGGAACCCAAGTTTTTTTTTTAATTAATTTATTTTTTAAATTGGTGCATTGTAGTCATATATCAATCACATTGGAGTACAAGACTTGAGAGGATATACAAGCACACATCATCCAATTAGCCCTCCTCCAGCTCCCATCCCATTCCCTCCCCCTCCCTCCATCGCACACTTCTTTGGTGATTTACTTTGATACATTTGTTTATGTACCTCCTGCGTTTTAAAGAGGCTCCGTCCTCCAGTATTACATACCCTCTGATTGGTCACATTAGTTGCTTCACTATAGGGCCCTTTCTATAGCTCAACCTCTTCCTGTTGCCCTTTTCCTCCTAGTTATTGCTGATTAAGAGAAGTGTCTGATTTATATTTTCTGTGATATTTCTCTGTGCATGCTGCGTTGCAAGTACCGATCCCACTCTTGATGGTCCCAGTAGTGGCCTGGCTACTCAGTGGACTGATCCAGACCTCGCTGGCTCAAGCAGTGGCCTTGCCTCATGGGAGGCCCCAGGTCTAGTCTCGCTGGCCCCTGCACCGGTCCAACCCCTAAGCTGGCTTCGGTCCTGGCCTTGGAGGCCGCAGGAGTGGCCTTGCCTCACGGCAGGCTCCAATGCCGGCCTTGCTGGCCCCAGCATCGGCCTCACCCCTTAGCAGGCTCCAATCCCGGGCTCGGAGGCCTCAGTACCAGCCTTGCCTCATGGCAGGCTCCGGTGCCTGCCTCGCTGGCCCCAGCACCGGCCTAACCCCTCGGCAGGCTCTTGTCCTGGCCTCGGAGGCCCCAGTACTGGCCTTGCCTCATGGCAGGCTCCGATGCCGGCCTCACTGGCCCCAGCACCGGCCTAACCCCTCGGCAGGCTCCAATCCTGGCCTCGGAGGCCCCAGCACTGGTCATGCCTCACGGCTGGCTCCGATGCCGGCCTCGCTGGCCCCAGCACCGGCCTAACCCCTTAACAGGCTCTTATCCTGGCCTCGAGGCCCCAGTACCGGCCTTGCCTCAAGGCAGGCTCCGATGCCGGCCTCACTGGCCCCAGCACCGGCCTAACCCCTCGGCAGGCTCCGATCCTGGCCTCGGAGGCCCCAGCACTGGTCATGCCTCACGGCAGGCTCCGATGCCGGCCTCGCTGGCCCCAGCGCCGGCCTAACCCCTCGGCAGGCTCTTGTCCTGGCCTCGGAGGCCCCAGTACCGGCCTTGCCTCATGGCAGGCTCCGATGCCGGCCTCGCTGTCCCCAGCACCGGCCTAAACCCTCGGCAGGCTCCGATCCCGGCCTCGGAAACCCCAGCACGGGTCATGCCTCACGGCAGGCTCCGATGCCGGCCTTGCTGGCCCCAGCACCGGCCTAACCCCTCGGCAGGCTCATATCCTGGCCTCGGAGGCCCCAGTACCAGCCTTGCCTCACAGCAGGCTCCGATGCCGGCCTCGCTGACCCCAGCACCGGCCTAACCCCTCAGCAAGTTCCGGACCCGACCTCGGAGGCCCTAGCACAAGCCTTGCCTCATGGCAGGCTCCAATGCCAGCCTCGCTGGCCCCAGCATCGGTCTAACCCCTCTGCAGGTTCCAATCTCGGCCACGGAGGCCTCAATAGTGGCCTTGCCTCACAGCAAGCTCCGATGTCGGCCACTGGCCCCGGTGCCCGCCTAACCCCTCAGCAGGTTCCGATCACTGTCTCTGTGGTTATTATTTCAAAGGTTCCAGGTGTAATGTATCATATCTCTGCCTCCCCTGAGTACTGGCCACTGGCATTGCCACTGCCTCCACCGTTTCAAATCCTTCCCAGGCTCTTTTTCCACTCTGAATGTTGTCCAGTGTTCCTAAGCATGCGTGATGGTAGCATTCAACATTTGATGTAATTTCTCCAAAAAAATAAAGTTGGTAAGATCCGGTTTCTGCTTCTCCTGAATACAAGTCTCCACCACCATCGCGGAGAACTCTTTCAACACCGCATGGCGGAGAACTCTTTCTCCTTGGTCTCCGCTAAACTCTCTCCTTATATGTGATGTCTGAGATTCTTAACAATATAGAGAAATAGCAGTCCTCTTTCACGGCGAATTTTTTCATAAGTTCCAGTGCATTTAGATAAGTTTTGTCTGCATATCCAGTGTCCTGGCATCCATAACGGCTTTCTTATCTCCTCTCCGATATTTTTCTTTATCTTTTTCTGTTCTGGGCCAGGTTTCTCCAGGGGTCTGGCGTGCTACTCGCAGTTCGGCCCGGGGCCCAGAGTCCCGTGACCCGGGCCCCAGCTGGCGTGCCCCGCGACCCCCTGCCCAGAACTCAGCATCTTACTGGGCCAGGTTTCTCCAGGGGTCTGGCGTGCTACGCACAGTTCGGCCGGGTCCCAGAGTCCCGCGACCCGGGCCCCAGCTGGTGTGTCCCGCGCGCGACCCCCGCCCAGAACCCAGCTTCTTACTGGGCCCGGAACCCAAGTTTTAAACCTATCTGACTTATGTAACAGCTTACAATGGCAATGACTTACATTCATATATTACTTTTATGTTTCACAAATTCTATTATTGTATTGATACCTACCACGGTACTTGGAGACAGTTATGAAACAGCATCTGTATCTTAATATGTATTTATTATTTTCTAATATTTTAACAACTCAGAAATCTAAGAAGTAAAGCATACCATTTGTCAGAGATACCATAGTAGCAACCAGTCAGATATTATGCAATATGCCTATATATTTTTCACAAATGAAGTCAAATGCATGTAATTAATTTTGACATATATATCCTTACTCAACAACATATTTTCTATTAGTATTATTTTTACTCAACTTTCTGAATAGAAGCTTACTTTGTATTCTATTATAGAGATTTACTTACATTAATTAACCAAATTACTAAGAAGGAATTTTTTTTTCAGTACTGAGGATAGAACCCAGGGGTATTCTACCTCCGAGCTACACCTGCAGCCCTATTTTTTATTTTTTATTTTGAAATAGGGTCTCACTGAGTTTCCAAGGGCCTCTCTAAGTAGTTGAGGATAGCTACGAACCACGATCTTCCTGTCTCGGCCTCCCAAATGCTGGGATTACAAGCGTGTGCTGCCACATCCACATGTCTTGTTTCTTAAAAGAATTTATTTCATTTAAAAAATGCAGTTGCGCCAGGCGTGGTGGCGCACACTTGTCCCTGCTTGAGAGGCAGAGAGAGGAGGATCGCACAGTTTCGAAGCCAGCCATACTGGCTTAAGAGACCCTGTTTTCAAATAAAAAAAGGATAAAAATGGGTGTGGGAGTGTAGCCCGGAGGTAGAAGGGTTTCCAGGAACCCCAGTACCACCAAAAAAAAAAAAAAAAATGCATTTGCAAACAAACATCTTATACCTATACATTTACATACATTTTTAGTTTCTTCTGGCTCACAAAATTGTTGAGTCAAATAGTATTAAATTGTTATGAATTCTGTCAAATTGCCCTGTACAAAGACACTGGTAAAAAGCTCTACTAATGTTTGGTATATTTCTTATTCCTTTCCTAGTACCTGAAATTATTAATCATTTGAATATTTGGGAAATAATAAAATTTAATATTAGTAATTTATACACTTGCATTTTATATTTTATTAATAAAAATGCTGAGCATTTGGTTTTTGCAGGCAATCTATATTTATTTAAAAATTAATTTACTAATAATTCCCAAGTTTCTTCTTTTTTTGTCTAAATTCATTTATTTTTCTGGTGGATTTAGAGAAGTTATTTATTTATATTTTGAGGATATTAAAATATTTTATTTTTGTGAGCTGGGCGTGGTGGCACATGCTTGTAATCAGCATTGGGGAGGTTGAGACCTGAGGATTGTGGTTCGCGGACAGTCTCAGCTACTTAGTGAGACCCTCTGCAACTCAGTGAGACCCTGTTTCAAAATAAAGAATAAAAAATTGGGCAGGGGGAGTAGCTCGGAGGTCAAATGCCTCTGGGTTCCATCCCCAAACCCGCAAAAAAATATTTTATTTTTGCATATTGCCAATGACAAGTTTTACTTACAGAAAATAAGGTTTGAAGAGGTTAATTGACATATCTAAGATGCATGTAACAAAATCATGATCAGATAATAAGTATTGTAATGCTTGTTTTCCTTTGCTTTTAATTAACCTTTATCATCCTCTTTCTTGATATGAAACATCCATAAATTCAGTAAATAGATGCAAGAATAATTGTACTTTGAAGACGCATTTCTTCTGAAATATTTTTAGAACACACATTCAAGGGGACCATATCTTACTCCATAGAAATTAAATCTTGTTTGTTTCTTCCTAAAAACCAAGTACCTTATGGAATTTGTTGCATACACTAGGTAGTTTTTATAAACATATGATTAAATGTCCTGTATCCTGTAGTTAGAAAGAAAACAAACAAAAAAAACCAACGAGCATGGTGGCATGCACTGGTAATTCCAGTACTTGGGAGGCTGAGACAAGAAGATCATGGTTTCACGAACAACCTCAGCTACTTAGTGAGGCTCTCGGCAGCTTACTGAGACCTTGTTTCAAAAAAAAAAAAGAAGTCGAACGTGGTGGCGCACGCTTGAAATCCCCACGCTTGGGAGGCTGAGACAGGAGGCTCACACAGGTTCAAACCCAGACTCAGCTACTTAGTGAGGTTCTCAGCAACTTGGTGAGACCCTGTTTCCAAATAAAATATAAAATAGATCTGGAAGTATAGCCCAGAGGTAGAAAGCCCCTGGGTTCCACCCCCAGTACCACCAAAAAAAAAAAAAAAAAAGAATAAACAAATAGGGCTGGGTATAGCTTGGAGATAGAATGCCTCTGGGTTCCATCCACAATAAAAAGAGAGAGAAAGGAAGAAAGAGAGAGAGAAAGAAAGAAACAGTCTTTGCATTCCAACAACTACCAATCCTGTGACAATAGCAAATGAAAAAGAATATATAATAATAGAATAGGATACATATTATGATAGAAATAAGCATAAAAAAATCTCACAATGTTCTCCAGTTCCTTCCATCTTCTTGCAAATGATATAATTTTGTTCTTCTATATTGCTGAGTAGAAATGCATTTTCCATAATTTTGTAATTCATTCACCTGCTGGTTCCATAGGTCAGCTATTGTTAATGTGCTGCTATGAACATGGGTATGCATATATTACTGTAGTTCTCTGCTTTGACTCCTTTGGAAAGATACCCAGGAGTGGTATAGCCAGATCATATGGTGGATACATTCTCAGTTTTCTAAGGAATCTCCGCACTGATCTTCATAGTGGCTGAACTAGTTTGCACTCCCACCAACAGTGTAGAAGAGTTCCCTTGCCAACATGCATTGTTATTTGACTTTTTATAATACGTGTGAGCTAGGGAGTATTTGGGATACCAGAGGGACTTCAGATAATGGAGGAGAAACTCTGTGGAGCCACAGAGAAAGGGTAGGGGAGGAGGAAGACTGGGGTCCATTAATGGCAATACTACCATCTACTCTGTGCACACATGTGAATATAGCATTATCAATCTGGGTACTTGGTATTGGGAGGGAGGAAAGTGGGGGAGGGGGGCACCAAGTACTGTGTGCATGCATGTCATTGTCAACATGCTTCACATGATGATGTGAGACTATAATATACCAATAAAAGCACCCCCCAAAAAAGAAGTAGGCATAGAATATGATACCTATGTAGTTGTCAGAAATAATTGGTAATGATTTCCAAATCTCCTTTCTCAAATGCATTAGCTAGGAGAACATAATATAACAACATAACTTAACTCTCTTCTGATGAGGCAGTGAAAAGCACCCTGGCTTTGGTGTCAGATATACCTGGGCTGGGCTGAGGGTCCAGCTTCACTGCGTTCTAGCTGAATAATCCTAGCCTGATGGCCTCGGTGAACCAGAACTTCTTTATCCATAAATATTATTTGGAATGTCTGTATTCTAGATTGTGACTAGCTGGCATAGTCTATACAAAGTGACTCACTTCTATAGTCCTCACAAACCTGCCATCTTATGCCCATGATCATAACTTTTAAAAACCCATTAGTAGTTTATTATCCTAATCTATTTTTCCTTGTTAGCAGATCTCTGGAGAATTGGCAGCATTCATTTATCATGAGAATGTACACAGAACAAGTTACAGACAGAAATTATGTACTAAGAGCTTAAATTTTTCAAAACTATGTGTGACATGTAGCTTTTATACTCCCCCTAACATAGGAAGCATTAATAATATAAAATACAGAGATGCTATTTAATATGATTTATGTAAATTCTGAAATGATGTCTTTCAATAAAGATTACATGTTATTATGTTGCCTGTTCTTAAATCACATTTATTTTCCAAGTGGGTGTTAGACACACATTACCTATCAGGGTGCAATAGTCACCGTGAGTGACTGACTACTCTCAATTCACTGAAGCTCCTGTGCTTTGGAATTTTTCACACTTCTTGCTATGGGGCTGTGACAAGGACAGCCGCTGGGGGGGTGTTCACATTTCTCAGGATGCAATTCTTCTCACTGTTGTAAGGAGCATCCTCCCCAAACCCCTTTGGTCCTGGAGGATAATGAGAGTATTTTTCTATTTTTGTCACTTTTTCAGGAAACTTTGAACCACCCTAATTTGTGTTATGTTCAATTACTTATGGCTTATTTTTGCCATAATGAAAATGGAAATTTCATCTACTTTACTTTTAGAAAATACATTGTGTGTTTCCCAAATCCCTAAATAGCTTAATGATTCTGTGGTAGAACAAATAAACATATTCATAAACAATGTTTTTCTTTATCTTAAACTTAACTGGTGCTACCAAATATTCTACATTCATTTTTTCTTAAGTTTCACAAACCCTAATTTTCATGTGCATCCTTGCTAAAGCAAAGTTCTTTTGAATTTCTTTTTTTCTATTATTTTACTATCAAAGCTACCATAAAAGTGGACCTACAGCTTAAGAAAAATCTCAACAATTGTGTTTACAAATGTAAAAATATAATAGGCGATCTTTTCAAACTTGTGAATTACTATCTTTCAAGAACTTTTTTTTTTTGTGTGTGTGTGTGGTACTATTGATGAAACCCAGGGGCCTTCTACCTCCGAGCTACACCTCCAGCCCTATTTTTTATTTTTTATTTTGAAACAAGATCTCACTAAGTCAAGGAGGGCCTCACTAAGTAGCTAAGGCTGTCCACAAACCACCATCTTCCTGTCTCAACCTCTCAAGTACTAGAATTACAAACTTCTGCCATCATGCCTGCCTTTGGTTTTTATATTATTATTGTTATTATTATTATTATTATTATTATTATCATTATCATTATCTTGCATTACTGAGGATCAAATCCAGGGGCATTCTACTTCCAAGCTACAACCTGCGTCCTATTTTTTAGTCTTTTTATTTTTTGAAACAGGGTCTCACTGAGTTGCAAAGGGCCACAATCCTCCAGTCTCAACCTCCTGAATGCTGGGATTGCAAATTTGCCACCATGCCCGGCTTAAATTAATTTTTTGACCAATAACTTCACCTCAAATTTTTGATGACTATGCTGATATTGATGAAGTAAAAAAAGATTATAAAATTTCCTTATGATTTCTTAAAATTAAGCAACAAGAAAGCTAGAAATTTTTTGATTCCTTTATTTGAAGACATCAAAATTCATTCTTCAAAAAACTCAATAAGGCAAATTTAAGCTTTCTTCCTTTCTGGTAAAGTATAGAAAGCAAAAAAATATATTTTTTTCATTATAGTCAGCAAAATAGTACAAAAATATAAACAAGTGATATATTAAAATATAATCAATCAGAGCAGTACCGTACAGGGATAATTTATGCATATGTCAATATTTTCCTCTTATTAGAATAAAAGTGCTGCTTAATTTTCTCTAAAAGACTTATCTTTTTTATTGGTGTATTGTAGTCATACATCTTAATGGGGTAGAATATGGTAGAGGCATACATGCACACGTCACTCATTTAGCTCTTTCCCATTTCCCACCCCATTATTGTTCCTCTCTCTTCTCATGTTTGGCTTGCTGATTGACTTTGATATTTTTGTGAATGTACATCATGTATATTAGGGAATTTCCCTCTTGCACCATCTTATCCCTTCAGTTAGGTCACCTTATTTGCTCATCTATGGTTTCTCCTATGACCCTTTTTTTCTTAGCTTCCGCATATTAGAGAGAGCATTCAATTCTTTACTTTTTGTGACTGGCTAATCTCATTTAGAATAATGTTCTCCAGTTCCATCCATTTCTAAATGATGTAAGTTTGTTCTTTATAGCTGAGTAAAATTTCATTGTGTACATATCCCATAGTTTTGTAACCCATTCATCTGTTGATGGATATCTTAGCTGTTTCATAACTTGGCAATTATGAATTGTGTGCCTATGAACATAGATATGCATACATTAGTTTGGTAATTTGGTTTCCATTCTTTTGACTAGATACCCAGAAGTGGTATTGTTGGATCATGTTACATTTGTTCCCATTCTTCTAAAGATCTTCCAAACTGTTTTCCTAAGTGTTTGCAATAATTTGCAATCCCACCAACAATGTATCAGAGTTTCCACTTCTCCACACCTTGGCCAGCATTTACTGGTGTTTGTGCTTTTTTTTTTTTTTTGGTGGTATTGGGGTTCCTGGAAGCCCTTCTACCTCCGGGCTACACTCCCAGACCTATTTTACATTTTTTTATTTGGAAACAGGGTCTCTTAAGCCAGCAAGGCTGGCTCTGAACCAGCATGATCCTCCTGCCTCGGCCTCCCAAGCTCGGGGATTACAAGTGTGCGCCACCATGCCCAGCTCTTGTTTGTGCTTTTGATGATTGCTTTCTAGTTAGACTTGGGTAAAATCTCAGGGTAGGTTTGATTTGCATCTCTCTGATTGCTAATAATGTTGAACATTTTTTCATACATTTATTGTCCATTTTAATTTCTTCTTTGGTGATGTGTCTATTTGCTTCACTTGTTCTTTCTTTTGTACATTTAACCTTGACTTCCCCACTTTTATCATAAGTCCTAGAAAAGACTCAAATTTTAACTCACAGAGGTCGCTTGGTCCTGGGCATTACCCAGAGGAGGTAGAAAAATGGAACATCTGAAACTTTCTAATGTGAGCTATCAAAAATCAAGCACAAAGAAAAATATAACAAAAATTTAAGAATAGAGCTGAAAGTTTTTCAAATTTTAGTATAACTACAAGCTCACAGAATCAAAAAGTGCAATAAAGCTCAAGAAGAATAAACTGAGCAAAATTATAATAAAATCACTTATCAAATTTCTGACAAATTCTCTATAACATTTTCTTTTAGTGATAAAAAGAAAATACTAAAGACATTACATAAAAAAATGCAAGCCAGATAATACAATGTCATTCAGGCACTGAATGAAACTGAATTCTGTTTCCTGCAGGTTTCTACAAAGCACAGTATAATCTTACCCTATGATCAAGCAGTTGTGTTCCAGGTGTTTATCGAGCTCAGATGAAAACTTGTAACTGTGTAAACATTCTCAGGAATTTTTAGTGATAATGTATCAATGTTGACTTATTAGTTATAACAAATGTACCACGCTGATGCAAGATATTAAGATCAGGGCAAACTGTATGATAGGGCAAGACTAGGGCAAAGTGCGTATTTGGGATGAAGGCGTATTTGCGAACTCTGAACAATCTGATTTTACTTTGAATTAAATAAAAATATAAGGATGAAAATTTTAGGGTCATTGCACTGGTTTATAGAAAGTAAAGATTCTGTCTTCCTTTACAATTTAGTAAAACTTTTTTATAAATCTACCTGGGTTTGATTTATTCTATATACTTTGATTATAATTTCTTTTTTTTTTTTTGGTGGGTCTTAGGATGGAACCCAGAGGTATTCTACCTCCAAGCTGTACCCCCTGCCCTATTTTTTATTCTTTATTTGAAACAGGGTATCACTAAGTTGCAGAGGGCCTCACGAGGTAGCTGAGGCTGTCCGTGAACTGCGATCCTCCTGTCTCAGCCTCCCGAATGCTGGGATTACAAGCATGCGCCACCACACCCGGCTGATTTTAATTTCATGATCTTTTAAAAGCCATTTATCTATCAATGTTTGCTATTATAAATAGAATTTTTGGTACTCTACACTTCTCTATAAAAAACCAACAACAACAAAACCAAAACAAAACAAAACAAAACAGAACTTCTGTTCTTTGAAAGCCACCATGAAGAAAATGAGAGGTAAGTCATATAAATAAGGATAAAATACTTATGATGCACACATTTGATAAGCAACTTCTTTCTAGATGAGAACATATATATTATATATATATATATATATATATTCATATGTATGTATGTATTTATATATATTTTAGCCAAGAGCTGGAAAAGACTTAAATGTTAATCAAGTGGATGGATAAACAATAATAGAGTATTATTCAGCCACAACAAGAAGAAAACGCTAAGATACATAAACATAGACAGATCTCAAAGGTTTAATGCTAAGCCAGACACCAAAGGATCCAGAGTGTAGTCCGAGATGTATAAAACTTACAGAAAGATGAAACTAACCTTTGATAATTCATAGCCCACCGGGGAGTGTCTGACTCCAGAAGAGGATGGCCTGGCAAATGACTCGTGAAATCTCTTAGGATGATTTTGTTTATATGTGAGGAGGGATACATGTAACTTATGCCCCAATAAATTTAATTTAACAAATTCAGGTTAATAGTATTGTTTATATATGAGACTGGGAAAAATAAAATATGTAGCAATACATAAAAGGACCACACACACAAGAATACATGCATTTCTGTTGATTGTCAGTGCAGATCAGCATGTCTCTGAAGGACTATTTAGCAGTATCTATCAAATTAGCTCAGTCTTTATTTTATTCTACAAAAAAGTATTGAGAGTTTTGGATATACCTTGTTATGGTCACAAAGCCAGCTCATGAATCTTCAGCCCTAGAGTGTGGAGAGCAAGCATACTCTAGGAATTAGAAAGAAAAAATTATTTCTAAGCATATAGACATTGACATAAAAATTGCTATCATTCCATCTTTTTATTCAAGTCCCGACTTCATAAATAATGATCGCTAACATATATGAGAGCTTATTTGATATAGGCACGATGCTAAATGATTTCAATTAAATGCATTTTATCTTAATTTATTCTCACACCTCTATTAAAATATTCACTAATCTGGGTGTGGTGCTGCACACCTGTAATCCCAGTGCTTGAGAGGCTGAGATGAGAGGATTGCAGATTTGAGGCCAGCACTGGCAACTTAGAAAGGTCCTGTTTCGAAAAAATAAATAAATAAATAAATAAATAAATAAATAAATAAATAAATAAATAAATAAAATAGAACTGAGAGTGTAGCTTGGAGGTAGAATGCCCCAGAAGTTCAATCCATAGTACCAAAGACAAAAAGGGGAGATGTTCACTATACTATGAAACCTATTTTGTGGGTGAGAAATGCCAACTTTAAGACATTCTATAATGTGTCTAAGAAATATCTTTTATAAAAGGGGTAGAGCCGTCATTCAAGACAGGGTGTTTGATCTAAGGCCTCTGCCTTATGCTGATGGTTCCCAGTTTCTATTCCTCATCATAAACCATGGGCAACTTGAGAGAAGAGAGGAAATGGTGCAAATGATGAGTTAATGATTTTTTTTTTTCTTTCTGTAGCACATGAGAATTGAACCTAGGGACACTCTATCTCTGAACCATACCCTGGGCCCTATCTTATGTTATTTTTTAAGTTTTTGTAACAGGGTCTTGTTAAATAGCTGAGGTTGGTCTCAAACCTGTGATCCTCTTGTCTCAGCTTCACAATTCTTGGGATTGTAGGCACGCACTAGCGTACCCAGCTGAGTTAATGATTCTTGATGTTACACAAAACAGTAGCTGTAACTTGTGAAGTTCTAATGATGAGGGCTACATTTTATATCCCTGGGATTTAATATGGGAACTAATACAATAAAGAAACATTAAGTGTACCCAATACATGGACAGTTCTGCCCCACTCTTTTCCACAGTCCCTGTGTTGGCCCAAGTGCTGGCCTTTACTTCTGTGTTGATAACTAAACTTCCAGTTAGAGATCTGTGCTTTTCTGCCAGATATTTTCTTGTATGCTTCTCTTGCCATTGCTGACTAGACATACTCCCTGTCTCTTTGCTCTTAAATATTACATTTTTAGAAGTTCTAACAAAAGATTAAATTGGAAAATGAAGTGATAAAAGTAAAATTTATCAGCTGGGTGTGGTGGTACACGCTTGTAATCCCCCCACTTAGGAGGCTGATACAGGAGGATTGCACAGGTTTGAGGCCAGTCTCAGCTACTTAGTGAGGCTCTCAGCAACTTAGTGAGACCCTCTTTCTAAATAAAATATGAAATTGCTCTGCGAGAATAGCCCAGAGGTAGCCTCTGTGTTCCACCCCCAGTACCACCAAAATAAATTAAAAATACGTTAATTAATTAAATTAAAAATTTAAAATATATAATTTATCATAGATAAACCACCTGTCATATTCTAACAAATGGAACTGAGACTTTGGTTGATAATGAGACTGGCTAAAATGGCCCTAATTTCTTCTCTAACTGGAAAGGTCAGATTCCTGACAATATCTCATGGTAGGAAAATATATAGTTGAAAAATGAGAATTTAGGAGGAAAAGTAACAGGGATTAGACATAGTAAATAAAAACTTTTAGTATATGAGAATATAATTTATATTCATTCAAATTTATATTCATCAACATTTGAGTGACATTCCGTACATATCAGATGGCTAAAAGTAAGAACTGCAAAATTACTTCCATTTACTATCTCATGCTTTCTAGAAGATGTAAGAACTTATTCTCCTAAAGTTTACACGTGTTCTCTGAAAGTTGTTCTATGACTATGTTGACTTCTTAGATACTGAGAGAATTGAACTGTTTTTTCTTGTATTTTATTTCAAGATACCCAATGCTTGTTCCAGCTTTAATCTTTTAAGTAGACACATAAAGTGCTTCTTTCAGTATTGCAGTGATTCACTATTGTAGAAATTTTACTATTTCTTTGTAACTATTTAACCATTTTGGATTCTACCTTAATTTTGTATCATACACTCAATAAGATCCCAGCACATTTCCACTGGTGCTCCACAAATTCTTCTTTGTTGTGGTATCTCTTACCCTAGTACAAAGCTTTTCCCACCTGTCCCTAAAGCACAAATTAGTGCCTTCAGATGACACTGGATTTAGCTGATGGCTGGGAGAGATTAGCTCTACCCAGGATGCAAATGAGATTTAAACTTAGTTTTTCAGCATGCTTGAATTTTTTTTTTTTTTTTTTTTTTTAGGGGGATACTGGGATTGAACCCAGGGGCATAACAAGTAGTTACACACCCAGTGCTTTTTATTTTTTTATTTTGAAAAATGGTCTCACTAAAGTACTGAGAGTCTCACTAAGTTGCTGATAATGCCCTCCAAATTACAAGGATCTTGTCTCAGCCTCCCAAGTACTGGGATTACACATGGAGGAACCCCTACTCGAATTTGAGTGGCTGGAATCTGAGAAGTAGGCCTGTGAATTTGCAATAGGACACATCCATAATGGGATTAATGCACACCTGTAAGAGGTGGAATAAAGAAGAACTTAAACAAAATTCGCATTCAAGAAAATAGGCAAAAACTCAAGAAGAGAAACAAAGGGAAGAATTTGCAGCTGAGATGAGAGAATTGGAGCAAGCAAGCAGTTCCACTTTTTTTTTTTTTTTTTTTAGTCTTTTTATTTTTGAAACAGGGTCTCTGTGTTGCTAAGTAGCCGAGGCTGTACCCAAACAGTGATCCTCTAGTCTTTGCCCCCTGACCTCCCAAATGCTAGGATTTCAAGCATGGGCCATCACGCCCATCCCGAGTTACACCCTTTTTTAAACCGGTGTATTTATTTGAATGTGGTGGCTAATAACTGTAATCCTAGTACTTAGGAGGCTGAGAGAGGAAGATCGTAAGTTCAAGAATTGCTTTAGCAACATAGCAAGACTTTAAGCAAGTCTGTTTTCAAAGAAAAAAGAAAGAAAAAAAGAAAAAGTTAAAAGGGCTGGGAGTGTAGCTTGGAGGTAGAACACCCCTTGACTCAATCCCCAGTACTATCACTAAAAAAAAAAAAAAAAAAAAAAAAAAAATGCATATTGTCCCTGAAGAAGTAAAACACCATGTCCCTGAATGCCTCCTTTCTTTTCCTTAAAACTTAATTTGAGTCAGGGGTACTGAGCCTGGGCCAGAAAGTCCAGATGCATATTATCTTGAAGATCTCTAAGCACTGGCTGTCTCTTAGGCACATTGGGAATGAGTTAGTGTTCTCTGTAGGACGATACTTTATTTCATGTATGCCAAGACAGTGACTCCACGGGATGCTGGTCATTGAAGCAAACCAGTGCTGATGACGTGACTGCCTCTGCCCTCTGCGGCCTAACATATAAAATCCCTCTGTGAGCGAGGATGGGTGAAGAGCTGAGGGCCCCTTGGAGGGGATGCACACCACTTGTCCAGTCGGCTGCCACTGGACAGCAGGCTCCTCCGAGGGAGAGGAAGCGCTGTTTGGCAAAGCACGGTGAGGAGCAATCCCTGACCTCTTGTAATTGTTCCCAGTAAATCCTGTGTCTCACATGTGGTCTCTGGTTACTCTTTTTGGTCGTTTAGTAAACGTCCCCAATGGGCTCTGGACATGACAAAGGCAAATGTGAGTTTGTGCTAAATCTGTCCTGAAAATCTTGGTAAAGGATTTGCCAACCCCTTGGTAGGGATTGCCATGCTGGTGGGTAGAGGAGGATCAGCTCTGAAGTGATTGTCTAGTTCACAAGAGTCAAGGATGATACCTTTTACCAAGCACTCAACTTCTTTCATTTCCAGTGGGAAAGTGTACTGTAACTACTAATTATGATTCTCAGGTAATTTCACAGATCCTATGATTTCACAAAAAATTCTCCCATTCTTTAGAAAAGAATAGTAAATAATTGTTTTTTCCAGGAGGGATGCAAAATCATTGGGTGTGCTCAGTCTTCTCTTTTATATCCTGTAACTCAACTGCTGTGCTTAAATTTGGGTGAGATTTATTCTAGGAATGTTACCAGAGACAGTGAGATGAGTATTATCAGAAAAAGTGAGCTTTGAGACTGATCTTTACAAAGATATGTGTATTATTGAAGGAAAAAAACCCTGGAATATTCAAAGGCCTTGAGCCATCATGAATGTGATAAAGTCTACTTCATTGCTCATAAAATTTAATTCCCACTGTTAAGATACATTGCAGCCTAGATACCATGATGTATTTTTCAGTGTATATCTGATCTTTATTTTTTAATTAATAATACATGGCAGCAATATCTGAGAGCTGATCCATTATTTATATGGCTCTTTCAAAGAGTCACTCATGCATTATATATTCCAACAGAAAATTCAACTTATTTTATTTGAAGTTAGTTTTCAATAGAAAATATATTAAGATGTTATCTTGTAAGGAAAATAGATATGCTGAAATTCACAACTCTCCCAGAAATGTACATGTCCTGAGTACAGACAGTTGTCAGCAATTCAGTGGTTCAGATTCAAATTTCATAGAGATTTACTCTCAATTTTAAAAAAATTTTATTTAGCCGGGCGTGGTGGCCTAGGCTTTTAATCCCCGCGCTTGAGAGGCAGAGACAGGAGGATCGCGCTGGTTCAAAGCTATATATATATATATATATATATATATATATATTTTAGATCTGGGAGTATAGCCCAGAGGTAGAAGGATTTCCAGGAACCTCAGTACCACCAAAAAAATTTTTAAAAATTTATTTAAAGGTAAAGGAGTAAAGCCATGCATGGTGGCGCAAGCTTGTAATCCCAGTACTTGGGAGGCTGAGACAATAGGATCACAGGTCGAGGACAGCCTCAGCAAATAGTGAAGTCCTCCACAACTTAGATCCTGTTTCAAAAAAATAAAGGATAAAAAATATGGCTGAGAGTGTAGCTCGAAGGTAGAATGCCCCTGGGTTCGATCCCTAGTACTGCAAAATAAACAAATAAACAAACAAAACAAACAAACAAACATTTAAAATAAAGGTAAAGGAGCATTCCATAGATCAATTTAGGGCTAACAACAAAAATTAAATTAAAAAAGGATAAAGATACATTTTTAAATATTTCTCCAAATTATTCATGTCATTTTCCAGTAAAGCCTAAAACAATTAGTAAAGCACTGTGTATTTTTAAACAATGTTTTAACAAGATGGTCTATAAAAATTTAATTTAAACTATATTCACTAGAACTTAAAGTGTAAAATACTTCACCCCATTTTTTTGATACACAAAGAATACATTTGCCAGGCTCTTTGATAGCTTTCTTTTAAACAATACCCATTAGCATTGTTATTAATTTATTTTCTTAGTGATACTCTTCAGAAATACTAGAGATAATTAAAATTTGGAACAAATACAAAATTAAAAACTAAGGGGGAAAGAGTGGGGGAAAGTGCTGAAAGAGAGGGTAGAACAGCCAGGCATGGTGTAACCTCAAGATTTGGAAAAAAAAAAAAAAGATTTGGGAGGCTGAAACGGGAGGATTGCAAGTTTGATACCAGCTTCAGCAATTTACACAACCTTGCTTTAAAATAAAGACATAGCCGGGCGTGGTGGCGCACACTTGTAATCCCCGCGCTTGGGAGGCAGAGACAGGAGGATGGCGCAGGTACGAAGCTAGCCCCGCACGCTGGCTTAGGAGACCCTGTTTCCAAATAAAAATGCAAAAATAGGTCTGGGAGTGTAGCCCGGAGGTAGAAGGGCTTCCAGGAACCCCAGTACCACCAAAATAAATAAATAAATAAATAAATAAATAAATAAATAAATAAATAAATAAAATAAAGACATAAAGGTCTGGGTTGTAGCCTGGAGGTAGAATGCCCCTGGGTTCAATCTCCAGTTCCAAAAACTAATTAATTAATCAATTAATAAGAATTTTAAAAGAAAGAGGAAAGAATGATATAAGCAGATACTAATCTTTATATGATTATAATTACCTCACTTATTCAATATTTATCTAACAATACATAGGGCAAATTGCACATCTAGAGATTCAAGGCACATTCCTGAAGATAAACCACAGTTTGCCTGTCTCAGAACTTTCTACCTCTGAGATGGTTGTAATTTTAAGATAAAACTGTTGTGTCATTTGCAATTATTGTAGCTATATTTTCCCCTGTGGCACTGAGGATTGAACCCAGGGGCATTCTACCTCCAAGCTATCCCCCAGCCCTATTTTTTATTCTTTATTTTGAAACAGGATCTCACTATGTTGCGGAGGGCCCCACTAAGTACCTGAGGCTGGCTGTGAAGCTGTAGTCCTCCTGTCTCAGCCTCCCAAGTCCTGGGATTACAAATTTGCACCACCAGCCCAGCCTTATTGTAGCTATTTTCAAAAGGATTATTGTAGCTATATTTAAAAGGTATACTGAACAGTCACCTTTCAGTAAGTGTTATAGTAAATATATCTCCCCTACAAAGGCAAGAAGAGCATTATTTGGACTGAGAAATTTCCAGTGAGTAAGGTCTTTTTAAATATTGTCTTTATAGCATCAAGGATCAAATTCAAAATAGGAACATTTAGCTAGACGTGGTGGCTCACGCTTATAATCCCAGTATTTGGGAGGCTGAGAGAGGAGGATGCCAGTTCAAGGACAGCCTCAGCTACTTAGTGAGGCCCTTTGCAACACAGTGAGACCCTGTTTCAAAATAGGGATGGGGGTGTAGCTTGGAGGTAGAATGTTTCTGGGTCCCATCCCCAGTGCAGCAAAAAAAAAAAAAAAAGGAATATTTCCAGCCATGTACAAACAATTATGCATGGTATAGACTACTTGATAATGATAATAAATGATTATATTACTGGTTTAAATATTCCCTATGGTATAGTTTCATCATTATTTTAGAGTATATTCCTTTTATTGATTAATAAAAAAGAAAATCAATGGTAAAACAGACTTGGGCAAGTCTGTCAGGAGTTATCCCAGAAGATGACACTGGTCTTAGGAAATAACAGATGCTAACATGTCATTGTCCCTGCAAACCTTCCAGTGGAACAAGACACGGAGGTAGAAAACACTGATATCAGTGATCCTGACCCTGTGTGGGCCTAGACTAATGTGTGTGCTTATGTTTAGCTATTTACAAAAATAATTAAAATTACGTGTAGTATATATATGTATATATATGGATATATACATACATATATATCCATATATATACATATATATATATATATATATATTTTTTTTTTTTTTTTTTTTGCGGTACTGGGGACGGAACCTAGGGGCCTTCTGCCTCTGAATTACACCCCAGCCCTACTTTTATTCTTCATTTTGAAAGTAAGTTGCCAAGGGCCTCACTAAGTAGCTGAAGCTACCTGCAAACTGTGATCCTCCTGTCTCAGCCTCCCGTGTACTGGGATTACAAGTGTGTACCACCACACCTGGCTAAAGAAAATACATTTTAAAAACAATTTTATGGTGCATGTCTGTATTCCTCTTGTATTTGATTTAAATCTGTAAGAAATGTCTAAATAAATGACTGCACTGTAATTATACAAATGTGAGATTCAAAGTGACCCAAACACATGCACACAGCTCTTGGCGTGCTCCCATACGCATCTTGCCCGCTCTCCCCATCCCTCCCCATACATGTTAGACAGTGGTAGTGACGCCTTCATATATGGACATAGCATTATTTGAACTTCTTTCTTCCTCAATCCTCCTAAAACATACATGTTAAAAAAAGCTTATAAAATAAGGGTATAAAGAAAGAACATATTTTGTACAGCGGTACAATGTGTGTTTCAAGATGTATGTTATTGCAAGAATCAAAAGCTAAAGCATTTTAAAAGTTTGTAAAGTAAAAAAGCTACAGAGAGCCGAGGTTAATATAGTGTTAAAGAAACCTTACTGAATTGAGTGCAGCCTCAGTGCAGTGTTTGTGACATCTACCTTCACACTCAACCACTGGTTCACCGAGAGCTACTTCCAGTCAAAAACAAAACTCAGCTGATTGTGGTGGCACACACTCATAATCCTAGTATTTGGGAGGCTGAGGTAGGAGGATCACAGGTTCGAGGACAGTCTCAGGAACTTAGTGAAGTTCTCAGCAACCTAATGAGACAATGGAACCCAAGGGCATTCTACTTCTGAGCTATGCCCCAGCCCTATGTTTTTTTTATTCTTTATTTTGAAACAGGGTCTTACTGAGTTGCAAAAGGCCTCACTAAGTAGTTGAGGCTTTCTGTGATCCACAATCCTCCTGTCTCAGCCTTTCAAATGCTGGGATTACAAGCATGTGCCACCATGCCCGGCTGAGACCCTGTTATTTTTTGTTTGTTTGTTTGTTTGTTTTTTGTTTTTTCAGCTTCTCGAAAGGTGAGATTACAAGCATGCACCACCATGCCTGGCTGAGACCCTGTTTCTAATGAAGAAATAAAATCAGTCTAGTGTATAGCTTGGAGGTAGAATGCCTCTGGGTTCAATTCCCAGTACCACACACACACACACACACACACACACACACAAATACCTCTTTTGTACCACATTTTTATTGTACTCTTTCTATGTTTAGGCACGCTTAGACACACAAATACCATTGTGTTACAATTGTCTATGGTATCTGGTATTCACTACGGAAACCTGTGTACAAAAGTGCAACATAAGCCGGGTGTGGTGGCGCACGCTTGTAATCCCGGTGCTTGGGAGGCTGAGACAGGAGGATCGCGCAGATTCAAAGCCAGCCTCCCTGGCTTAAGAGACCCTGTTTCCAAATAAAAATATAAAAAATAGGTCTTGGAGTGTAGCCTGAAGGCAGAATGGCTTTCAGGAACCCCAGTACCACACACACACACACACACACACACACACACACACACGTGTAACATAAGAGCAGTAGGCTGTACCATGAGCCTGGCATGTACTAGGCTGTACAAAATGGACTTGTGTAAGTAAATGCTATAATGTTTGCCCACTTGACTAAATTGCCTCCTGATATATATCTCTGATGTATTTTCATCATTAAGCATGCAGAACAGTAGTTAACTAATTATTTTAGATCAGTGTGGACCAGTTGGTAAATTACTGTTCTAGATATCAAAGTTACCCCAAATGGTACTTAAAAAAACATGGGTTTTTCATGAATGTGCTTTATCTTTCATTTATTTATTTTTCCATATGGATCACATTTTCTGGGGAAAATGCTTTGATAAAAATAAATACCATTATGTTTAAATTTTTTGATCTTTCTTCCTTCCTTCCTTTCTTTCTTTCTTTCTTTCTTTCTTTCTTTCTTTCTTTCTTTCTTTCTTTCTTTCTTTTTTGTGGTACGGGGGTGGAACCCAGGGGCTTTTCTACCTCTGGGCCATACTTCCAGACCTATTTTATATTTTATTTGGAAACAGGGTCTCACTAAGTTGCTGAGAGCCTCACTCAGTAGCTGAGGCTGGCTTTGAACCTCTGAGGTCCTCCTGTCAGCTTCCCAAGTGTGGGGATTACAAGTGTGCGCCACCACGCTCTGCTGATATTTCTTTAAGAAGATTTTTTTTCTTTTTTTTCTCTTTTTTTTGGGGGGGGGGTCTGGAGTTTGAACCCAGGGCATTCTACTTTCAGGCTACACTCCTAGTTCTGTGTTTTGTTTTGTTTTGTTTGGTTTTGTTTTGTTTTGTTTTAAATCAGGTCTCACTAAGTTGCCTCAGGCCTTGCTAAGTTACTGATGCTGCCTCCAAACATGTGAACCACCTCTCTCAGCCTCCCAAGTACTGGAATTACAGGCATGTGCCACCATTTCTGGCCTTCAAAAAGATTTTAACCAACAGTTAAATTATTCAATCAAAATAATAACATTTTACCTTAATAACTGAAGTAGTATGTGTTCAAATCAGAAAATCTGAAAAATACTGAAAATCACAAATATTAACAAAAATCTCTGTAATACCTTTTCTAAGCAATGCTGGGATTTTGTTACATGTTCTTTTTTCTATCACATCTTTTGCATATATAACTTTTAAATAAATTGCATAGCAGATATAATTTTAAATTGTTTATTGCTTGTCATTTTCCCCCTTTTATTTAGCAATCCTAAACACTTTTCTATGACAATAAGTATTCATTCTCCTTGTGGAATTCAAGTTTTCCATAAGAATATGGCTTGAAATATATAAAATACTTCTAGGTACTTTTGTTTATTTGATAAGAGTAAATTATTGAAACTGGGAGTTGTGAAATTCCAGTATACTTCGTTTAAAAGGTGTGTGATTGTGTGTGTGTGTGTGTGTGTGTGTGTGTGTGTGTTTTCATGATTCTTCATAGAGTCGTCCAGAGCCTCACTGCCCCCTCCTGCCCCAGCCACCATAATGTTGTTGCCCTGACCATATCTACTTTGTGTTTATCAGGTACTTACATGTCAATAGCAAACACATGCTACTCTTTGCCCCAAAGCTTTTTCTGATTGGCAAAGGTTTGCTGCCAGCATTGCTGGGAAACTAATAGGGCACAAACAATGCCGGAAAAAAAGTGATGAATAAATACAGCATCTCCCCACCTGCCACTGGCTGGAATAATCTAAATGCTTGCTCTATATGCTAGCCTAGAGCAGCCCTGTAGGACTGAGCCCACTTGCCCACTGATGGCAACTTCCTTTATTTCCTTATATGTTGACATCTTTTTTCTAAGTTTTGTATCCATGTTTTGTATTTTTAATATATGAGAGATTGCCAAGTTTTTGAAATATAAATGGCAAGATATCTGGTTCCAATTTTAGCTTTTCCATGGCAATATTTTCTGATGAGCTTTCACCACCTATTTTTAAAATTTCTTTTCTCCATTTTCCTTCAATTTTTAGGTACTTATTTTTATAAAAAGTGAAAAATTTTTTAGATATTTGAGGAATTATATTTTATTTTGCAAGTGACACAGAATTAACCTTTATCTATTTTTTTTTTTTTTTTTTTTTTTTTTTTGCGGGTCTGGAGATGGAACCCAGGGGCATTAGAACTCCGGACTACCCCCCCTGCCATATTTTTTTTTATTCTTTATTTTGAAACAGGGTCTCACTGAGTTGCAGAGGGCCTCACTAAGTAGCTCACTAAGTAGCTGAGGCTGTCCACGAACCGTGATCCTCTAGTCTCAGCCTCCCGAATGCTAGGATTACAAGCATGCGCCACCACTCTTGGTTCACCTTTATTTACCTTAATCCAATACAAAGGAGATATTTAGGCAGATCTTTTTATATTGTATACATCTTATTTTTCCTTCTTCCATTACAGAGCTGCATACAGATTGTGTGTGTGTGTGTGTGTGTGTGTGTGTGTGTGTGTGTGTGTGTGTATGTTACTAGAAATTCCACAGAGAGGTCTCTGAGGTAGACCCCCCAGGCCTTTTTATTTTTTATATAAACAGGTCTTTCTAAATTACCATGTTCTGACCTCAAAATGAGATCCTCAAGTCTCAGCCTCCCAAGTACTGGGATTATAGATGTGTACCACTCTGCCTTGCTGGACGATTTTTTTCTTAATGCGATTTAATTCTTTGTTTGAATTTGTGCCCTCTTTACAAATCTATTCACATCAGAAAATTTTTTATTATAAAACTATAATTCATCCTCCTGAAGCTGCAAACAAGAGCGTGGCTTGCATTCATTGCACACTTTTACCTTAAAGCCATCTTTTGGTTCTTTGATGACCGACTGCCACAAATATCTTTCCTCCACTGTTTTTCTAAGGGACTTCTACCAATCTGTGTTTGGGATTTTTGCCAACACATTACTTATGTGAGACTATTTTTGCCTGTTTCTTGATTTCCTTGCTGCATTCATTGGATGATGTTCCAGTGGGAAAGAGGAAACTGTTAACTTTTCATCATCACCTTCAAATTGGACATCTGATCTGTTTTGGTTACAGACTGGAAGAGCATAAATGAAGACAGAGAACTTCTGGTCCAAGCAAATCTCATTTTACACAAAGTGAAACTGAAGCTAAAATAAATAATATTCCCCAAGGCCAATACCAAATTTAATATAAATAATAAAATAAAAATCAATCTCAGATCTCTCAAATTTCAATCTGATGCCACTTAAATAATACAAACTGTTCTATTTCAAAACTTCTAGTGAAATATGTCTCAATGTAGGAGAATTGTTACGCAATCTGGGAAAATATTTGCAAATATTTGAAATATAGATGAGTTTTTCAATAAAAAGAGGCGTCTTTGATCCTAGGTATCTTTGACTCCAGAATAAAAGTATTTGGACATGAGTGCATAAAGAATTTAATTTCAGCAGGAAGAAATCTGATCTCAGCTCATGGGAATGATGCTGGGATTATGTTTTTAAACACTATGGTTGTCAGGGGACCAGGAATACCTAATTGTGTACTGCCTGCTATGCCTTTTTCTCAGGAGTTAGTAGGGGCAAACAAAAGGCAAATGTGGTTAATTCATTTCTGGGACCTTGTTTGGTATATCTACAAATTTATTCTGAGCATCTAGACTACTCTGTGATGTAGAATAAAACTTTATTTTTCTCCTTAAGCCCAAGTTTTAATTTGGTTATTCAACACTATATCTCTGCTAGATGCAGTTTTAAATGAGTGCTAAACAAAAAAAAAAAAAACACACAAATAGGACAAGTGATTTTTAAAAATATAGGCCAAATACCTACATTTATGGACCTAACATTACGGTGTAGGATGCAGACAATAATAAGATTCGTTAGTAAATAGCTAGCTACTGATTAGTCTCATGAAAACTAAAGTAGTGAGTGAATGTGGTTACCTCATGCTCCTATGTTTACAGACTATCCACGTCTGAAGAGTTCCACAGTCTGTAAGGGAAAGGCTCTGAGATTCTAAAGCTGCAGGTTCACTACAGAACATTTTAGGCTGGTGGTGTCTCTAAGTCTGTTCTGTGCTGCTATAACAGAGTACCACAGATTAGGTAATGTATAGTAAACAGATTTCTTGACTTACAGACACAATTGTGAAGGCTAGGGTGTCCCAGACCAAGGGACCAGCATCTGGTGAGTACCTTTGCTGAGTCAAAACATGGCAGAAGGCATCATAAGCTTGAGGAGGGAGAGGTATAACTGACCTTCTTATTAGGAGTCCGTTATAATGGGATTCATTCATTTCCTCATGACCTAATCACCTCTTGAAGGCCCCATCTCTCCACACTGTTGCATTGAGTGAACTGTGGGGACACACACAAGCTGTTCTAAGGTGAGAGGTGTTTCAGCTCTCAAGGGTATGTCTTATCACCACAATGTGAATTTTGTGTTGTTTCATGGTTATATTTCTTACACTTTTATTTTACAATGTAATTCTGTGCATGATCTTGGGGCACCAGTGAAGAAGGCCTGCCATGAGCTATTACTGAGAGGGACTGGAGTATAGATATTAAATAAAAAAGATGGGTAAAACATTTCTGCACAAGTGAAATTGGATTTGAAATATAATTGAAGAGAAACATAAAAGTTTGCAAAGACCTTAGGGTAGAATGTTGGAAAAAGTGTAAAAGCTCCTGGCTACAGCAAGCATGACATGCTTGAGGTGCAGAAAGGAAGCTTGTGGGGCCAGTGTTAAGAGGAAGGCAGAGTGGAAAGATAATATCTGAGCAAGGATTTGGATCATAGAGAGCCATTTAGGCCACGAAAGGGATGATGAATTTTATTCCCAGGATAAGTGATGCCTTCAAAGCTTGGGTTTTTCATGTTTTTGTTTGTTGTTTGCTTTGTTTTAAGCAAAAGAGTAACAGAATTGGTTTGTGTTTAGCTGCTATGTAGACATCATTTTCTTTTTTTCTTTTTCTTTGGTACCCAGGAACATTTTATTCATGAGCTACACCTTTGGTCTTATTTTATTTTTTATTTTGAAACAGAGTCTTGCTAAGTTGCTGAGGGTCCCACTAAGTTGCTAAGGGTGGCATTAAGCCTGCAGTCCTCCTGCCTTGGCCTCCCATGCACTGAGATAATAGGCATGGGCCACTGTGCCCGGCTAGAAGAATAAACACTAAAAACAAGGCTGGACACAGGACAAGCAACTACAAGATGTTTGTAATAATCCTGGCTTGTGCTTTTGTGAAGCCAACACATCTGGAAAAATGTAGTCATTTACGGTACATGAATATATTTCAAAATAACTGCAAATATGAAGGAAACATTTAATTATTTTTATTATATATTTTTTAGATTAGTGACCATACTCAGGACTTTAAGAAATTGTTCATCTGCAGATTCTTTATAAGTTTAAGGAAACACTGCTGAGTCTAACTAGACTATTAAAAATCCTAACTAATATGTTATATAAATTATTTTTTATACATTTCCAGTCTCTGCAAACATGCTAAATTTCGGTGGAGCTAACAGAGTTTGCTGATGGATGAGCTGTGTAATGTGACAGAAAAAAAAAATGACTCAGGTTTTCAGCTAAGAGAAAATGTTCATGATCAATTCTTTGAAATAGGAAAATCTTAGTGAGAAATGATGTTTTATTGGGGACAATATAAGGCTTCTCTTTTGAAAAAGCTACTAGGATGACAAAAAAGAGAATGAGCATTTTTGGGTAGTTTTAACATATTAGGGAGATTAAAACATACTATACCCACATTCTTATGCACAAATATATTAAAATGAAAGAATCCTGCAAGATGTAAAAAATACATATATATAATCTTTGTCATAAGGCAGAGGTATTTAAATGTTAAATGTATGGTTCAAAAAAAAATAGAGAAGTAAAACGTTTCTATGCTTGACTGGATGACCTGGCAAACTTCTCTGATGATTATTCATTACAGTCCACACTGTCGGCCCATGGGGCCGATATTCAGTCACTGACTTTCAATGCAGGTACCTGTGTGGACATTTTGGGAAACTTACATGAGGTCCCCCAACAGTACCATTTCCCAGCAAGGAAGACTTGACTCTGCCTGAACCCTTACAAAAGCTCCCCATCCCTCCTGCTTCGATGGTCAGGTCTGCCCTATTTCATTCCTGGGGTCTCTCACATAGTACTGGGGTACTAGACAAAGGTTCAAGCTCCATACATCCACTCAGCTTTTGCAAAGGTTAGGTATGTTTGTAGGATGGGAAATCCAGGATGCTTTCTTGCCACTTGATTTTTACTCTGCCATCATCATGGTGATTTTTTACCTACTGTTCATCCTGGTAGTATTAGTCATTCTGCAGACTCCATAATATCCCTCATTGGTGGCAAGACAACTTCCTCCTTAACCTAGTAGATAATAGAAGTGTTTGGGATTTCACCATAATTTAAGCTGTAAGAGCTCCACTGGGGGAAAAATGAGGGGAGGAAAAATAGCTCTATTTTCTCTGTTCTCCTTTGTTGATTGGTGTGGAAATAAGGAGGGAGTGAAGATGGCCATTGATGGTGAGCCCAGTTCTCTTCTCAAGCATATCTTAGGTAGCTCAGCAGAATGAGGACTGTTCTAAGCTGTTCAAAATGATTGGTATTTGTGTTACTTATACTGGTTCCTTGATTTGAGCTTTAACTATAATTCGAGAGAGTATAAGCAAAACTGCCCCATATGGTTTTTTTTTTTTTTTTTTTTTTTTTTTTGGTGGTACTGGGGTTCCTGGAAGCCCTTCTACATCCGGGCTACACTCCCAGACCTATTTTATATTTTTATTTGGAAACAGGGTCTCCTAAGCCAGCGCAGGCGGCTAGCTTCGAACCTGCGCGATCCTCCTGTCTCCGCTTCCCAAGCGCGGGGATTACAAGCGTGCGCCACCACGCCAGGCGCCCCATATGGTTTCAATAAGATGATCTATAGTAGTAGAATGGTCATCTGTTTGTCTAGGTGCCAATTTTATTATCCTGTGTATTTTCCTTTTGTGTTAATTTAAAACTGTCTTGAACAATGTGTGACCATGATAGTTTTTTTTTAATGTGGATGGATCATATTGAAAATGGCATATATTCAGACAGTTTTTGGTGACCCCCTACCATGATAGTTTTCAATTATTAAATCAGAAAATATAACAAACATGCAATTTTATTTCTACCATAAAATGTAAGACGTACCATAAAAATAAAATTTAGTTATTTTCTACATTACCTTTGCTTGACGTGTGTGTGCTTATGCGTGCATGAAAATGGCATATTATATTAGTATTCTAGAATAACAGCTGCTGTTAAAGAACAGTGGTGTTAGGGAAGGTACTAAGCACAGCCCACTGTCTCCCTGGTGTTACCAAAAAGAATCTTGTGCTGGATGCCAGACATGCCATTAAGTTTATAAATCCTTTCACATAGGAGCTACTTAGAATAATGCTGGTATGGCACAAGCCTTTGAGAAATCCCTGACTTCGATAATTGAGTAACACATTTTGAAATCTTAAAGATTTGAGCTTATACCTACAGGAAGAAGACTTTTAATCAGACAGAATGTAAGATAGTGAATATCCACATCCAAAGGCTTGCCTCTGAAAAGGGATGGATCTAGTCAGGTCAGAAAGACTATTAGTTAGCTGAGCGTGGTAGTGCATGCTTGTAATCCCAGCATTAGGGAGACTGAGACCAGAGGATCACGGTTCACAGACAGCTCAGGTACTTAGTGAGGTCCTCTGCAACTTAGTGAGACCCTGTTTCAAAATAAAGAATGAAAGAAATAGGGCAGGGGCTGTAGCTCGGTGGTCAAATGCCCCTGGGTTCCATCCTCAGACCTGCAAAAAAAAAAAAAAAAAAAAAAAAGACTATTGGTTAAGCAAAGATGGGAGATAAAATTCCTTATAAAAACTGTTCTATAATCCAAAAACTTCAGTAACTTATTTTCAAGTTACTCCACTGCATTTATTTCTTTAATGCCATGCTTTGTAATTTTTGCCTTTTCTTTCTGCCTTTGTAATAATAAAATTACTGAAGCATAAAATAAAAGAATAATACTAGTATATCCTTGCTCCCTGTGTATTATGCAGAGGTACACTTTTCTCAGAACCACCTAGCTATTCTAGTGGCCAGTGGCCACTATTCATGTGCCACGGGCCCTCAGGCATGCACTCAACATTTTATATTCTGGACTCCATGGAACAAGGGACAGGATGTTTTTACTACAGCATAAAGTTGATTGTATATAGTTATACTGTCCATATAGCCCTGCAGAGTTGATCTACTATGCATACAACACAAGGAGCTGGAACTTCTGTACTCAGTTTGCCCTCTTTCTGTAAGGACATACTGTACCCTCTGAGCCTGGTATAAACGTTGTCTGTCCAGTAGCTGCTAATCATTATGCCTGAGAAGGGAAAAGTACATTGGATTGAGACAAACATGCCTAGCATTTTTCTACTCTGCATGTCCCTGATGATATAACAGGAGATGTTGAAGCAAAGATAAGGGCTTAACCAGAGAAGAGTCACTGAAAGAGAAAGGAATTTATACCCACCACTGTTCTACCTTGACTTAAACTCCTCTAAGAAAACAGACTATGGATAGGACCAATATCTCTGGGGCCTGCCAGAAACCAATAGCCCAATGTTTCAGCGTGGGTAAAAGAAAAAAAGTGTGGTATATACATTTTTATGTGTCTCTAAGGCTACAGGGCTTAGGACATTTTATTATTCCTGGCCTCTACTATGGGCAAAGACAATGGATTTCAGAAGAAGAGAAGTCTTTTGCCCATAGAAGAGGAGTTAACGCCTTTGATCCTTTACGTACACTAGTGATCATGGTTGCCACTGAGGAATGCATAATACATATAGATATTTGGCCATGTGTGCGTGAGGCATCTATCATTAACTCTGAGGACACACCCACCTATAGGCTTAATTAGGATAATTATGGTAGAGTACTACCTTATGAGAAATCCCTCAGCTGCCCACACTACAAAGAGTGGTCCAGATCAAACAGTATTGCATCCAAAGTGGAGGGAAGGAAATAACAATCTTGATTCAAGATATAATGAAGGCTCGGGTTTTGAGTTCTACTCTTTCTCAGTACAACAGCCCAGGCTGGCTGGTAAAGTCACTCAGGACATAATGACTTAAAATGTACTACCACAATTTAACTACCAGTGTGCATTGTTTTTCCTAGATGAAGTGAACATTATTTCATTCATGGAGTGATTGATAGAACAGGATAGCATGTATTATGCTATCCTATATCTGGGAAATACATCCCCTTCCTGTTATTTTGAGGTACATGACCAGGGCTATGTTGCTTCTACATAGCTGGGGATCAATATATCTTGATCTTCTCTATAGTCAGTTCTCCAACTATCTGCCACACGTGGCTAAGTCTGGGTTTATAAAAATCTGGATTCCTAGCCTCAGTACTCTGTGTAAATTCCATTGATGATGTTATTTTAGTTGGACAAGATTATAGCACAATTTAAGGAGCCCTGAACTATGTAATACAGGCAATAATTTCAACTAGCTAGAATGGGAACTACGATAAAGCTCAAAGATATTCCACTAAGTCCTTTTATAGATGCAACTTTGAACAGAGAATCATAGCATGGCATTCCTACAAAATTTTAAAAAAAATTTATATTGCCTTCTAAATAACAGAAAGTGACACGATACTTAGTAGAACTACTCACATCTTGGAGATAACACATTTCACATTTAGGGATTTTGTGTCCTCCCTGGTCGAGGTAACTCAGAAAAATGGACCTTAAATTGGGTCCCTAAATAGAAATGTGCCCTGGAGGAAGTACAAGATACAGGAGACAAGCCTTACATTTGATCCCCTTTGAGCCCTTCAGTTCTTCTGAGCTGCAAGTCTCCATGGAACTTTACCAATATTGACTGGAGCTTTTGGAAGGAGGAAATGGCAACCTGAATCTGGTGATGAATTTAATTCAGGTCCAGAAAACTCTCCAAGTATTATTCAGACACTCTGACTTTGAACAATAACTTCTAGCCTACTACTGGGCACAAATAGGGAAGCCATTATCCTTGAATATACTACATTGCTGAAATTTGATCCATCCATTCTGAACTTAATAAATACCAATGCAACAAATGAAGCAAAGAAAGCACAAGAAATCTCTATCATCAAAATGAAATGTTATAATCAAGACAGAATGTGATCAGGATCACAGGTAGTCACTCAATTATAAAAATTAGGAGCCTACACTGCAGAGTGTTCCCCTACTGGCCGCTAAAAGGGTCCCATGGCTCCTATAATATGATGTGATTCATGGATGAGTTGCCCCAACTGAAAGCTCACACAGTCCACTGTCTAATAGAGTCCATGGCCAGTAGGCTGAGATTCTGGTCAGGACAATGGCAGAAAGCAAACTGGACTTTAGAGCAACCCACTGTAGAGATAAGACTTGTGGGAAAATTAGTTCAATGGAAAGTTACAGTATCTGTCTTACATACATAATGAATGTCCTTACCAAAAAGAGAATAATCAGAAAGAAGAGAGAGCTTTTACCAGGATGACAGCCACAAAAGCCCACTAGGTTTGTGAGGCATGCATTTGCAACTCATTTACCACACTGGATACATGCCTTTGGCCTTCTGTGTTACTCAAATTTCTGTCACTATAACAAAATATCTGAGATAATACAATTACAAAGAGAGAGAGTTTATTTTGCCTCACAGTTTTGGAGGATCAAGTCCATGATTGTCTGCTTCCATTGCTTTGAGCATGTGGAGCGGAGGGTGGAGCATATGGTAGAGGAAAATTGTTCTCCTCATGGCCATGGAGCAAAGTGGGAAGTCAAGGGCCCACAACTCCCTTCAAAGAGACATTTCCAATGGCTTAACCACTACCCAGTGGGCTCCCAGGAGCACCATCTTAGAGAAAATTCAAGATCCAAACTATAGTGCCTTCCTCTAGAGGTGAGAGAAGCCAAAAGTGCTATGATCACATGATATTCATGTCAAAAGTCCAATGAACAAAACAAGGTGAAAGGAGTCACATTTGTTGGGGCCTAACTCCAATACAAGTCTGGAAAACAGATTATATCCAACTAATGTCCTACAGTTGGGCTTTAAATAGTGTCTCACATTGGAAGACACCTATTTCAGGCTTTAGGCTGCAGCCTTTACTTTTATTGGCCCACTGTAACCATACGTGGCACTCAGCACATTCTGTGATTCCCTCAAAAACTCACCTGCTCCCCACCCTATATATGTTAATGAGATTAGTAGTGATACCTTTGTATATGAACATAACATTATATGAACTGCTTTCTTCATCAAACCCCCTTTTATACCTCCCCATCTCCCTCTTCACTATTCTATTGGTCTTTCTCCTCACTTAGCTGAAGTTCCTTTTGTTCCTATTTTCCCTCTAGCATATGAAAGAAAATATATGACCTCTGACCTTCTGAGACTGGTTGATCTCTTTTAGCATAATATTCTCTAGTTCCATTCATTTCCTATAAATGACTTAATTTTGTTCTTCTTTATGGCTGAATAAAATTCCATTGTGTGTATACTATTTTTTGTTATCTATTCATCTGGGGCTGCAGTCTTGGTCCACCATTAGACTCAGAAACTACCATGTCAGCCATTGAGAAACTTTGTACCATCTGCTGGTCTATCCTGACACATCATACAAGCAGATGACGTGATGGTCTTCACAGCAGGCACATCCAGCAGTATCAAGTGGGTGCTATGAGCCCCACATCGCTCTCAAGCCACCAGCCTGATAACACAAGATAATGGTAGCTGAAACAACACAGTGATGAGAAACACCACAGAACACTCTCAAATATGAATACAGCAAGGAAGAACCATGGCTGTGAGCTCCTTGCTTGGGAATATGGGAGTGGGAACAGGAAGGAGAAGACAGCCTCATTTTTATGGCAGTCCCATTTCCCACATTCAGTATCACTACTTTTTCCTTATTCTCCCTAGGAGTCCATAAGTAGCAGGTGGTTCGTGTGACTGCTCCGCAAGATATCTAAGTAACGGCCAACCTGGAATTTATGCTGCCTGAGACATCCTCTTTGCCCTAAGCTTCTCACATCTCAAGGAGGAGGAACACTGAGGAGGTTACAGGGAGGAAGGTTCCCTACCAGTTCCTGTGAAGGGGTTGAAACTGCAGGTACAGTTATGGGATTGTCAAGGTGGTCAGTAGCATCCTCTACCTGCTTGCTCTCCCGAATCATGGATGTAAAATGTGGGTACTCACTTCCAGGGAGCTAGAACACAGTTAAGTCAGAACCTGCAGAGAGGGCCAAATACACTATGTAGAAAAGAACTTCTAAAAAGCCCTGGTATCAGTGGGATGAGAACATTGGAGACCTTGGGAGGTATATGAGAGCAGATAACTAAACTTCCCTATTCTTTTTCCTCTAAGACTCTTCTGAATCAGATAAGAAGGACAATGCAATGGTTAGCATCAGCAGGGCAGTGGCTCAGGGTGACTAGCTGACAAAGATTTTTTAAAAATCTGTGATCCAGAGAATATTGGCCAAGCCCTTTGTCCTGACATAGACAGTTGTTGTCAATCTCATTGATGTCTCCCTGACACCTGTAGCTCAGAGCTATGTGTGAAGTTCCTCTGATATATATTAAATAAAAAAATCATCCAGAGTCCCATGTGTTAGAATTATTTTGAGCTAGGACATCAGTGTCAGAGAAAACGATACGAATTGTTGGTAATTAGTGCTTTAAATTTTATCTTTTCACTATTTACAATCTGAGCTAGGCTCAGACAGGTGGTTCTTTTGTTCTCCGTGTGGTATCTGCTGTTCCTCAGCATCCAAAATGCACAGTTTTCATTTCTCAGTTGTTAGGGAGTAAATACAGACGAGGTGGATATTTTTTAAATAAACATAGTCTTTCAAGAAAGCTTCACATATTTAAGTAGTGGTCCAGGCTTCCAAGACTGATCATAAAACATAACCCTAACATTCAAGCTTTTAGACTTTTGCTTATGTTATGCTTGTTTATGTTATATTGGTCAAAGTTAATCACATGTGCATTTTCTTGAGTACAGAATTTGGTGGATTTTTAAGTCAATTTAGCTGCTCCTAAAATCTAACATACATTGATAATAACAGAAGCTATATAATTTAAATTAATACTTCTGTGAAGGTGGGGGACCTAGCAGTCATAAGCACATATCAATTCTGAAATGTAGCTGAGCAAATGTTTTCAATACTGTCTCCTCTGAGATTTAATGGGAAGTCTGCTTTCACCCAAGAAATAAATCCCCTTCAGCTTTTGATGAGCACATTTGTTATTTATTCAGAGCTAATTTGTACTGTTGGTGAGTTCAATAGTGAACTGAAGAATTTTTCAAGGATACAAAATCTATGTAAATGACTATAGAACAATTATTGTAAGGGACTAGGGGAAACATGAAAATTTGGGGTGATAAAGCAGGGTTCTTTTTCTTGGGGATCTATTTTAGTCTGTTGGATACAAATCTTTAAGTGGCTTCGGCTTAAGAATGATTTTCCTTTAATATAGTTTAAGCATATATAGATTAAACAATATCTTTGATAGTTGTGAGTGATCGTGTTCCAAGAACTGTAACAATTCATAGGTACCTGCAGACTGGACTTCCCTGGCTGTGACAACAGCTTTGCTGCTAATTACCATCGTCATGCCCATGTTGCTTCTGCTGGCTAACATGCTGGATTGATTACTTTGGGATCTTTCCCATCTGCTTTGATGTCTTGGATCCTAGGTATAAAAAACCCTGGCCTGTAATACTAACAATGGCTACGAAGCTTCTCTCTTTTCAGTGGTGCATCCTATATCACACTGATCAACAGCATATTTTGAGCTTCCCTAGAAAATATGGTCATCTCATGAGTTCTGAGGATTCTGCAATATATCTTCACTAGCAAGCCTACCTGAACATTTTTTGGGGGGCGGGGTCTGGGGATGGAACCTAGGGGCATTCAACCTCCGAGCTACACCCCCTGACCCGTTTGTATTATTTATTTTAAAACAGGTTTTCACTAAGTTGTGGAGGGCTTAACTGAGTAGCTGAAGCTGTCTGCGAACTGCGATCCTCTGGTCTCAGCCTCCCGAATGCTGGGATTACAAGCATGCACCACGATACCCTTCTACCTAAACTTTTAATATCCTTGTTCTATTAATTGCCATAACAGTCCTACTTAATGTATCGGGGATGTCAATTTCTCCAAACTTCCAAATGCCAACTTCACCGTGTGCCAGCACTATCTGTATTCCATCCAGGCACTGTCAGAATGTTAAACCCTGCAACCCATGATAGTCATCCTGTCCGATAAACCCTATGTTATCCAACTCTATGGTTCACTTGAATTAATTCATTTTCTTTAGGACCCAGTCCCATTTATATTTTTCCAAATATTTTAGAAATATGTTGACTAGGTCTTCCTTCTATTTTTACTCCCTCTTTTTATTTTTCAGGAGGTCTGACTCTTCCTTTACCTGGTCATGGTACAGCTGGACCATAATTATTAATCTGGTGACCAAGAGGGAAGAAGGAAATGTATATGAGGGAAGAGAATATAATTTGCTTTGTAAACTGCTGTCAAGGAAGGAGGAAGTTCTTGTTAGGATAAGCAGCCCAGTCATGCCAAAGATGGTGCCTCTCCGGCTTCTCTTCTGGATCGTGCTGATTACCTCATAGCTTGCCAAAGGGGCCACGGGATGCCCAACAATCAGTCCCCTGATAACACACCCACTGGGGTATGAGCCACCCAATCAGTAAACGCCCCGCCCAGTACTTTGTGCTGCTGTGAGCGGAAGCTCCCTCCTCCCAGCTGCCTGATATAAAAGGGAGCTGGGCTGTCTTAATAAAGCTTTTGCTTGCTTGCTTGCTTGCTTGCTTGCTTATCTCCTACGGCTGGCCTTGGGTCTTTCCTGCGCCGACCCCCTTCATTAGTCCCGAAGACCCCTAGACCCCCTTCAGTTCTAATGTTTAACATGAAGAGATGTTCTTCATGCACAGAGATTAGAGGAATCTGCGACTAAAAATTTTCAAGTGCAAAGACTCAAAGACCCATATATTACCATCCCATTTCAGCGAACTAGCAGCCTCCTATTGGACCATTCTCACTGATTGCTCTTGTGATGGAGGAGCTATTAAGTAAGAGGTGCTTTTATAATACATAAAAATTACACATTTTAGCTGGGCGTGGTGGTACATGCTTGTAATCCCAGCATTCGTGAGGCTGAGACCCGAGGATCACGGTTCGCCGACAGCCTCAGCTACTTAGTGAGGCCCTCTGCAATTAAGTGAGACCCGGTTTCAAAATAAAGAATAAAAAAAAAATAATAGGGCAGAGGGTGTAGCTCAGATGTCAAATGTTCCTGGGTTCCATCCCCAGACCCGCAAAAAAAAAAAAAAAAAAAAAAAAAAAACATACATTTTTCTCAAATGTAAATTTTTTCATTTTCCTTTAAGGTACTATTTCTGATTAAAAATAATTGTTAGAAAGATAAAAATTGTGATCCATCAATTAGTAATAAAAGAAGAGCCCTTTGTATTAAGCATAAAAGGTATAAAAGGGAAATCTCTCAGCATAGTTGGGTTTTGTTGAGTTTAAAAAGAAAATACTGTACAATGTATCTATACTATACACATTATATATAAACATTCAGAAAAATATATAATATGTTATATATTATATATTATAATAGCTCCACATGTATATTGGAGTTCATTTGCAAAAGTAAATTTCAAGAGGCATATGCCTTTTCCTAAATTTAAAATACTTTTAGAGATTGTAATCCAATCCCTTCGTTTATATTATCCCTTCTCTATTACAGTATTGGATACAATCACTTTATTACAATTACTGTTATTTGTAAAAGTTATAACTGCGATAAAGAATAGAAACCATGGCTTATAGTAGGTACTCAATATATAATCACAGAGCAACTACATAGTAATCTATTAAAATTACTTTGATCTTTTTTATTTCAAATTCCTTAGTGATATTTCATGATATGTATGCATTGTATTTATAAAAGAAGATTTATTTTTAATTGACTCTATTAATTTTCTGTTCTTTATTACACTAGTAACATCTTTATGATTTATGTCTTTTTTTTTGCGGTACTGGGGATAGAACCTAGGGGCGTTTTACCTCCAAGCTATACCCCCAGCCTTATTTTTTTATTCTTTATTTTGAAACAGAGTCTCACTGAGTTGCAAAGGGCCTCATTAGGTAGTAGCTGAGGCTGTCTGCGAACTGCAATCCTCCTGTCTCAGCCTCCCGAATGCTGGGATTACAAGAATGCGTCACCACACCCGACTATGATTTATGTATTTTAATACATGAAATATTAACTGTATATTAGAATATTACACACATAGAAGTCGCTAGTAAATATTGATAGATTAAAAATAACTTGTTTTTAAATCTTCAATTTCTTTTCTTTCTTTTTTTTTTTTTTTAGTGGTACTGGGGTTCCTGGAAACCCTTCTACCTCCAGGCTACACTCCCAGACCTATTTTTTATATTTTTATTTGGAAACAGGGTCTCTTAAGCCAGCCTGGCTGGCTTCAAACCTGCTTGATCCTTCTGTCTCCACCTCCCAAGTGCGGGGATTACAAGCTTGCGCCACCAGTCCTGGCTAAATCTTCAATTTCTAAATTTATTCTCTATTACTTTTTTGTATCTGGTACTGGGGAAAGAACTCAGGGGCTTTCTACCTCTGAGTTACACCCCCAGCTCTATTTTTTATTCTTTATTTTGAAACAGAGTCTCACGAACCTATGAAGGGCCTCTCTAAGTAGCTGAGGCTGGCTTCAAAACTGTGATTCTCCTGTCTCAGCCTCCCAAGTACTGGGATGACAAGTGTGTGTCACAATGCCTAGCTTATTCTCGATTACTTTATAATATCATTTTTAGTATTTTCCAAAATTTTGTCAGCAGGAAAAAAGTATAGCAAAATTTATGCAAATATTTTCAGTGGCACTCACAGAATTAAATACATCTTCTAGATCCCTTAGCAGCATTTTCTATAACTCACTCCCATCTCTAGCCATTAGACAAATATGCTATATCATTTACTTCTGCTTTATATCCATTCAAGCTACCACCTGAGAAGTAGCTATACCTATAACTACCTATGACTTAATTTCTTATTTTTTCTCTTCCTCCTCCTCCTCCTCCTCCCCCCCCCTCCTCCTCCTCCTCCTCCTCCTTTTTGGTGGTACTGGGGTTCCTGGAAACCCTTCTACCTCCGGGCTACACTCCTAGACCTATTTTTATATTTTTATTTGGAAACAGGGTCTCTTAAACCAGCACGGCTGGCTTCGAAACAGCGCGATCCTCCTGTCTCCACCTCCCAAGCACGGGGATTACAAGTGTGAGCTACCACGCCCGGCGTTTATTTATTCTTTAATGCAAGTTTAACGTCTCTCTTCTATGTGTGTTTGAACTAGACTCACAAAGAAATTAACCCTAAATAATGTTTTTTCTTTTCTCCAAAAACATACATGATGTTTTTGATTCCTGAAGATTTTTATAAAGAAATACTTTTCAATGGTTCCAATCATTATGATCTAAGGTTCACCTCAGTATTACTCAAAGGTTCACAAACTCTACACGAGGTCTCAAAAGCCTGGGTTAGATGTAGTTTGAGCCTCAGGATTTACATGTTCAAATCTTGGTCTCTGGTTGTAAGAATGTTAAGAGGCAGTGAGCTCTTAAGAGGAAGGTCTTATGGGGAAGTCCTGAGATCACTGTTCTCAGAAGGGTGACCACAGGTCTCCTGGGACCCCGTTTGGTCCCTGGTCTCATGCTCTTGCTTCCTACCTCAGCGTATGGCCTCTATCTCATCCATGCTCCTGCCATGATGCTCTCCACACCTGCATGATATGATGCAGCCAGGAGGACTCTTGCCAAAATTAGTGCTATTCTGTTTGATATTTCAGCCTCTAAAATTGTGTGCCAAACAAACTTCTTTTTAAAATAATACTCAGCCTGCAGTACTTTATTTTAGCAATGAAAAATTGTGAAATACAGAGCTATCTATCATAACATCTCACAGATGGCTCACTAGTGCATCTGGAATCCTACAGAATGTTCTCTTGGAACAACTAATTATTTGTACATAGCCAGTCCTTCTGAGCTTAGGTAATATATTCTAGGCATCCTATGAAATAGGAAAGGAACATTCAGATGATCTGAAAGATATGCTGTTTTCTTGGTAATTGTATTGTGTTTAAAATGTTTCTGTTATTTGCCTTTGGAAATGTCAATTCAATTTTAATAATATTTCCTTACCACAAAAATACTACTTTCTGTTTTTAATGAAGTCTTTTAGCTATTTGTAAAAGAGTAAGTTATTATTATTATTATCATTATTATTATCTTATTTTTCTAAACAAGTGACATACTGACTTCAAGGATTTTTACTTTCCAGATCACAGCCCAAAATGATCTGGACTTTAGAAATAAACTAACTGATTTGAGGCTAGTCTGGATTTTATTCTCTTCTAAATTGTTAACCGGCTACCCATACTCTATGGAATTCTACGGTAGATGTGGAAAATAGCTTCTATATTTTCTCCCAATTCTTGGACCATGTCAAGGGGCACAGTTCTTGAGATGACCCAAAGCAAAATAATAGTTATGCCACTGGCTGAAACACATGGTCTTTGCTGTTCTTCCTGTCAAAAGTTTTCTCCAACCACTTCCTGTTACTGTTATCTGATTCTAAATATGCTCTTTCTCAAGATGTCTCTTTACTATTAATTATTTATAATGAAATCTTCCTTTATAATCACATTATGTACAAGAATATTCTTGATTCTTCTAATGGTCTTCTAAGTATTTTAATATCATAGAACCATTTAGTATTGTTTTATCCTATATAGTTTTCCACGAGAACTAAAGCAGAATGCTTAGAAGGTAGAACTTTTTGTAAGGCAGGCCCATATCTTTTCATTACTGCGTGCCTAGTGCCCAGCACTGAACCTTGCACATGGCAGGCGCATACTAAACATGAAAGATGATACTCCTTTATTAATATTCCAGAGGAGTGACACTAACAGGTTCTGATATAAGAGGGAATTAAGTGCTAAGGGAAATATGTTATTTTGCATAGGGAGTGTGGCTGAATCTCTAATCAAATAAACAATTCTGGGGCAAAAGTTGGAGCAAATTATCATAGTTCATACAGACAGGCAAAAAACAAAAATAAAATGGAGAGTTTTCGATTTCGTGGCATCTAAATGTTTTATAGTGTGGGTTGTTAAACTCATACCTATTGAGTAAGCTTCCTTTGGGCACACTCACCCCACTTGTTTGCACAGTCAGGGGTGTGGGTGGAGCAGCAGTGGTGTCACAGCAAAAGCAGAAGCTTCGTTACTTCTACATGTTATCCTCGATCTAACTGAAAAGAGAATATTAGCACATCTATTCAGCCACTGGAGAACAGATGCGAGTACATAAGGCAGGTAGAGCTACAGGAAGGAACAGCAAAAAACGACAACCACCAGTTAGCAATGAGATCCTGTGCCATCCGCACTTTGGCAACTTGATGGTAAAGAGAATTAACTGTTCTTTAGTACATGTTTATCTAGAAGAATGTAAACAAGATTCTCTTTCTCACAAAAATCTCTAAATGATTTGTCACCATAAACACAGTCGTTTCCTAATGCTTCTTTGACAAAATACTACAACTAAGTGGCTAAAACCAACACAAGTTTATTGTCTTACAGTTCTGGATGTCAGAAGTCTAAAACCAGTTAAAAGTCGAGGTGCCGGGCTTGCTCCTTTTGGAGGCTTGCTCCTTTTGCAGGAGAACTCATTCGTTAGCCTCTCTTGGCTCCTAGAGACTGCCTGCCTGAAGAGCTTGGCTTGTGGCTCCTCCCACCATAGTCTAAGCATCTAGCTCCAATCCTGGCTTCCTCACATCTCCCAACTCTGACTCCATCTTTTAAGTGCCTTGGTGACTTGTTATATTGGGCCCATGTGAATAATCCAAGTTAATCTCCCCATTTAAAGATCTTTAACTAATTTCCACCTTCTATGTAAAGAAGAGGATTAAGGTCCAGAGGATTAAGATGTGAATATCTTTTGGAGTGGTGGTGGTGCTATTACATAGAACAGTGTTACAGAATTCAGTTAAATGTTAAGAATAACAAGAAAATGAAGAAAGCCTCCCAGTAAATCACACATACACACACTTGTACTTTACTTTCCAGGTCATAGTCCAAAATAATCTGGATTTTAGAAAGAAACTAACTTATTTGAGGCCAGTGAGCTTCTAATAATATCTTCATATGTATGAATTCATCTATATGTGAATTTCTGATATATATATATATATATATATATATATATACACATACATGTATGTTTGTGTGTGTGTGTGTGTGTGTGTGTGTGTGTGTGTTTGTGTCTGTGTCTGTGTATATGTATCTGGGAAATTTTTAAAATTAAAGACTTTAATATAAAACCTGAAATTGTAAAATTAACATAAGAAAACATAGAGGAAGTGCTCCATGGCATTGTTCTGGAAAATTATTTTTAAAATATGAGTCCTGAAGTACAAGCAACGAAAGGACAAACACACAGATGAGATTAGCTCAAACTAAAATGCTTCTGTCCAACAAAGGAAACAATCAACAGAATAAAGAGATAATCTACTATCCACCTGGGAAATTTTTAAAAACACACCTGAAATTTTTTTAGCTTTGATCTAGTAAAAAAGAAGCATAACACCCTAGGGAAATAATATTATTTAATGTAAAAAATATAAATATGTTTGTCGGAAAGAAAATTCTCTAATTATTAAATGGTCATGAAGATGCAAACCATTTCATTTTTACGATATTTCGTTGCTTTTGGAAACCACCAGTTTTGTCTTAACTGCATCCAGAGTCTAAAAGCAGAAATATAGCCAAGAACAGAGGTGAAAGCATCCCGTCTACAAAGGGCACAGGGAACCAGCCACAGCAGCCACAGCAGGGCAACAGCGAATGGCTTTCGCTGTCCAATTATTGGAACACAGAGGCAGCATGAGGCTCTTATAATCTCCGCAGAGTGGGGTAATAATACCAAGGCCATCAATATGCTGCTGGAAAAGAGAATGCAAGGGAGGAAGTCAATGAATCCAAGAGTTTGATATATAGAGAAACAAGAAACCGACTGTGGCTAGCACTTTTTGTCATTCTGCAACAGAGGTAAAAATCAGACACTTGGATTACACGCTGCTGGTGGCATGCTGCCGGAAAAGCCTCTCACTGTGAGAATTACTAAGTGCCTCTTCCCCGAAAGCAAATGTGAACCAAGAGATAACCCAACATTTCAGACAGTATCACCTCCTTTAGGGAGAAAGCAGGGCAAGAAGTAAAGCCGACTTTGATTAAAGATGTGCTTGACACCAACAAGCACACACAGCCAAGTCTTTTCTAGGACATATTTTCATAAATGCATGAGCAACATTAGAATACAAGAAAGTCTTAGATACCCCATTGTGAGTGTGTGTGTGTGTGTGTGTGTGTGTGTGTGTGTGTGTGATTGTCTATATCCTCAACACAGTAGAGCCCAAATCGTGATGAATTCTGAATGCAGTTCATGCCTATTTTGGGGGATACTGATGTTCCGTTCCATAGGATTATAGCTCTGTGGGAAAGTGAGTGCGAAAACAAAGACCATTCTAGTACAGTGATCCTTCCTTATCTGCAGTTTTATTTTCCATGGTTTCAGTTACCCACAGTCAGACACAATCTAAAAATAGCAAATAAAAAAATTTTAGAAAGAGTACATTCACAAAACTTTTATTGTAATCTACTAATATAAGTATTCCATTTTATTTATTTATTTATTTATTTATTTATTTATTTATTTATTTATTGTGGTACTGAGGATGGAACCCAGGAGCATTTTACCTCCAAATTACAACCCCAGCTCTTTATTTTGAAACAGGGTCTCACTGAGCTGCAAAGGGCCTCACTAAGTAGCTGAAGCTGTTCACAAATTGTGATCCTCCTGTCTCGGCATCCCAAATGCTGGGATTACAAGCGTGTGCCACCACGCCCGGCTCCATTTTATTATTAGCTGTAGATCTCTTATTATGATTGACTTACCAATTAAACTTTATCATAGGTATATATGAATGTATAGGAAAAACAGTACACACATATATAGTGTATATATATATATATATGTATATTGTATATATGTATTATATATACACTACTTTCCTATATATAGTTTGGGACTCTCTTTGTTTTCTTCTGTAGGTTTTGGAATTTACCCTTCTGGATAATGGTGAATTATTATAAATTTATATGTATAAACTTGCCTACGATTTTTATGTACCTTTGGCAAAAAAAATCATCATTTGTAAAATACGGTTAAAGCCACATAGTTTTAAGAGCCTAGTAACGTGAACACTGCGAAATTCTTACATGGTGATTAGCACATGAAATATTTTTCTTAAAAATAAAAAAGCAGAGTAGCTATTAATAGCAATAGTAATGAAACAAAAAATAAGTCAATAGGCTATACATTACTTTATAACTTTGGAAAGGATTGTATTTTCATTCAGTATCCAAAAAAAGAAAAAGCTAGAATAATTTTTAAACTTTTAAGTGGAAAATTTAAAAGTTTATGTAATACAAAATCTTATTAAGTAAGCTAGTTTTTAGAAGTCAGTTTGTACTTTTAAACGCATCCTTGCTTTCATTTTTTTCCCATTTAATGTTTCTATCTTCATGGTGATACAAATGGTTCAAATGAGCATCTAAATGTGTACTGAGTTTCCCTATATAATGTAAACCTTATTTCGAGCTGGCAGAGACTTGACTATAACTATTCCAGTTTCCTCACTTAGATCTAATATGTAAAGCTCAGAAGTGCTAAGAACTGCTTTGTAGCCCTGATAATGAGGTGCAGTCAGGACAGAGATCTCAGCCTTCTGACAGCTGGTCCAGGTTCGCTATTTCATGCATGTGGCAGATACCACTTGCCATTTGAAGACTTTCCTTATTAACACATTTTTGTGTGCACACATAGATGCCTTTGAAGATCTGAATGCTTTGTTAAAGAACAAGAGCTGGAGAATTTATGTTGGTCAAAGTTGCTATTTTGAGGATTATGCACTCTAGCAAATGTATTAGTTAGAACATTATTTCCTCATTGAGTTCATTTACGAATACTTAAGCTTTCTAACAACTAAGTTTTGGAAAATACTGACCAAAAGTTTATGTGCAGCCTGCAACTCAAACTCTGTCTTGACCTTGTATACTGAAGCCTCTGGGTACATGATCATTATGTTAGAAGACAACAACCTTTTCGATAGTTTATTATTTCAGAAACTAGATAAAATTTTTTGTTATATGATTTCAAATTCAGAATATTATTTAAAAATTAATAATAAGGTTAAAGGAAACATTGGATAGAAAATAAATATGTCCATAATAGTTTTAAGGCTTTTCTGACATTTCACATATTTCTCCAAATTTTCTACATTATGTTATGAATAACAAGTCCAGTTATATTGGGAAAAATTCACTATTTTTGATACTTTATATTTATAGTCTTCCTTAAAAAGACTGTGTAACAAAAGCAGTTGCTGAGCAAGACTTCCTTTTAGATATCTGTTATAAGAAGGAAGAAGGGACTTTGAGACCAGGTACTATTACCCAATGGTCAAATAGATCTTCAACTTCAAAAGGTAAATTCCTAGATGAGAGATCCTTGAGAGAAGAAGAGATGTTTGTCCTTTTGGGGGTATGCTGGGGATCAAACCCAGGCTCTGTCTGCATGCTAGATAAGTGTTCTACCACCGAGCTACATCCCCAGCCCAATGTATAAATCTTGTTTGGAAGGGCTCTTCAGGTCCATGGCTGTTAGGTTTTGCTTTTTACTGGACCCATTTCTGAATCTGAGCAGAAGAAGGAAATAAATTTCATATGGGGTTTACATAACTTGACAACATATGAGCCTAGCCTAGAAAGTCTGGGTAAAATAAAAAATGTTAAAAATTTAAACTTTAGATCTTTATTAATACAGATCTTTATTTAGATCTGTATTTGTATTTACCCCCTTAGCTATTATTCCTCATTTTTGACAGATGCCTACCTTCAACACAAGAAGTAGGAGCAGTTCGGAAGACCTAGAACTGGGGGGGACAAGAAGAGCTCACGCTAGAGTTACAGAAGCCCGAAAACACCCGGAGTGTAAAGGTGAGGAGGGATCCAGACCACAGGGCGTTACGAGAAACCAAGGCAGCCTTCTGAAAAGGGGGGCGAGAGCAGCGCCTGCATAGTTTCACTTCCTCGGGTGCCCTGCAAAGCCCGGCCCGAGCTCAAGGTCAAGGTCGGCGCCACCACTGCCACCCGCTCTCCCGGGGCCCTCCCGCGGTCCAGGAGGGAGGCGCGTGTGGGGCGCGGGCGAGGGCAGAGCTCGCCGGGTCTCCAGCCCCAGCGCCTGGCTGGCTTCGCGGCCGCGATGCTTCCTGCAGCCCCCTGCAAGGCGGCCGGGAGCAGGGACCGGCCCCGCGGTGGCCCGGCTCCCCCAGGTGGGTGACCTCGCGCTCGGACGGGCAGGATGGGGGTCTTGGAGGAGACTAAGGACCCCTGCTAAACAGTAACTGTCCTGGGGCCGCTGACTGCTGCCGTCCTCCAGCTTCTCCGATGGGGAGTCTGCACCCGGGAGCTGGGAGCTCGCTTCCCATTCTGGCCAGCAGGCACCTACCAAGTCTGAAACTTCCTAGGAGCTGGAAGTTTCCAGCAGCCAGGAAAAGTTCTGTAGCTTCTAAAACCACTATGCAATCTGTGTTAACAGATGACCTACAGGTCACCTCAAAATTCTATAAGAATAGCAATATCTCCCGTTGGTAGCATCGCACATTTTTACCTGTCAAGCCTAACAAAATCCAGCTAGGTAAAATTGCTAGGGATGCAGTGAATTGGCTCTTAGGGTGTTGTGCGTAGAACCTCACCACCACACCAGGGGATAACGGGAAAAAGTCAATTTGGTGAATACAAAATAAGTTTTACATTTTTAAGTGGACATTAAGGCAATTGTATTGTTATTTTTAAGTATTTTCAACTGCACTGAGAAGTGTATAATGGTTATAACAAGGATTGAGTATTGAAAATTAAGCCTGGCATGTTGGTGAACACCTGTAACCTAGGAAGACCCTGTTCAAAATATAAAATAAAAATATGTATGGCCGGGCGTGGTGGCGCACACTTGTAAGTAATCCCCGTGCTTGTGAGGCGGAGACAGGACGATCACGCAGGTTCGAAGTCAGCCTTACTGGCTAAAGAGACCCTGTTTCCAAATAAAAATTTTATATATATATATATACACACACATACATATACATATACATATTATATATAATATATATTATATATTATATATACATATGTATATAATTATATACATATATTACATATACACATACATATATGTAATGGGTCTGGGATTGTAGGCCAGAGAAGGGTTCCATCCCCAGTACCACCAAAAAAAAAAAGAAAAAAGAAAAGAAAAAAAATGGCCAGGGATGTAGCTCAGAAATGTAAGGATGTAAAAAGTTCCTGAGCCCAATCATCAGTACTAAACAAAACAACCAAAAAATTTATCTAGGATATTAGTATTATTGGGGCTGTTCATGGCGATAAATGCAACAAGAAAATATATTCAGAATGAAATCCTCTTAATTTGCTGAACAGAATTAAGTTTTGCAACTTACCAGCATTTTTATTTATTATTTATTTATTTATTTTTGCGAAACTGGAGATGGAACCCGGGGGCATTCTATCTCCAAGCTACACCCCCAGCCCTATTTTTTTATTCTTTATTTTGAAACTGGGTCTCACTGAGTTGCAAAGGACCTCACTAAGTAGTAGCTGAGGCTGTCCTCGAACCGCGATCCTCCAGCCTCTGCCTCCCAAATGCTGGGATTACAAATGTGTGCCACCATGCCTGGCTCCTACCAGCAATTTTTAGAAATCATGTAATTTTGGCTCTAGTCACTTCTCTTGACCAGTGTATCTTTTAATAAATAAACTTTAAAAATTGCTTTTTAGCTAAAATGAGAAATATGTTTGCACAATGGGAAATGTCACAAAAGGAATTAGAGCTAATAACATCTGAAAATGCTGAAATTTTAAACACTGCATTGACCTTTGTGGAAACTCTGCTGCTTATATGAGCTGTAGCAAAGCAGCCCTTGCTAGTGTCCACAGATAAACCAGCCACTCTCGTGAGCCCTGAGCAGATTATCTTGTTTGTAATTTCAATTTAACAAACTGGTTAAATAGAATAGAGTACAATTTGCTTTAACCTTCTAGACTAAGCAGTCTAGCCAGAAAATGGCTTTTATTTCACTTGGAACTCGAGTAGCGTTTTGAGACACTTGCTATGCAGGATAATGTGGGAGCGATGTAAGGAGATTTTTATATCCTGAAGATTATTCTTCTTTCTCCCAGCATTTTCCCCAGATCCTCCTCAGTATGATCATTTAGCACTTGTTTCGGTTACTTCCTTATTTGGCAATGGGTAATGAAACATTTTCTTGTAATAAGTTGTCATCTGACGTTAACCTATGTCCATATTATTGTGATGTGTAGTCTTCTAAGAGAACTAGTTATTATTATTATTATTATTATTATTATTAATTATTGGGGCTTGAACCCAGAGACATTCTACTTCAAGTTATATCCTAGCTCTATTTTATTTTATTTTTTGAAACAGGATCTAATTAAGTTGCTAAGGGTCTTGCAACTTTGCTGAGGCTGGCTATAAACGTACAATTCTTTGGTCTTAGCCTTCCAAGTACTGGGATTATGGTCATCTACCATGCCCAGCTCTTTTGTCTTTTGTGAAACCTCTCTCTCCTCTCTCCTCTCTCCTCTCTCCTCTCTCCTCTCTCCTCTCTCCTCTCTCCTCTCTCCTCTCTCCTCTCTCCTCTCTCTCTCCCCCTCCCTCCCTCCCTCCCTCCCTCCCTCCCTCCCTCCCTCCCTCCCTCCCTCCCTCCCTCTCTCCACTCACACATAACACATAGGGGTTAGTTAGTCCAAATACTTCATTGTAGAGAGTGACTTTCCTGTGGTCCTTAAGTAGTAACTGTTTGAAAGTAATTCTCTCATCAGTTCACCAGCAACTTTTCATCTCCCCTCAAGAGTTATGTAACAATAAGACAGTGAAGTGGTGAGCATGGTTTCCCACATGAGGACATCTTTCTAGGGCTGACTTTAGTGACCACATCTGTGTAAACTGCTGGTAGAGAGTTCTGTTAACTTGTTCTTTCACAGAAGTTGGGAAGATAAAATGCTTTGTAGTAAAACAAACTAAACGTGATTCACAATGGATGAAAATTCTATTTAGAATATATTTTCTACCTTATGTTTAACTAGATAATGTCCACTAATGTCCATAAGAGAGATATTTCTTCTGTTTCTTTCTAAAATGAATGATTTTTAAAATTTAACTACTACCTCCATTAGTAGTTATTTATTAAACTACAGATTATTTCCCACTCCATACTTTTAATATTTTTATTGGTATAATTTGATGCCTCTGATGAAAGTTAAGTAACTGATATATTTCAAAACAGAAGGCATGAAGGAGTAGAACTAGCATGTTTTCTGTCTTGCCATGTGCTGGATGCTTTGAAATAGCTTGTTAATTTTTTAATTGGTGCATAGTTATTATACAGAACAGCAGGTTTCATTGTGGCATATTCTATGTGCACATAGCACAGCCTGACCAATTTCAATACCCAGTACCTCCCTCTCTTGTCTCCTCCTCCCTCTTCCTGATCCCCTTCTATGTTTCTGGTCTCCTTTCTATTCCATGTTTTTGTTTCTCTGTAGCTTCCATATATAAGAGAAAATATATGACTCTTGACTTTCCAAATCTGGATTATTTTATTTCACATGATGCTTTCCAGTTCCATCCATTTTCCTCCAAATGACATAATAATATTTATTTTCCTATACATAGCTTTGAGAAATATGGCTTGTATAGGTCTCTCCTGTCTGTCTCTGGTGGCTGGGAAAACTTGCTCTCCTTACACCAGCTCAGAATGATTGGAATTATGTCACTTCTGCTGAGATTTGAGAGAGAGAGAGAGAGAGAGAGAGAGAGAGAGAGAGAGAGAGAGAGATCTTTCATAGTATTTATGCTTGATATTGAACAATTTAATAAAAAGTAATTGATAAGAATTTCAGGCTTTAACCTCAGCATACCCTTGGGTTAGCAGGGGGACTTTTTCTACAGCATCTACCTGAGCACATATTATAGTTATTACAGGCTGCCTCAGACCCAGTCTCACTTCATTGCTTATTTTCTCTCTAATTTTAGGTAAAAACTAAATCTGTCATTATCTATGTTATTTATTAAGAAGCAAAATCTGAGAAACAGTAAAATTTATTCAAAAATTGTTTGGGGAATTAAAAGAGAAAATACAAATCAAATTATTTTCCAGATGCTGTAACAAATAGTCATTGCTTCATACATGTTAGTTATTATTTTAATTCTTAGGTCATTGGTCAATAGAATCATATTAGCATATAAAAGTAAAGTTCTTATTGAGAAATTGCCTTAGTTTGGCTTCGGAGACAACTTACTGAATAAAGCAATCAAGCTCCCACATCAAAAAAATTTAGGGGTTATGGCTTCCTGTATAAAGAAACTGTCATATCCTTGGGGAAATTATTGTGGTTGATAGTTCTCAGAGGAGAAGAAAAGGAATCCTTAATGAGAAGAACTAAGGAGAGATTGATTAAAAGAGTATTAAACTAGACCTCTTTCAGAGAAGAATAAAACAAATTTAAAAAGACAAAAGCATAATCTATTTTCCCATATCACAGAGTATCAATTGTAACTCAATTTCAATTGATATAAAAGTTTACATAAATTTAATATCAAACAAAAAATTATTGAGTACTTCAAATTATAATATGATGAAGTTTTCTTACCAAAATCCTTGCTGCTGAGTTAAAAAAATACAATCTAAAGTAATAAGCATTATTTCTGCCAAATGTAAATCAAATGTTTTAGGAGTTTAAATGGCTATTACCTAATAAACTTAGTTATAGTTGCTAGTCTATTATTTTCTTCATATAAAATAAAATATAGTAATTTTGAAAATAGTTATGAAGCAGAACAGAAAGAGTGAATATTACAAAAATTATTATCTAGAAATGATATTTGGCCTTGTATTTTTTCTATTTTAAAGAAAAACAATAGTATCTAAGTTTTACTCCAGCAACTGAGATAGTACAGGTGGTGAGACATCTCAGATATTGTTTGGATTTATATCCCTTCTGTATTTGTTTTTCACTCAGAGAAAAATGAGTTATTTAGACATTTGCCACTGGATAGAAAATTTCCTGCTGTTTCCAAGTGTTATGCACTGAAATAATCCAGAAATACAATTTCCCTTGGTAATCATGACAAGTAATTATTCAGTGCCTTGGAGTCTTTTATAAGATTTTCTTTGTATCTGTTTCATTATAATAAGTTATGTTTTATTATACTCTGTGTCATGTTTTCCTTTATTTTAAACTCCTCTGCCACTTTGTTTGTATTAGCAATTCCCATTGTTTTATTTTATCTGTGCTGCACATTATAAACACATAGTGTAAAGTGCAAGAGTTCCTGACTTGGAATTTCATTTCTTATATTTCTCCTTTTTTCCTTCTCCTCTATTTTTCTCCTCCTCATCTTTATTGTTCTTCATCTTCTTTTGGTTTGATATCCCTTCATCCTTTGGTCAATATTCAATTCCTTTTTAGCCTGACATAACTTAAGAGAAATAAAATAATGTCAAGAACCCTTGAAATAATGGTGTTCTTTTAATAGCTACCTTTTATTTTGTTTCTACTCTGAGTTCATATGAATGAACATCATGCTAACTTACTAAGTGAGAACATCAAAAGAATAGTGCCTACTCTGCACAAAAAATTCATTTTTAGTATAATTATATGAAAATACTAATACTTTGTTGTGTTCTTACATCTATGAAAGATTTTCAATTGTTTAAGTTGAAACATATAAGTCATCATGTTCTTTTTTTTGCCTCTGTGTGTGTGTGTGTGTGTGTGTATGTGTGTTAATAAAAATTGAATCCAAGGGCATTATATCTTTGAGATATACCCAGAGCACTGTAAGTCCTATCTTATTTTTTACTTTGATACAGAGTCTTGTTTAGTTGCTGAAGCTGGCCTTGAACCTGTGATACTCTTGTCTCAGCCTCCCTGTACTGGGATTACAGGCATGTACCACTATACCCTATTCAACATGTCTTTTTAAGGGATGATGACAAAAGGCTACAGTTCTGCAATATTACAGGAATGACACTGTAGAATATGTTTAGTCAATGTCTAAAGAATCCATAAAATTTGTATATTTTGCATTGGTTGGTCACATTTTATTTGGATTTAATATATATATAGTTTTAAATCTCATGAGATAGGATGCATTTTAAATAGTGAATTACTGGGTCACTATTGGAAAAAGTAAGCTAGAAAATTGAGGCAAAATTTATATTGGTTTTAATTAATAAGCACAAATCTTATCATTTTTTCATTAAATGCTTAGATCTTTCACTATTCTAAGCCCTTGATTATAAGTCAGAGATCTTTCTCTTATCATGTCCTGTGGGTTTATACCCATATAGAATGGGTAGAGTTTAACTATTGAATCATTCAAAGTCCCAGAAATAGATACATAGGCTAAGAATAAGTTCTTGATTGCAAGCCAGCCAGCCCACTAGATGTTTAATGGTCAATGACATGCATAAGTTGGACTTACACAGAGTTGTTATGCTCAACATAGCTCTTCTTTCATTTAAAAATATGAGATTTTTGTCAGTGTAAGATCAATATTTGATCTGATATACAATGCAGGATGATAGCCAGCTGCTTTTTATGAAAGATTATCATACAAAAGATGTGAGGAAAACATTGGAGAGGTTTCAAAAGAGGGGAGAATCATCTCAATGTTTGATTTTCTCGTGCCAGGACATGTAAGATACAGCTGCATGTGTTATGATTTAGTCTGCCCATGATATGACATGTGGTGCCCTTACATTTACCTTTTTTTTTTGAAGGGAATTAAAGAAAGAAATTAAATTAGGCCTAGAGTACCGATTAGTTAGAAGAGGTAGATTAAAATCTACCTCTTCTGTACCCAGAATGTCTTCTTTAAAGCATTGTTCTTATTAAAATATGTCCTCTGTGTACTACCCATTGAAAATTAAACAAGCCAAAAATTAAGTGTATTTCTTTTATGTACTAAGAATACAGTATGAGTAAGTCCAGTGGTCATCCAGATAAGAATATTTTGAGTTTCCTGGTTTTGTTACTGAAGTTTGAAGAATTCCATGCAGTTTTTTTTTTGAAACTTCACCTATAACTGTTAAGAAATTGATTCATGTAATGATTAATATTGTAAGAATTAAGTTAATTAAGATGCTTAGAGCTTTGAATTGTATTGTTATAAAATAATAACAACAATATTTCTCCATGTTTTCTTAACAGGACGTTTTCATTTATTTGAAAAACTTATACAATACTGAGCCTGGTAGATTTTTAAAGTGTATTTAAATTTCAGCATACCATACCAAGTGAGAGAATGATTGTGACATTTATCTTAGTGCGAGAGGAAGAGGAGAGAAAACTGTGGCATAATTTGCTAGTTGTTATCTCACTCTGCCTGGCATATGAAAAAAAATGGCAATCCTGGCAGGCCACTGTGAGAACATTACAAACAGTATCAGTAGATTAATACCAGTCTGAAAGTATATAAGTATTATGTTCAGAGATTAGTCCTTTATCAATGTATTTTTCTATAATAGAGTTGAAAGTGCAGTATCCTCATTAAGTTATAGGTAATATTTTAATAAAGTGATGTGTGATCACCTTGAAAAAAATCAGAATTCAGTTTGCTTTCTTCTGGACTGTAGAGATATGAGCAAATTAATGAATTCAGGTATGACTATTGATGTAGGTGAAGGAATGAGACTAAAAATGACCCCAAAAAATCTGCAATTTGACAGGTACATTCTCAGTTTTACAATGAATGTGTGGGGGGGAGGAGAGAGTATTACAATTTAAAAAGATGTAAAACCAAACCAAAGTTAAATTGCATAAATCTGTAGTAAAAGTCCCCTAAGTATAATGGCATCCCTTGAAGAATTTTAAAGCAGAGGAATACAATTATTAGATTTTTGTTCTAGAAGAGCACATCAGGGACTATTTTCATAATGAAAAGTGAAACAAAGGAGTTGGTAAATAATTAATTTACCAATCAATAAACTGTAGAAAAGAGTGAATGACTTATTAAGATCTACTACCTACATACTGTTTATAACATAGTAATATGTGGTCTGTGGGGGAAAGAGATGTAAAGAATAACTCATAGGCTTAGGCCATGGAAAATTAGGGAGGATCATAAAGTTGACATTTATTCCAATGGAAATGACTGATGGAATAGAGAGAAACTGGGAGGTCATAGAAGAACATCAAATTTTAAGTTCAGATTTTACATTTTAGGGGCCTAAAAAATATCTACTTTGAGATATCAAGTAAATGGCTTGATATTAGGATTCTGGATGTCAGACCGGCAGCTCAGACTAGAGTATATCATTGAGGAAAATAGGTCATTTAAAACTGCAACATTGAATAACAGAAAAAAATAGAGTAGAAAGAAAAGATGATTCAGTGTAGAGACCTATGGAAAATAAACATTTAAGTGTTGGTAAAGAAAGAGAAGTTTCACAGTATGACTCAGAAGAGGCTAAAAAAAAAAAAAAAGAAAGAAAGAAAACAAATGTATAATGGCAAGAATTCAAAATAGAATATTTCAGGAAGGTAAGAGTGGTGAACTGGCCAGAAACAGGTCAGGTAAATGAGGGCTGAAAGTTAGTCAGTGGATTTAGCATCCTCCACAGATGACCTTAGGGATAGAAGCAAGTAGCTTCAGTAGAGAGGAATAAAGCAAGATTAGAAGGAACTGAAGGGTAAAAGTGGATGAGGATGTGTGAATTATGTAGATACTCTTTGGATTGTATGGCTGTTAGAGAAGCAGATGGAGGACATTTGGAATCGAGGAAACGTTTTATTATTTATTTATATCTTTGTTTGTTTGTCTGTTTATTGTTACTGGAGATTGGACTCAGGGGCATTCTACCTCTGAGATATTCCCTTGCCTTATTTTATTTTTTAAAAATTTGAAACAGGCCAGGAGTGGTGGCGCACGCTTGTAATCCCTGTGCTTGGGAGGCGGAGACAGGAGGATGGCGCAGGTTCGAAGCCAGCCGCGCTGGTTTAAGAGACCCTGTTTCCAAATAAAAAAATATAAAATTGGTCTGGGTGTGTAGCCCGGAGGTAGAGGGCTTCCAGGAACACCAGTACCACCAAAAAAAAAAAAAATTTTTTTAAACAGGTATTACCTAGGTTGCAGAGAATCTCTAAGTTACTGAGGCTTGCTGCAAACCTGCCATCCTCCTGTCTCAGCCTCCCAAATACTGAGATTATAGGCATGTGCCACCAACTCTGGCCCATTTTTATCTTTAAAATCAGTGTGACTATAGTACTCAAAAGCTGATGAGATCATGCTAAAGGGAATTTTTCCCTATGAAAACTTTCAGAGAAGATTTTCAGAAATCCCATTAGGAATCAACTTTTATGTACAGATTTTCTCATGTGTTTAAGTATTTGTCTCACTATTTTTCTTCTTTCTTTTTTATTTTCTTCTATGTTCTTGGATTTCCTCTTCCTCCTTTCTTTCCTTTTCTTCCATGTCTTTTTTTTGGGGGGGGGCAAGAGTATAGCTCTTAATGGAAAATAAATAACATATCTCTTTTTGCGAAAACATTGGCACAATGCAAAAAGATCCCTAGGCTTTACTTTCTTTACATCCTGTCTCTTTTTATCTAGACTGGAATCCGTGCATTATATCTGCAAGCCAGCCCTGCATATCCTTCATCTCCTAGAGCCTTCTATTTTCCTATCATAGTCACTTGTTTAAAACCCCAACCCTGAATAAGTATAAATATTGCTAAATAAAATCACATTAGGTTTGGCAATATTATAAATGTATGCAACCTTGTTCCAAGATTTTAGTAATAAAATATATTTAGCTCAAAATTAAATTCTGTAGTAAGGATGTTGAAAACAAATTTTTCTGTGATGTTAGAGTGTTGAAATCTTAAATTTTTTTTTTTTTTAATACTGGGAATGGAACCCAGGAGCATTCTACCTCAGAGCTATACCCCTAGCCCTATTTTTTATTCTTTATTTTGAGACAGGGTCTCACTGATTTGCAAAGGGTCTCAATAAGTAGCTGAGGCTATTTGTGAACCATGATCCTCCTGTTTTGACTTCCCAAATGCTGGGATTATAAGCGTACCACTACGCCCAGCTTACATATTTTCTTTCTTCTGGTGGAAAATAAATTAACACAAAGCAGAGAATGTAAGATCTCCCATCAGTTGTTTTATTTAGTAATTATAATATATTAAATTAATTATACAAAGTAATAACATGATTGTTATTGCTTTAAAACATTTTAGTGTTGTGATATGGTTTCTATAAAATTAAAATGACATATATAACTTGTGTTTATTATTTGCAATATATTTCTGTTGGACAGTACTGGTCTCAACTTTCAGAAAAATTTCAGTGAAATAGATTGGAGACTTATTTGCCTCCTTAGGACATATTATTGAGTATGTATTATCAAATTATTCTTATAAAATGCTATCAAAATTCACAATTCCTCCAGCAGCTTAGAAAGAACATTCATATTTATCCCAGGAGGTATTTTAATGGTCATATTTCTGTATTATTTTAATTAATATTTTCTCTTGGAAAATGTATTTTGTATATTTCTTGTGCATTTGGACTAGCTTTTTGTGTATTATACATACATATCATTTACTCATATTTAAATTGGTCTTTTGTCTTAAAATTTATAAGATTACATTAAATACTGAGGAACTAAACTTTATCTTATGTACCACAAATATTTTTAACTTTTTGTTAAATCATTTTGATTATCATGTTTGTTACCATTGAATATCTTAAAATACTCATTGTGTTAAACATGCTCCTCTTTTCTTTCATAGCTTGTGTTCTGTATTGACTGAAGGATTTCACAGCTCTTATGCTAAACAAATAGTATTCTACATTTTTTCTGATATTTTAATTTTTACAGTTGAATAGCTAATGCACCTAGAATGTTTTTGTATGACATGAAGCAGAATTCCAACTTAAACTTTTAAAAATAGAGGCAGTTAGTTAAGTAGTATTTACTAAGTGACCCACATCCTCACCAAAGAATTGAAATATGACCTTTTCTATGCAGTAACATTTAATATATCCTAGAATCTGTATTATGAATTTTATATTCTCTATGACATTCCATTTACTCTTAATGTATTATTTTCTTTAAAAAGTTCTCTCAAGAAACCTCCATTCTTCCACTTGCATTGGAAGATTTTTAAAAATTAATTATTTTTTTAATGGAGTCTCAGGATGTTACTGAGAGTCTCACTAAATTGCTAAGGTTGGTTTCAAACATGTGATTCTCTTGTCTCAGCTTCCCAAGTACTAGGATTACAGGTGTGCACCACTATGTCTGACTTACTTGTTATTTTGGTGGTACTGGAGTTCCTGGAAGCCCTTCTACACCCGGGTTACAGTCCCAGACCTATTTTTACATTTTTTTTTTTTTTTTGGAACAGGGTCTCCTAAGCCAGCGGGCGCGGCTGGCTTCGAACCTGCGCGATCTTCCTGTCTCTGCCTCCCAAGCCCGGGGATTACAAGCGTGCGCCACCACACCCAGCTTATTTTGAAACAGGGTCACACTAAGTTGCAGAGGGCCTTGCTAAGTGGCTGAGGCTGGCCTTTAACCTACCATCATCCTGACTCAGCCTCTTTAATACTGAGATCACAGATGTGCTCACTCCTTCCAATAAAACAATTAGGATGTATAGCACATGGTTTAGAGACATTTAATAAAAATAGTGAGCAATTTTAAGAAGAAATAAATTTAATATAGAGAATTAGGTTTTGATGCAGTTGTCATGTGAGTTCTGTGAACAATCTCTAGCTGGGCTACAAGGAACAATTTTTCTAATCAACCCATTTAAGGGGATCTAACTATCTCTATCATCAACAGGAAGCAAGGGAATCAAAAAGGCAATTGGCCAGCTTTTGACACCAGAAATGCACTGATGTCAAGACCTCATGAATGCCAGGATCTTGAACCACCGACTGTGCCAGTAAACATAGATTTATTTCATTGGAAATGCATAATGTTTATTAATTTGGGGAGAATTAATTTTAAAGTCCTAGTAAATCTTCTGTTGGATTGTGAGTAGAAATTCTATATATAAAAGTTTATAGGTTTCAGAAGAAATACATAGTAACTTGTATTATTCAAATCGAATGACAGAGCTGGAAACTTCCCACTCACCCTCCACAGTCACATGAAGGTTGAACTTCCCCAGTGTGGGTATGTGAACAAATGTAAAAAGATATTGCTTTCTCTATTTCCAATATCTTTGCATGTAACAAGTTCACCCACGACTTCATCCCTATTAATTGCTAATTGGAAATTATAGACTCTACTGAAATTATAAGAAGAAAAACATTTAATTTTCTTAGTGTTCAATTATGTAAGTTGCTAAAATAAAATAAACATCTACCTCCTTTTTGAAGGATTTTAAAATATAGAGAATTGCAGTGTAAAATGAATCAAGATTATTATTTGTAGCCAGGCACAGGGGCATAAGCCTGTAATCTCAGTCCTTGGGATTCTGAGACAGGAGGATCTCAGGTTCAAGGTAATTCATCAGCAATTTAGTGAAGACTTCAACTGAGCAAGACCTCATTTCAAAATAATAAATAAAATATGGCAAAAAGTGGAATTAAGAGGTAGAATGCCTCTGGGTTCAATTCCTAGTACTATAAGTAAATAAATAAACAAAAATAAATAAATAAAATAACAAAAAGGAAAGAATGACGATTATTATTACAGATTGGTCAAACTGATCTCCTGGTCTCTCCTGTTTTCCTATACACTTTTAAAAAATAACTAAATTAATTTAAAAAGATATCTAAGGCTTCAGTTTGTGTTCACTGTTGTGAGCTGATTATACTTATCACTACATTTATGCATATTGACTCAAATATGAAATGCAGCACTTGTTTATGACCCATACCAACTTTCTTAGTTATGCTAATGTCTGATTTCTTTATACCCATGCATAGCAGGTACTTAGCAAGTGGTAAATATTACTCCTTTCATCATGAGAAAGCATTCAACTTTCATGTTTATTCAGATATATGTTTACATGGCTCATTCTTTGTACTTCTGAGTCATGTAACACGTAAGTCTTAAGACTGAGGACCTCATATAAATGTTTTTTTTTCTATTCTCTTGATTATTGTTTTCATCATTCTATTAAAGACCATAATTTCTCAAACATATATATTGTAGCTATTCACTGTAAGTTGAACTTGATGAAACCTATGATATGGTATGAAAACAAACTATACAGCATTACTCATAAAATTGTGTGTTGCTTCCAGAGAAAAGAGTTAATGGAGAAAGAGAAGTTTTTCATTTTGATAATAAAATTTTGTTCAGAAACATTTTTTAAAAAGACTAGTTAACCTTTTCTTATTTATTTATTCTTGAAGGAAGAAATCCATAATTATATCACACATTATTCCCCCCTGTGAAATTTAACCAAACAATATCACATACAAAATGACTGGTTTATACTAAGAGCTGACTCAGTCTCTTGGTGCAGATAATAGTACTGTCATACAAAAAAAGTAATTCTTGGTAGAGCTGTACAGGTTGTATAGTTGTAAAGATTTACTGATACATTCAGATTTTTCAAAATAATGTCTGAAGTAATTTATTCCCCATAGGGTAAAAGTCTATAGGGAATATGATATTCCACCTAGATCTTAAATGCCAAGAGATGCCCCTAAGAAATGTTCTAGTTTTGAGTAGCATATGGGTAATTGGGAAGAATTATTACTATGAAAAAGGGACTATTGTATTTCTTTTATGAAGAATAGTAAACCAAAAAGTTATGAATTAAAACACATTTTACTTCTGATTTTTCTTAGAAGAATATATTAGTCATTAGGATGTCTGCTGTGTTTATACGTATTTTGCTGTTTTGTGGCACCTCAAGATAATCTTTTGCTCTCTTGCCTATGACTGATGTGTCACTTAGTAGTTGTAGGACTTTTGATAGCACAAGATCTCTCTATACTATGTGCTTTTTCACCAGCAAAAGATGAAATACAGTGATCCTTGGAGCAAAGTGAATGCTCTCTGATGGACTCACAGTTATGGTGGTTACTTAGTGGGTAGGTGCATGGCCATGTGAGACATTACAGGAGAGACCTATGCTTTTCTTACATGATGGTCAAAACCTGGATAACCTGAATTCATGCTTCCAGAGCATTATTCCTTTAGTGTTATGTTCTCAAACTGTATTCTGAAGCATATATATTCCTTAGAAAATGTTTTCTTTTGGTACAGTAAGTTTCATATATGCATATTAGAATATTCTGGTGGTCTAAGAAATTCTGTAACTAACAATGTATCTACAATTTTCATATGACACCTTTGTTTCACAAATATGCTTCACTATGGGCATATTGGCATATCAACACTGGCAGATAAATAAGTGATTTTGGACAAAACTATCATCTCTGTTAAATAGAAAATACCTTTTGAGACGATGGCTCTTCAGCCAAAGATTCGTAGCACTGCCTATGTTTTCCTTGGTGCTGGGCATATAGTAATATAAAGTTCTGATTGGATTAGGGGTGGGGGAGGAAGCTTAGATAAAAATGTAAGTGGGAGAGGCTGTAACAGGGAAAAGGGCATTGGTAGGCTGAGTAGGACATCCCAGAATCATCCCCAAATCATTTGGGATGTCCTAGAGAAAATGAGAGTAATAAGAGGACAATGAGTATCTATTAGAAAAAAAAATGTGCAAATGAACTGGAACTAAGAAAATGTCTGAGAAATTCTAAATATAAGAATATTCTGTGTGTTTATGCAGTTCATATTTAAGTAGCATGAAAACAGATCAACTGATAATGTGATTTTGTAGAAATCTTCACATTAGATTTAAGTAAACCCATCATCATGTCAATAATCATGTAATTTTTAGGGCATCTCATTGTTTGAATAAATCAAAGCAGTCCAAAATTAAGTACAATTTGACTAGAGTGGCCAAGAACAGATTGTTTCCTTGTAAGGAATGTTTGTAAACAAAACACATATTTGAAGCAAGCATGTGAGTTGTCAAGAGTGATCCAAGTAAATTATTGTTGAAACCCTTTTGTACCTCAAACAAGAGTAACTGACATAAATGAAAATAATTTAGTCAGAGAATGAACTTTATTTTTTTTTGTAGATTGACTAACAACAGGCCATGAAGAAACAATATTAATATGATAATGTCTCTTATTACTCAAATAGATTGGATGCTCTTTAAAGGAAGGGGTAACTTCTGACATCAGTTCAGAAGAGATAAACACATTAAGAGATACTGGCTGATTAGCTAGTACAAAGAGTGGCATTAGAATAGCTAGTTTAAGTTTATGAAAATGTTAAAGTTAGCCGGGCATGGTGGTACATGCTTGTAATCCCAGTACTTGGAAGGCTGCGACAGGAGGATGGCAGGTTCATGGCCAGCATCAGATACTTAGTGAGACTTTTTGCATCAGATACTTAGTGAGAACTTGTTTAAAAAAAATAAAGAATTAAAAACAGGATTGGGGATGTAGCTTGGAAGTAGAATGCCTCTGGGTTCCATCCCCAGTATCACGAGAGAAAGAAATAAGAAAGAAAGAAAGAAAGAAAGAAAGAAAGAAAGAAAGAAAGAAAGAAAGAAAGAAAGAGGAAAGAAAAGAAAGAAAGAAAGAAAATGTATTAAGTATATAAAGTATAAAGTTACAACTTTCTGAATGTCCTATTTCTAGGGTGTTCTGACTGCTACACCTCTGAATGCCCCCAGAGTTCTTATATCTACCTTTTGGATTACCAACCCTAGTTTTGCCAATCATTTTTCAAATTGCTTAGTTTGCAGAAAAGCTTTTAATTATGAAAACAATCTTAAAAATTCATAGATTGCAATAAAAGGCTTTTTGTGTAAGACAAAGATAATTTTAGACATTTATCAATATTCAATTAATTTTAAATCTGATAGCAAATATTTTAGTAATTTTTACTAACCTATTTCTAATCTTTTAGTATAACTTAGAATGTTAGTCATTTAGAATTTCTTCCAGGGTAAATAAAGACAAAATGAATGACTAGAATCTAAATGGAAATTAAACTTAATAACCTCTTGAATATCTGAAAGATTAGTACATTCTATGTTATTTTTCCAAGGTAAGACATGAACAAATTGAAAATATGCAATACCAAAAAGGATTTTTCTATGTTTACTTTTAATCATTTTACTGGATCAACTTTGTGGTTTTGGAGTGTTTATTATTTATTTATGTACTTTAAAGTTACATCTATGTAGCTATTTGATGAAGTTATATTAAAAAATAAAAAATTCACAATTACTTTTAATAAAAGAACAGATCATCCTCCTTATAAGACTATCATTTAGTATTCTAAAAATTTGACTGAATAGCTTTTAATAGCATACAAACTTTTTTTGTGGCACTGGTTTTGAAGTTCAATAAACACAGGATCAAGTGTCATTATCTGACTTTGACTCTGCCACTAACTGATGCTACAGCCTCTCTGATGCTTAGAAGGCATTGTATAGACTACTGATTACATTAATTGTTCGTAAGAATACTTTGATTCACACTAGTAACTTAATTACTAGTTTCTATCTTAAAAACACTACAGAAGTGACAATAACTTCTATTAGACATTTGGAATTGATGGCATTCTTGAGAAAGAGTGGATTAAAGGCACAATAATCTTATGCAGGGGGAATTGTGTCTCACTCATTCATTCTTGAAGTATGTATTCTTCATCTTTGGTGCTGGGTTGAAGGGATTTTCATAACGGCAGGCTCAGCTCTCATGCATGGTATTTAAGTGGAGTAGGGGTGAGACAAGCTTAATGGCTCTTTGTCATTTTATCTCCATTGTATCTCCGTCTCAGATGACTTGAGGTCTGAGTAGTTCAGTCATGAGAACTGATCAGCAGGGGCAGGCAATGGCTGAGTGTTTTCTCTAACTGCTGGGGGCGAGTTTTCACGCATAACTTCTCTTCCAGAAAGCCACCACTCATATCCAGAAGGCAGTCACGAGTACCATCCCTTGAGATAGCAGGTTTCATTCTTATAAGACCTTCCCCAGTGTTGGACTATTTGCCTATTCTCTTGTCAAAGAAAAAGATTTGTTAGGCTAACTTTTTATTTTAAACATAATATATTTTAAAGGAGTGTTTTACATCACTACCATAAATGAGAAACTATTATCACATGCTAAAAAAGGAAGGGGATCATACATATGCACAGACTGAAGGAAAGGGTTGAAAATTTTGTAGCTAAGTATATGCTCCAGGCATATTAAATCATCCTTTTTGACAATGTTGGAGTTCCTGAAGTCACAAGAGCTCCAAACTGAGACCTTGTCCTTGTAGGAATCAGGATTGAAGAAATATTCTAAAGGGATTGGCTTTCTTCCTTGTAACACTCTATCACTGTGTCTATAGGAGTTTGCTTTCCTCCCACTAGTAAATGCTGTTCTCCAAAAGCAGATTTCACTTACCACAAGTTTGACACACACTTTCATTGACTGTGTAACAGGGATTAGGCACTATGATAAACTGTCTACATACTTTATCACCTGGAATTCTCACAGCAACTAATTTCATAGAAGATGTCATACACGTGTTACAAGTGGGGGATCTAGACCCAGAGAGGTCATTTGCTTCGAAGCATCTACTGGCTAATAATAGATCTGGATTCTGAATTTAGAACAACCTGAATACCAAACCTTGTTTTATTAAACACTGTATGTCTCTCTGAAATAAACCCGTTTCATTATCACACAAATATGTATCTGCAATTATTCTGTCCATGTAAACATTTCTGTTTCTCTATTAAATAGAGTAGTATTTTATTAAAAAATGTGCAACATAAAACATGGTATTGTTGTCTATTAATAACCATCATAGGAAGATTCTTCACTAGAAAATACAAAGCACAGTTTCCAAATGATAGTAGTAAGAAAAAAAAGATTTGCTATTTTGAGATTCTTAGAAATGAATGGAGTAACAAAAAGTGAAATATCTACAATAAAATGCTTGAGTAACGGGCATTTTAATAATGGCCATTAGGGATACCTGAAATTATCAAAGCTGCAATACAAATGTCATTAAAATAAATGGTAAAAAGTTCGCACTAAAAGGTATTTTAAGAATGCAGACTATTCATTTGCATTTGCCTAATGTTTTGCATCCTCAAAGGAATTTTCAAACCCCCACTAATTGACTCTCAGAAAATTCTTCTAATGTATCATTTGCTTTGACTTGATGGGAAATCTAAACAATGATCATTTAAGCTATTTAATCAGGGTTATCCTATAAACACCATGTGAAGAGAAATACACTACATTTCTCTCTGTTTTGCTTAAGAAGGATTTAGAAAAGGGGGAGAAGGAACTTGAGCTGTAAAGAACGTTCAGATGCTGTAGTAGACAAAATTCCTCAAAAATGTGTCCTAACCCCCAAACCTGCGAATATGTCAGGTGACATGGCAAAGGGAAATCAAGGCTGCAGATGGTATTAAGGTTGCTAATTAGCTGACGGTGAGGTGGGGAGATTATTATGGGGCATCCTGATGCACACAATATAATCACAAAGTCCTTAAAGGGAAGCAAAAGAGGGAGAAACAGAAAAACCACAGCTTGAGAAGGACTTGGGCTATTATCTCTCCCTTGAAGATGGAGGAATGAGACCATGAGCCTGTGCCTATTAAACTGCTTGTGCCTATTAAAAATTGGAAAATGCAATTAAAATGACTTTTCTAAAGGCCTGCAGAAAAAAAACGAAGCCCTTGCAATGATTTTAGCCCAGTATTAACCATTTCACTGACTTTCAAAAATATACAGATAGTAGTCATTTGTTCCTTTAAAGCCACTGGGAGGCCGGGCGTGGTGGCGCACGCTTGTAATCCCCGCGCTTGGGAGGCGGAGACAGGAGGATCGCACAGGTTCGAAGCCAGCTGCGCGGGCTGGTTTAGGAGACCCTGTTTCCAAATATAAAAATGTAAAAATAGGTCTGAGAGTTTAGCCCGGAGGTAGAAGGGCTTCCAGGAACCCCAGTACCACACAATAATAATAATAATAATAATAATAATAATAATAATAATAACAATAATAATAAAAAATTTAAAAAGTAAAGCCACTGGGAGCCAGGTGTGGTGGCACACGCCTATAATCCCAATAGTTAGGAATCTGAGACAGGAGAATGCAGGCTGGAGGTCAGGCTCAGAAACTTAGTGTCACTGAGGCTCAAAGTATAAGTCACTTAACGAAGATTAAAGAGTTTTTAAATGATGAACTCAGGACTGAAATGTTTTGCTAAATTTCTACTACTCATTGTGCCAAATACTGTCTGCTTCCAAACCAAACCTTCAAAGACAAAGATATTCTGAGAGATACACTAATTTAGATGTACAAGTATTATTCCATTCTTTCAAAAATGTACTAATATTATTTTATGGTCCTACTTTGGCTTAATATCGGAGGACATGAACCATTTTTTTTAACCTTGGTAGGAAATTATTTTGAGACCATTCTTCTTCTAACGATAAGCTTTCATTTGGAGTAGGGCTAGCTTGCCATGCATAGAACCATACAGCATAATATTTTAGGTTATTTTCTTATAAAATTAATACATGTAAATCACAGAACACTTGAAAATAAATAATAATATAAGAATAAAATTATAATATACCACAATCCTCCACTCAGAAATACTGTTAAAACTTATCTTGAGTTGTATCAGTTTGTATGCATATATATAAAATGAAGCTCGTATTGTATTACAGCTTTATGATTTTTATTTTTATTTATCAATTTTTAGTTTTGTGGTATTGGGAGTTGATCCCAGGGCCTCATATGTGCTAGGCAAGTATTCCACCACTGAACACTCTTAGCTCAATTTTCAGTTTTTTAAATGTTCAAATCATAAAAACACAGATATTTGTCAAACAGATGTTTTGTAAAATTTAGATATTTTTTATTTGTATATTGGATCTATTTCTTTTTTTGTGATACATAGGATTTATTGGCAATTATTTTTAATTATTTTAATTATTTTTAAGACAATAAATATTGTCTTAAAATATTTTAAGACAATAAATAAATATACTGATCCTAGGTTTACTAACATGGGATATTCCTCACCATAGGTGAGATATTAAATTCCCTGTGATTGAGCAATTTATATTAATCCATTTTTTTTATAAAATGTTAGTCCCTTTAAGGGCAGAAATTGTGCTTTATAATCTTTTTATCTCTTAAAGAAAACATTAGTTCTCTTTATAGTAGTCATAAAAGGTTATTAAACATAGACAAAGACATAAAGGGAATTAAAAATGTATTTTATCAACATTGTAATACTTATGGGTGATTATGATAAATTATCCTGTTGAATTTTAAAATATCTGATCCCCAAATCCAAACAATAAATGAGAACTATAAGTGGAGAGGATTAAGGTTATAGAAAAGTAGAAAAGAATATTATTTGTTTAAATATCATAGGAAGTATTAGAATTTTTGAAGAATATACTGAGGAAAATTTTAATACTTCCAGACAGTAATATATAAGTATTATATGTATGATATATATATGCATATATACTATATGTAATATAGTGATGTACACATTTTATATATAAGATATGAATACATTTATATACACCACTAATTTCTAAACTTTGATTTTACTACAGTAATTTAAATGGCAAGTGGTAAAATTTTAAGTACCAGTAGTATTTTTATATTTTTGGTACTGAATATTGAACCCATTCTACTTCCAAGTTACACTCACTCCAGCACCTTTTTAAATTTTTTTCTGAAGCAGGATTTCACTAAGTTGTTGAGAGTCTAACTATGTTGCTTGAACCTGTGATCCTCCTGTCTCAGCCTCCCATGTACTGGGATAACAGGTGTGTACCACCATGCCAGGCTAGTAGTATCTTATTTTTACAAACTTAAGTTATATCTAGGAAAAAAATCAACAGTGTATTTGGACATCTATTTCTTTATATTGTATTTATTTTTAATATTTATTTATTTATTTATTTATTTTTGTGGTGCTGGGGATGAAACCCAGAGGCTTTCTACCTTTGGGCTACACTCCCAGACCTATTTTGTATTTTATTTGGAAACAGGGTCTCACTAAATTGCTGAGAACCTCACTAAGTTGCTGAGGCTGGCTTCAAACCTGTGCAATACTCCTGTCTCATCCTCCTAAGTGCAGGGATTATAAGAGTGTGCCACCACGCCCAGCAATCTTTATATTGTATTTAAGTACAAATATTTAAAATCAGATTCATTGAAGTAGATTACTAAAATTACTTCACAATAATTTTAAAACACTAAATTTTATATATTCTTGGCATGGTTTTATATAGTGTAGAGCTTCAGGTTTTAATGGACATTAATATGAGTAGAGGAAAACTATAATCAGTTGTAATATTTCTTTCTGGTTTTTCATATTCTAAAATTATATTTCTTTGTCTGGAAATTCACATTTTATACATAGATCTTATTATACATAGATCTTATTATATTTTACATTTCTAAATGTCAAATATTAATGAAAACAGGCCCATCAGGAATTTCTAATATTTCATTATTTCTGTTCAGAAAAGTTAAGCATTCAAATCTTTGTAAAGTATTAGCCATGGGTAAAAAAAATGAGCATTATTTTCCTTAACTCTAGATTTTTTAGGTTAGTACTTGATTTCTGGGCTGTTGTAATTTTACTAATATGACACTTGGAGTATGAGAATTTATTATAGTAAAATGGCAATCCTTGAAAAAAATAGAGTGACATGGAATACTTTAAAGTTGCTTTAACTTAATCACAAATTGATTGTTCAATCCTCTTCTCCAAATTTCATATACATTAGTTTTTATAATTTTGGGTAAACATCATAAATATAATAATCACCTAAAAATTATAAATTTTAGATACATAATTTGAAATATTGTACCCTTTGTAAATGGGCAATTTGGCCCTCATTTGACAAAAATTTTTTTTGAGCAAGTTAAAAATTCTAGTGTATTGAATGAATACTTTGTATTCCGTTTTTTTTAATATAACCTACATATTTTTTCTTTATAGGAAAAACTAAAATTTGCACTTTCTTTTTGTTACATCAAAAAACTTGGAAACTAAGAACTTTGACATTATTATCAACTGTGGTACTAGAAATCATGTCATTATAAATACCTTCTTACAGTGATTTTCAAACTTGAGTCAACTGAAGAGTAACCTGGGAGCTTAATTACGTGCAGATTCTTTTCCAGGACCAAATTCTGAAAAATTCGAATTCTTTCAAGCTTCCAAAGGTGGTTCTGATGCATGTATGCCCATGATAACATTTTGAGATGAGAACGGGGTTAATATGGAGCAATAAAGCTGCTATCAAGTGTTCTCACAAAGCTGAGGATTATTCTAGAGTTACTTAGTGTGTTTTGACCATTTGCTATTTTGTGAACTCTACCCAGTCTTGTTTACCAGGAGCACGGGCCCCAGGAGGCCTTGGGGAGCTTGTGTGGGTGGTAGGGAGACACACTCTGCTAGGTCTGCTGTTTCCCTTCCGATTGAGAACTGCTACAGAGGATGCAGACATCGATGTTGCTTCCTTACTATTTTGGTTTGGTTTGCATCAGATGAGTAGATATTTATCCTATTCTTTGTTCAAGTATGCACTTTTCTGGTACATAGCTATTTACAAAATATTTTGAATTCCCCACAATATAAAACAGGTTTTAAGAAAAAATTACTGCTGAGGGATTTTCTCATGCTATGTTCTTAATCAGCTATGTATTAATGACACAATGCCATACATCATTCTGCACATGACAAGACTGGTGAAAGACATTATCACTGAAGTGATAATCAAATGCTTCCAATGTTAAATAATCAAATGCTTCCAAATGCTTCCAATGTATGGGAGTTAAAAGACATGGAGTGTATTTACTAGGGATATGCTTTAGTAATAGAACATCTATTTACACAGATCTTAAAGTTCATGAAAGAGGTTCAGGAAACAAACTTTTTATCATAATTCTCATGTCACAATTGTTCATCTTTTCTTTTCTTTTTTCCCTACTACTGTGACCATCTTGATTTGGAAAGAAGATATTGATTTGGGAAGAAAGGGAGAATTAAGAAACAAGAGAATGTCTAAAAAGAACTGAAATCATTCTTTTTTAATCTCATCAATTGGCCATTTGCTATTATCCACTGGAAACTCCAAGAAACTGCAGTTTTATTGTATTTTGTCAGTAATACTTCTTGCAGTATGGTTTGCTACTCAAACTAGAGCTTGGTAATAGGTGCTCTGTGTATAAGTTCAGCCTTATGGCTGAGTATAGGTATGGCCTTGGGCTCGTCCCTCAGACTTTCTATCCTGTGTCATCTCAAGGTTAAAATTTTATTTTTGAGTTAAAATAATTTTCATAAGACTATTGCATTGCAAGTAATATAAAAGCACACCATAATGCTTATGTGAGTATGTTTATTATTACTGGGAATTTCAAAGTATATTTTTTGAAATGTGATATATTTATAACCAAGTGTAGCCACTTTTCAGTAGAAATGACTCAGAAGAGAGGGATGAGGATGGAGCAAAAATATCCCTCTTTGGAGTTTGGGTTTTTAAGTAACATTATGAAATAAAGCAAAAAAAAAAGACAGAAGGAAAAATAAATTTATTGCTTTAATTGATTACGAAGTTGATGTTAGCTAATGTGGCTTATATTTTTGAGGAAGGAGAATTTGTCCTTTGAAATCTGATAGACATATACACCTGCCCTGATGCAGAAAAACTGCCATCATAGGTCAAGAGCTACGGAAAACATATGCCTTGGGTGTTACAGAAACTAAGCAGCTGTAGGCAAGTGCTGGAATGCTGACTGTGGGCTTATTCTCATACTTGACCCTTAGTATATTCTTCATGATTTTTACTGATCCACTAAAATTGGAAATATAAAAATTTGAGGAGTAAGTAGAACCTACTACTAATCTACTCAAAATTACATTGTCAGTATATTACCCAGAATCTTTAAACATATTTCACTTTGAGGTCTGAATACTAAAGTCTACATTTATCATGGATGACATGTGATTTCTTCAGGTGATAATTTTGATTTTTCAGTTATGCTAATTAAGATTTACTAAGTCATTTAAAGAAAATTCAGTTTTCAAATTAGGGATGTACCGAAATTACTACTGACAGATATGGTAGCTTTGTATTTATAGTGTTGGGTAATTTGGATATTTAAAAATTAATAGAGGTTAAAATGTAACTTACTTTTGAGTACTCTGTTAGGGAGCTGCCACTGTAATCTGGACATTTTTTCAATATTACAAGTTTTATTAATTTGTATCAGACATTTTTTTTTTTTTTTACGGTATTGGGGATAGAAACCAGGGACATTCTACCTCCGAGCTCCATCCCCAGTCCTATTTTTCACTTTTTATTTTGAAACAAGGTCTCACTGAGTTGCTGAGACTGGCCACAAACCACAATCCTCCTGTCTCAGCCTCCTGAATGCTTGGATTACAAGCATGCACCACAACGCCTGGCTCAGACTTTTGTTTTTAATATCAAGAATATCATATAATCTACATAAATAAAATTCACTTTTATTTTACTTTTTAAAGACTTTTCAAAATGTGTACATTTGACAAACCAATATAATCATGTAAATTTAGCGAAGAAAATAATTACTCAAGGATAAAATCTATGTTCTGTGTATTCAAAAATCTACCCTAACAGTCCTAACTTTTCTGTAATTATATGTTTTTCCTTGAAATGAACTTTACGTTTGTGGAGAGGTCTTGGCCACAGGGCGAGGCATCTCCAAGATGAATTTTCCTAGAACCACATAAATCTACAAAACTTTGATCCCATTGCAGCCTCAATTATAACTCTAGCAAATTCTCAGTAAGCATTTGTTGATCACCAATGTGGCCAAAGGCTAGTTATACAGATTCAATTACTCATAAAAGAAAACTGGGAAACATGAGTTCAAATTTAATTTTCTTTTATATAAGCCATACAAAAAAACCATAAGGAAATCATTACATAGAAGAATGTAACTTATAGGCTCATGTTTCCCAACTGTTTTTTCTTATTCAGTAACTTAGTTTGCGTATTTAATTCCGAAATGAAATAAATTTATTCTTTTCTACTCTTCTCGTTTTTTTCAGTGCAGATCAGGTCCTCTTTTACTGATGTCAAAGTGAACAGCCAAATACATTGCACAAAGTTCTGTCAGCTAAAAGAGTTTCTTGTCCCCATCTTCTTTCAGGGACTTCCATGAGGGGAGCTGTAATGCAGCAGCCATTCACTTCAGCCTGGTGCCAGCATATCTTCCAAACTCATGGAGAAACTAATGCCCTGCTTCTTTGTCTCTCTTACAGGTTAGGTAATTCCTCATGCGGCTGTGGATGTACTGGGGGAGAGGTGATGAAGCCATAGGATTTAGTGTCACTGGAGTTTGAGCCACAGGCTCTTGGAACTTACTTGTCCCATCTAGGCTAGCCTAACTCTAGTTTTGTATGTATCGTATCTATTTTCTAATGGAATATGGTTACTCATAACCAAATTTATAATTTGGTGACTCATCGCACATTTAGTTCATTTTAATATTTTCTTTTGAGAATTTAATAGTTCGAGGAAATTTTCTCTTCCACATGAGCAAGCATAATTAATTCCATCAATTACATATTTTATTTATTGTACAAAATGACATGTGGTATCATTATGGTATATTAATCTGGTCAATATTTATGCAGGTTTTATTATGACTGGGTCATTGCTTTGAGGTAAACCAGTGATGGTGTATTGCTGTCCCTGAAAATGACTGTAGATAGCTTTCTATTATCTTTAGAAAGAAGAAACTTAAACCAGATATGGTGGTACACACCAGTAATCCCAGTACTTGGGAGGCTGAGACGGAAGGATCACAGGTTTGAAAACAGCCTTCACAACTTAGCAAGACCCTCAACAATTTGGCAAGATCCTGTTTCAAAATAATTTTAAAAATAGAGGTGAGGGTATACTTGGAAGTAGTTGTCCCCGTGTTCAATCCTCAGTACTAAAACACAAAAACAAGAAGATCAGACAGTAATTGCTAGATCTAAATCTGTTTATAGTTTCCATTGGCCAGTTTATTTGCCCCAGGAACGATATCATGTATAGAACAATAGTTAATAATAACATCTGAATATATTTATGAAAATTGACATTTACTTGACAAGAGCCCATGGTTTTTGTTCTGGAAAAATCTGCATTAAACAGAGCTGTAAAGAAATAAACAACATTAAATCTTTCAAGTCTTTTGGCGGCATTGGTTGTTCTAATTTTTCCAGGAATGTAGGTTTCTGTTTTGTTTTTTAGTTTATTAGTGGGGTAGTATTCAATAGTTCTGGTGACATATTATTTTATCTTTTTCATCATAATAGTACTCATTCTCTGCAAGGAATCTCAAATTTACCATGCATGTGTATTGCTAACTAGACATTGCTGGCTTTAAACATACCCATAGGCTATCTCCACAAGTCACTGGATACCTCATGAGGTATATGCGTGGCAGGATGTGATTTATCATTACAGCTGACTTCTGTATGTTTTCACTCTTACTGCTGTACCATGGTGGTATTGTGGGACTTCCAGCATGTGCCTCAGTTGTGATTATTAACTATTATCACCAGGAAATATTCCCAGATATTCTGCTATAGGCATTCCTTCTTCCCCACAGTAAACATGGATGCTGATGAATGAAGGGACGCTTAGAGGTTGTTCTTGGTATCCATTTTTAGCAGCATAGAAGAACCCATTGTCAAAGAAAACTGACCTCCATCAATCAAAGACCTCCGAATCTTTACTAGAAGGAGTCTGTAAATTTCCATATGACAACTGAAGTCCATTTTTGCACTCAATTTGAGAATTTTCTTGTTTCTAGAGATGAAATAGAGCTAGAAGTGGTGGTGCACACCTGTAATCCTAGTGCTTAGGAGGCTAAGATGGGAGTGTTGGGGTGAGCTCTCAGCTCAGGGACTCAGGATCTGCAGGGTCCTTTATTTGGGGAAAAGGGGAAGAAATGCACATTTAAGAAAGAATGCAGGCCACCTCAAGATGAGGAAGGCGTTTTAGGGAGTTCAGGGTTCTCTTCTTATCGGGGACTTTCATGAGGGGTGGGCTAGAGAAGGTATGTGAGGATGAGCTCAGTCCTGTAGTCCCGAGGCAGTTTATGATGGGCAGGTTGTCTAGCCAGCCTTAGGGTGGATGATCTCCGGTTGATTGGTGTCCTCATTAGCTGATTTACGAATAAGCTGTAATATCCTAAATTATAGGTTTTTCTCGGAAATATTGTTAACTATAAGATCTACAGGTTTCCCAGGGATTTTGGGGAGAGTCAGGCCTGGGAAAGAGAACTGGTTTCTGGACTAGAGACTGAAGCACTTCAGTTCCAGGTTCTTATATTAAAGTTATATTTTACTTTTTCCTTCCTGTCTGTCTCCTTTCTATCTTCTTGTTCCTTCTATCCTACATCAGGAGGATCACAGGTTTGCAGCCAGCCTTAGCTACTTAATGAAGCTGTCTGCAACTTAGTGAGAATCAGGTTCAAAAAAAAATAAAATAAAATAGGCGAGGGTATAACTCAGAGGTAGAACATCACTGGGTTCTATCCCCAGAACCACAAATAATTTTTTAAAAAGATGGACTAGAACCTTTATAGATGGTACATAGATTTTATTCTAAGGGTAACTGATCCATTGGGGCAGGTCAATTACAAGGCACAGTCCCTGAGGTGGAAACCAATCTGATTGCTTTCACTGTCGCTAGTGATTAAGGGCTGCCGTCTCTTCTCCATCAGTCCAGACTTCACCATCCCCTTTGGCATTCGAAAGTCCCATCCAGAGGTCTACTCCTACTTATTGTCTGCATGCTTTTTGTGACTGGATTTCTTAATTCTTAGTGAAGAGTGTGTCAAAACAAACTATCACCAAAGACAAAATCAGTTGCTGTCCTCACCCAGATGTAAGAATGATTTTGACACTTTTAAAGTGTTAAAAAAAAAAAGAGGAGGAGAAAGAGAAGGAAGAGAAGGAGGAGGAGGAGAGAGGAGGGGGAAGAGAAGAGAGATGAGGAGGAAGCAAGGGTAAAGGAAGGCATCCTAATGGTATCACAAAACCTATCTTTATTTATTGTTTGTTCTTTACCAGAAAGTTTGCCCGCCAACTCATTTGATTATGGCAGAAAAATTCTGGATTTCAACTTGAATTAACTATAAGCCACCATGGTGTTCAAGCTTTATCTTACCATTCTAATAAGGAGATAATGCCTCTCCACAGATAAGATGATTCACAAGATTCTGAACAAGGCCTGGTGGCCCAAGCCTGTACTCTCAGCTTGGAAGCTGAGACAGGAAGATCAAAGTTTTGAGGCCAACCTCAGCAATTTAGTGGTAGCCTCATTAATTTAGTGAGATTGATTCAAAATAAAAAGATAATAAAACAGCTGGAAGTGTAGCTTTAAGATAGAATGTTCTTGACTTGAATCTCTAATACCAAATATACATACATACATACATACATACATACATACATACATACACACATCCTCAATCTTATAAGAATAAAACCACATTGGTAAGTTCTGTCAGATCCAATTTTATGCTTTGCTTTCATCAGAATAAAATAACCTTTCAAAATCATTCCATACATACTTTTTAGAGTCATGCTGACATACCTTAGTAAGGTCCAGGAACAACTGGGGACAGCAATTTATCTAAAATACTCTTCCTTTGCCTTGTGGGATCTAACTCTAATTCCTGATCCTCAAGGCTATCAATGAAGGGTGATCACATAGATATTGAGGAGAGTTAATCCTGCTCAAAGGTAGTTGACTCAAGAGTACTTTCTGAAAACTTTTGTTTTTATACAAGGAAAAATTGACTTTCTATGTTTAGCATAGTCAAGGGCCATTTGGAATTTTCAAGTTCTCAGCCTTGTGTCTGCCCCATTCTTCCTGTCTGACGTCTCGGGGTTTTACACAGCGCCCTTTCTTTAGTTTAGGAATCCTTGGGGGTGAGCAGAGGCTCTCTCTGTGTGCACGCGTGTGTTCTCTAGACTGCCAAGCCGCCCTTATACTTTGCTTGAGCTCCACATTTCTATAATCCCTTTGGCCACATATCAACTAATTTCCATAGGGAAGACAGGAGGATCACAGGTTTGAGGCCACCTCAGCAACTTAGCCAGAAACTCATCATCTTACCAAATGCCTCATCAATTTAGTGAGACCATTTCAAAATAAAAAATAAGGAAAGGGTGGGGAGATAGCTCTGAGGTAGTAGTTGTAACTGGTGGTTCAGGGAGATGGAGGTGTCTATTAGCAATATCTACTACACAGATATATACAGATTGTACAAGAAATACTTGGTATTTTTGGCCACTAGGAATAAATTAAATTAATCATCTTTCCTGAAGTAGAATATGAGTTCAACTGTGTTTCAACATCTCAACCTTTGAAAAATCCCCAGGTTTTGTTCTTGTTTTGTACTAGACATAATATTACAAGTCAAAATATAAACGGATTCTATTATTCTTACTCCATAATTTAAAGAGAAATATACATGTGTGAGATGAATTTTGTCAGTACTGACTACATTATGATTGTAACTTTTTAAAAATAAGTTTCTCTTTTCTTCTGGACTTTGGTTACCAATTAGAAAAAATAATATCAAAAAGATGCATCATACAATCTTTTTTTATTATGCATAACTACTTGGTTATAAAACCAGTTCTTATTCAAAAAGAAGAAAATCTACCATCTGAAACTGTGCATGTGTAATGTAATAGAAAGGATTTTAATTTATGTTTAGCCTTATCCTTTTGATAATTTATAGTATATTGTTTTTCATATAAAAGCAATTATTGATATAAATTATTGACACAAATTTCCTTCAAGTTTAAAAATTTATAGTATTTTGTAAGAAAAATAAATAAGGCATTATTGATTCTCAAAGAATGTTTTATAGTGAATTTATAAAAACCAATATGACTCTATATTCTGACCCTTTAAAATTCCATGTAATGCTATCATTTAATTTTCTTTCTAAACTAAAGATTTACATTTTAAATAATTTATTTGCAGAGTTCAATTGCTTCAATAGTAATGTACTTTTATTATAGTACAACTTTCCAAGAGAAAAAATTTATATTTCTAGGTTTTAGGTTCATCACTTATTCTTCATTTCATAGCCTATAAAAGCTGCCCAATATTAATGACAATAACCATTTTTAAAGTAAGAGAGTAATGATTTAGGCTTGATTTAGTTAAAGTGTAGACAATAAAGTGCAGTGCAAGGCTACTAGGCTACTCTTGAGAATTCATAGGTAACTATTGTTGGGTTTATAGCCTAGATATTACTCAAATATAAGCTTTTATCTTCTAGGGCAAGTGAAAAGAGAAACTTAGTTATTAAAAGGATATCGAGGTCAGGGTAGAGGGTGTGCACAACTATAATCCCAGCTACTAGGGAGATAGGGGGATTGCTCATTGGAGGCCAGCCTATGTTATTTACCAAGATGCTATCCCCAAAGAAAATATTTAAAAAGGGCTGTGTATGTAGATAAGTGTTATACACTTGCCTAGCATGTGCAAGGCTTTGGGTTCAGACTCCAGCGCCAACAAATGGAGGGAGAACTCTATTAAATTTTTGTACCTTGACTCAACTTAATCTCATATGAAAAGAATGGAAGGTGACATGAAAACCAGTGATCATCTTTGTGACTCTGACAGTTTTCTCAACCTCTCTGAGGGTCATTATGATCATCAGTAAAGTGAAAATAACCAGGCCAATTCTCTACAATTTTATGATGCTTAAATAATGTGATGTGTGTTAACTGAATATCAATATTCCTAGTGTGGGAAAGATCTTGATAAATAATAATTCAGAAGATTAAAAGACAGACTGAAATCATTCATTTGTAGAGAGGAAAACAATTGCATTTAATGCTAGTCTTCAGGCATTTGAAAATTGGAACACAGGGTGTTATTGACAAAGTATAAATCAAATGCAAATGTAAAAAGGACATTTACTTTTCTTTTTCTTTTTCTTTTTTTTTTTTTGGTGGCACTGGGGATGGAACCCTTCTACCTCCGGTCTACATTCCCAGACCTATTTTATATTTTATTTGGAAACAGGGTCTCTTAAGCCAGTGAGGTTGGCTTTGAAACCTGCGCGATCCTCCTGTCTCCACCTCCCAAGCGCGGGGATTACAAGCGTGGGCCACCATACCTGGCAGAATGTTCACTCTTCAACATAAGCAAAAGTAACTCTAGACTATTGGAAAAGACTACCTATAAAATTTTCTTGGAAAGTTTTGAAAGACAGGTTATGATTGTCTCTAGAATTGATTTATATGGTTAGTAACTCATTGTGAGACCTAACCTTATAACAGGGAAATAGTCACTCTACACTTCAATATATCCTCATATGGTATCCTATAATTTTATTTATTAAATTTCAGAGCTGAGAAGTAAAATCTTCATAATTAACTGTATTCATCAAGGGCATCGTTTCTTCTTTTTCCTTTCTCTTTTTCCTGGAAGGAACCTGGACTCCCAGTAACCTTCATATACATACTTATGGCTGTACTATAGGCAATTTTTTTTTTTTTTTTGGTGGTACTAGGGTTCCTGGAAGCCCTTCTACCTCCGGGCTACACTCCCAGACCTATTTTTACATTTTTATTTGGAAACAGGGTCTCCTAAGCCAGCACGCGTGGCCGGCTTCGAACCTGCGCGATCCTCCTGTCTCTGCCTCCCAAGCGCGGGGATCACAAGCGTGCGCCACCACGCACGGCTACTATAGGCAATTTAATATTGCCTTATAGAGCTGGGCATGGTGTTACACGCTTGTAATCCCAGCATTTGGGAAGCTGAGACCAGAGGATCGCAGTTCACAGACAGCCTCAGTGAGGCCCTCCATAACTTAGTGAGACCCTGTTTAAAAATAAAGAATAAAAAATAGGGCAGGGAGTATATCTCAGAGGTTGAATGCCCCTGGGTTCCATCCCCAGACCTGCAAACACACACACACACACACACACACACACACACACACACACACACACACACATATATCTTCTATCTATTATCTATCTATCTATCTATCTATCTATCTATCTATCTATCTATCACCTTATATAACCTGTATCACTTCAAAGTGCCTAGTTTTATGCTTTAAATAATGTTATTGTGTCCATTCTATTAGAGTTTAAATGTAAAGGTAGACTGCCGGCACTGGATGTTTATTCTAATTCCACATCAGTTTAACTATCCTGAAAATAAAAATGACATTAGTGTCTACTTAATGGTAATTTTAAGAATTAAGTGAAATGGCATATGTAAAATACAGAAAGACCTGGTTTTAGTATTTGTTGTTTTTATAATTGTTAGTTTATTTTTACTCCAATAATTTTATAACCATAAAGCAGCTTACTCTAGCTGTATACAATATAAAGAAAAGTTTTCTTCTATTGTTCCTCAAAAATAAAAAATACTGAATTTTGACATGTTATTTGTACTTGTTCAACAAATAATTGTTTAGGAGCCAGGTTGAGTGAGATGCTACCCACATAGTAGTGGAACTATACTGATGATTCACATACAACTCCTGTAAAATTTCCATATGATTTTTGCCAGATATTTTTTGCTCATTCTTTACATATGAATAGAGTAAAAACTTGCTGAATACTTGTTCACAAAATTATGGTAGGCACTGAGTAGGAATCAGTGAATTGAAAGATAAAGCATCTGCCCCGAGAGATAATATTTATATAATGAGAAAAGAAAAATATTCATAAACTCAGTAGTTCAATACAAAGACAAGAGCCCTCAAGACATTATGGTATTCATTGCCACATTAGTGGTGTAGATATATGCCCTGTGTCCAGAGGAAAGAGGACCATTGTGGATTACAAGAATTTTGGTATTTTGTTCTTACTGTTCATGATAATACCATATACACTGACTTTAAAGATTATTTTGTTTTATAAAATAATAAAAGTTTGTTACAAAAACATAAGCAATAAGGAACAGTGAAAAAGAGAAAATCGTCAATCTTTCAAAAATTTCCATAAACTACTGTTGCTAACAACTGATAGAATTATTTTGGATAGACAGGCAGGGAGTGAGTGTTCAGATAAAAATAATATTACATTCTGTATTTTTAAACAAAAATAATATTGAGTAAAACTCACCAATGTATTAATTTTCAGGTAAAATGTTTTCTGAGTACTTTTTATTATCGCTTACAGAAATAAATGATACAAAAATATTGAGGAAGTCATTTTGTCTATCAACACTTTAAATTTAGACAGTATGGAAGAACTATATTAGGTGAAAGATGATGTTAATCCTTACTTTCTCTACCCCGAATCCTCATTTTGTCCTGTTCTATAATTATTGTTATTTTACCAAGGCTTTTCACATGTGGGTTTTGGAGCATGACCATAATGGCCTTAGTATGTGGTCCATGTTCTATGTGAACATGTGTTCAACTCACCCTTTTTACATTTCTATATGCTTTACTTTGGTTATGTTATTTTTGGCTGAATATTCTATCATTTAAATTTTTATTACAATTGTATTTTTATATAAAACAATGATAAATATCCAGCTATCTTCTACCCTCCTCCTGCTCAAAAGAACCATAATAACTATAATTCATTGTTCTAGACCATATTTATATTAACCTTACCACATCCTTAAAATTTAAATTTATTTTAACTGATACAGAAAGGCTTAAAATTGCATATATGTATGGAGTATTACAGGATGTTTTGATATATGAATACATTGTATATTGTATAAATCAGTGCAGTTATTTCTGGACTTAGTAAATTTAGCTATTATTTACTGGTTTCTGTTTATTGTATTTTTAGATACAGATTTAGATCTCCTAGACCATCTGACTCTTGTGCCTTTAAGTGATTAGTCTGTTTTTAACCTTACTATGATTATATATACATTTACACAATTAATCCAAATAGTGTATAGTTATTCTACTTTCTTTAAAGCTTCTTGCTTAGTTTTTCTGGAGTTAATGTTTACTTTTTTTATTTAATGTGCAAAAGATAATGTACCTATCCTTATTTTAATGTTTTATTAGAACTGTCAAACTTATATAATTACAATCTTTACACAAATTTTTAAGTATATGTGATAATATTACGATTTTGTTTATACCCTGAATATCTCCTTCAGAAACTATACCATCCATCATTTGTACATCCCTACTGGTCCATGTGATTCTTGAACAGCTTCCATCCTGAAATTTTCTTATGCTACTTTACTTTAATGTACTTGTTTAGCAGAGTCTAGTTTACACACACACACAATCTAAGATGTACACAGAAATTGATTTTGATACATGTATGCTTGTATGTATCCTTCACCCAAATAAAGATAATATTTCCAGGAATCCAACTGACTCCTAGTGCCTGCATTAATTTATTAAACCCACCTTCAAATATTCTGGTCTGTATCATACATGCCAGGTATCTATACTTAAAACTATATAAGCAGCAATCCTGTAGTATACTCTCTTCTTTTACTCAGCAGTATATCTTTAGACTCAGTAATGCTGCATGTAGTATTTGTGTATTCTTTATTATTGTTGTAAAATATGGTGTTCTATAATATACATACATAATAAAAATTAATTTTGTAATAACTTTCTTATAATTTTGACAATCTGATCTTGAAATTGTTCTGAAGAAATTATGCTTTCATAATTTCTAATATGATAATATTAGCAACCTAATATGCTCCTCTGTGGGTGACTTGCTTTTCTTTCCTTGACCTATGAAGAGGTTTTACAATAATCATTAAACCACAAGGAACATAAACTATGCTCTCCTAAATAATTTTTCTTGGAAAATGATTGCACTATGAATTCATAAGGCTTGTCACTTTATATTTCTTATTTCAAGGATCCTTCAAATTGTAAAATTTCATAAATATTTAAATACATTTTAATGTTTTCTCTTCCTTCTCCTCCCTCTCCTTTTCCTTTTCCTTCTCTTCTTCCTCCTCTTCTTCCTCATCTTCCTCCTCCTTTTTCTTTCCTCTTTTATTCCTTTCTCTTTTCTCTTCCTTCTCCTTTCATTTTCTTCCTTTTATTTGTGCTAGGGATTAAACCCAGTGCATTCTACCTGTAAACTACACTACACCTACATCTTTATTTTATTTTTTTTATTTTTTAAACAGCGTCTGGCTAGGTTGCTAAGAGTGTCTCTATGTTGCTGAGGTTGGCCACAAACCTGCAATCTTTCTAGCTCAGCCTCTCAAGCATACAAGGATTACAGGTGTGCACCACTACACCCAGCTAGTACTTTAGGTTTTTATATTACATATATATTGAGTTATTTTTTGAATCTTATCTAAACATCAATATTCCAAAATTTCTTCAATCTTTTTTTCTTTTATTATTTTAAAAATACCAAACTTTGTTTTAGGCCACAAGTTAAAATATCTTCTATATCTAATCTAGTTATTGCTTTTAAAAATTTAATTATCTGAGTAATGTAATGATCTGAGTAATTTAATTATCTGAGTAATTATCTACATTAATAATGATACAACCTGCTATTAGCATTTCAAATATAAAAAGCTAATACATTATTTTCATTTTTTTCCAGGAGATGCAAAAGACATCCTAATCATATATGAAGAAGATGCTACTGAATGGGCTCTGTACTTGAGGGAAATATTTTTATGTGTTGTGAAAAGAGAAGCAATCTTATTATACTGCTTGGAGAATTTCTCTCCTTGGCATTTGAAGTTGTTAAGCTTAAGCTCTTACAAATGTAAACTTTTGATATTATCAAATGGCATGCTCAAAGACCTAACACCGAAGAAATGTCAGTTTCTGGAAGAGGTTCTTTACTCCCCAGAAAGTGTTGTTACTCTGCTGTGTGGGATGAAGAGTTCAGATCAGCTGTATCAGTTATTAAATGTTTCTGGAAGCAGATGGGAGATCTCAGCAGAGCAGGAGCCCGAAGACTACATCTCCGTAATCAAGAAAGTCATCTTTGGAGGTAATACTGCCAAATCTGCATTTGTTAGATTTATTTATTTATTTATTTATTTATTTATTTATTTATTTATTTATTGTGGCACTGGGGATTGAACCCAGAGGCATTCTACCTCTGAGCTATACTCCCAGCCCTATTTTATTTTTATTTAGAAACAGAGTCTCACTAGGTTAATAAGAGTCTCACTGCTTGCTGAGGCTGTCCTCAAAATTGCAATCTTCCTGTTTCAGACTCCCAAGTACTAGGATTACAAATGTGTGCCACCACGCCTGGCTTTGTTTTTTTGTTTTTTTATTTGTTTATTTTTATAATTTAAAATTTTAGCCGGGCGTGGTGGCGCACGCTTGTAATCCCCGCACTTGGGAGGCGGAGACAGGAGGATCGCGCAGGTTCGAAGCCAGCCGCGCTGGCGTAAGAGACCCTGTTTCAAAAATATAAAATAGGTCTGGGAGCATAGCCCGGAGGTAGAAGGGCTTCCAGGAACCCCAGTACCACAAAATAAATAAATAAATAAATAAATAAATAAATAAATAAATAAATAAATAAAATTTTAAAGTTTCATTTTACCCCAGTGAATATCAGCATTAGAGTAAAAAGTAGAAACATGTAAGCTAACTTTTCATTTCTTAAAGTATGCTGTACTTTCCATAACATACATCAAGATCCTTAAGTTTAGTGGGGCATGGAGGCACATGACTATAATCTTAATACTTGGGACATGTGACAGGAGAATCAGGAGGTTGTGACAGAGAATCAGAGATTCAAGGACAGGCTTAGCAACTTAGACCCTCAGCAATTTAGTGAAACCATATATATATATATATATATATATATATATATATATATATATATATTTTTTTTTTTTTTTTTTTTTTTTTTTTTAAGGAGTCTGAAGGTGTAGCTTGTAGATAGAGCCCTGGGTTTAATCCTTGGTACTCAACCCCCCAAAAAATATTTTTATCTTTTACCTTTATTCTAATTAAATCTTGTCATTTGTTCTAAAAATTGTTTAATAAATACATTCCTCGGGGCAGCCTGGATGAGACCAAGGCAGGACAGGTATGGTATGCTCTTCTAAATGCCAGTTTGATATTGGAAGCTGGTTTTCTATGTGACTTGTGATGATTGAATGAGTCGTATCTACCTTCATACTGTTAGCAGTCAGTAGCAGTTCTGAGTCTGAAGGTACAGGTTAGAATTATAGAACTTCTCTTGGGGTAATAATTGTATGGTGTTTATTACTGCAGAATAAGAGCCTGTGTAATAGTCAAAACTGAAACTTGTGATGTGAAAGTGACCCCCTTCAGCAGTTCTGTTTGGCTTGGTGGCTTGGGGTGGAAAGGGTGCTGTGGTAAACTGCTTCCCTGGTTTTCTCAGCTTGTACAAAGGCCTCCAGCTTCTAGTTGTGGAGCCAGCTTCCAGCTGTGATTACAGATTACATCTGCTCTAAGGAAAAAAGAGGATCTATTATTTTATTAGTCATATTCACAGTTGGGACTTGTGCTTAGAGCACATCTCTGAGTTCTTTGGAGATTCCCTTAATCACTGCGAACGTCTTTCCTGCAGTTCCTTAATGAAACAAATATTACCTCTTCTTCAAGTTCTTAATTTTACTTATCCAGCCCAATCTTACTCTTGGGCTTATGTCTTTCTCCTGTTTTGCATGGTCACACGACCCTGGGCTATGTCCTGGCTGGATGTAGCTCCTGCCCAGCTCACATTCATTTACCTTTTGTCCTAACAAGCTCTGGTCATGTAATCCTTGGTGTAGTCACCACCATCCTGCCCTCACAGCAACAGGCTTCCTAACATGGGCTCAGCATAGTGTTGATTTCTATAAACACATCAATCCCGAATGATTCACGAGAAGTCCTGCTCACTGTCCCCAAGGAGTTGAATATTCTTTGCTCTTCTGATATGTATGAACAAATCCCTTGGGGAATAAAAAAATCTTATGTCCCAATATTGCAAACCTTTTCAAATTGAATACTTAAGTCTTTTTTTTTTAGTTATATGTTATTGCAGCACATGTTTCCCTAAGGCTTAATGACTTAAATTGATAAACAAGAATTATATAAGTTCGTGTGATTCAGGGATGAAGGAGTTTCTTAGCCGGGACTTTCTGAATGAGGGTGTTTCAAGATCTCTCAGTCCAGCTGTACAGAGCTGCAAACACCTGGACTCCCCTTCCACTCTCCTGGAGGATCTGCTTTTAATGGGTTTTACATTGTGGGCAATTCTTTCATCACTGCATTTATAATCATCTCTTGGTTGGCTGGAATGTCCCCTAAAGGCTCATGGGTTGCGAGCTTGGTCCTCAGTGCAGCCATGTCCAGAGGTGGCACTTTGGGGAAGTAGATGGATTTGAGAGCTCTGACCTCATCCGAGAATTAGCCCATGAATGGATTTAGAGCTGAATGGACTTTTGGGAGGGGGTAGAATGTGTGGGAGGTGGGACCTAGCTGAAGAGAGTGGGCTAATGGCCTCACAGGTGATATTCTGTTCCTGGGTCCTTGCCTTTAGGTGAGCAGCTGTCCTCCTGGAGGTCCCACCTTGTCACAGCCCAAAGCACTGAGGTTGCCTGACAGGGACTGAAACCTTCAGCCAAAATTAAAGTCCTTTTTAAATTTTTTAATATATTTTTTTGCAGTCATTTTTTTACAGCCATAGGAAACTGACTAAGACACTTCTAATAGATTTCTGAGGAAGGTCCCTCTGAAGCAATATTTCTGAATTCTTGCATGTTCAAAAGTTTGTTATCTTGCCTTACACTGGCAGTACAGTTTTAAGACAATTTTACATTTGTTTACTTTGCTTCTAGCACTATAGAATTTAGAGAGTTGTGGAGGTTTTTTTGTTTGTTTTTGCCTGGCCAACTTCAAGGATTCTTCACTTATAAATTAATTCTAGTGACTCACTAGGGTATTATTTTATTGTTGTCTGCTCTGGGTTATTTTGCCCAGGGATATGTTTTCTGGTTTGGTTTTCATCTTTCCCTCAAAATATTGATTCAAGTCTCCTTTTATCTCATTAATTATTTCTTGACTTGTATCTCAATATTTGCTGTCTTTTTTTTACATGGTTCTATTTTCAGATATTCTTCATAAATCTATGGATTTCTCCTGTCTGTGATGACCACAAAACCTCTTTAATCCTTTTATACTCTTTATTAATATCTAATTCACTTAGTTTGCATTTTCTTGTTAACTCTTCCAACCTTCTAATGATTTCAGTAGTTGCTCTTCCTCTTTATTGCTCCTATTTCCCTTTCATTTTTACTGTGTTTTATTTTTTCCCATGATGATATTTGGTAGAGCAGTTTCTTCTCAATCTTGTCTTGCTCACTTCTCCCTGACATCTTGCGTTCCTGCACCATATAATTGCTTCAAAAGAGGATTGTTATTCACTATACCTTACAAATTCAGAGCAAAATATCAGGCCACAATTTTCAGTTTCATCAATGGCAACATAATTTTAGTTTGTCCTCCCAGGTGCCACTGGTTTTCTTTCCTCTCTTTCTCTCTCTTTCATCCCTTCTTTCTGTCTCCATCTGTTTATCTCTTTGAGTTTTTAATATTCCTTAAGCACATTAAGCCTTTTTTCAATGAAGAGAAGAAAGATATTTTATAATTAAGGCTTCAGAGAAAAGTTTTTAATTTAAAAAAGTTAAATAGTAATTCGTAGTTCATCTGAGTATTTTATATTACAATTAAAAGCTATGAAAAATCACACTAAAGTATATTATTATTATTAAGTAATAATGTGTTGCAAAGCCCTAAAGGTTGATGGCAAAATTTTAGCTGGTTTCTCACACCCACAATTTCTGTTTCCTTGAAAAACTCAGTTTGTTTTGGCCACTTAAATTATAACTGTTGTGTAAAATGATTGAAGAAATACCTTTTTGTCATTTTAATCATTTTGTTTTATGATGAACACCTTTAGGGGGCTATAAAAGTGGCATTGTGCTGTATCTTTAAATTAAATTTTTTCATGTGTGATAGGAGAAATAGTTATACTTTATGGACAGCATAGTACTATTCCAAAGACATTATTAGTTCTCATCTCCATACAGTCTACTTTAGGACTCTGATTTTTTTTTACTGTATTAGATGTGCCTAATGGAAAATATGATCATCTTATATACAAAAGGATATTCAAATGTGACATATCTGAGGTGCAAGAATGCAACCAAAATGTAGGTTTATAGCATACATAATATAACTTTTATATATGAGAATTTTCTATTCATGAAATTGGTCCTAATTTCTATTGTATATTCAATAATAAATTTATTTTAAAAAATTTAATAGTGGTCAGCTGCAATATTTAATGTTTTATATTGCTACTCAATGTTGAACATAAAAAGTCTGTTTCTTGAAATTGAAAGTAGTATAAAAATGGATTGCACAGAACAAAAGATATGGAATTCAATTTTTACTGTCCCCTTTCTACTTTCCCCCTCTTGTGAATTATATAATGAATAAATGAAACCTTTTATTCAGAAACATGCTGTGATAAAGAGAATAATAAAAATGCCAGGAAAGTAATGAAAATAATTAAATGTTTAATATATTCACATAGACAAAGGAAAATCAGAGGAAATTTTATGAAAACTAATGAAAGAGAAAGATATTTTATAATTAAGGCTTCAGAGAAAATTTTTTAATATTAAAAAAGTTAAAAAGTAATTCATAGCTCATTTGAGTATTTTATATTCTTTTAAGGAATTAATAAAAGTAAGTTTTCTGTCTTCTTCACTATCAATTTGGAAATAATACAAGTCCATGTGTTTATACCTTTCTACATGTTTTTGGAACACATTAATGGTATTTCTTCCTTTTTATTTATTTTATTATTATTTTTGGTTCTTTACTTATTTTTTTTATTCTAGTCTTTCCAATTTTATAGATTTCTTACTACATTGTTTATATGTTGTTTGTTTTTTTTGTGGTACTAGGAATGGTACGCAGGGACATTCTACCTCTGAGCCACATCCTTGGCCCTGTTTTTAATTCTATATTTATTATTTTTCATTTTTATTGGTGCACTGTAGTCATACATCTTAATGGGATACAAGATGGTAGAGACATATATGCATACATCACCCAATTAGCCCTTACCCAATTTCTGCCCTATACTCTCCCCCTCCTTCCTTCTCATGTTTGGCTTAGTGATTGACTGTGATATGTTTGTTAAAGTACATTATGTGCATTAGAGAATTTCCCTCTTCTCCCCTCCCATCCCCTCAGTTAGGTCGATTACTTGCTCATCTATAGGATCTTCTTCATCTAGAGTTCCTCCTATTAAGCATTTCTCCCTAGTTTTCACATATTAGGGAGAGCATCTAATTTCTTAATTTTTGTGACTGACTATTCTCACGTAGTGTAACATCCTCCAGTTCCATCCATTTCCCTGTAAATAATGTAATTGTGTTTTTCATTATGGCTGAGTAAAATTTCATTGTATACATATCCCACAGTTTTGTAATCCATTCATCTGTTGATAGACATCTTGGCTGGTTCCATAATTTTGCAACAGTGAATTGTGCAGGTATGAATATAGATATGTATGCATTTGTTTGGTAGTGCGGTTTCCTTTCTTATGGGTGGATACTCAGAAGTGGTATTGCTAGATCATACAGTAAATTCATCCACATTCTTCTGAGGATCCTCCATACTGTTTTTTTAAAGTGATTGCACTCATTTGCAATCCCACCAACAATGTCTTAGAGTTCCCACTTCTCCACATCCTCGCCAGCATCTGTTGTTTGTGTTTTGAATGATTGTCATTCTAGTTGGAGTTAGGTGAAATCTCAGGGTAGTTTTGATTTGCATCTCTTTGACTGCTAATGATGTCGAGCATTTTTCCGTGCATTTATTGGCCATTTGAATTTCTTCTTTTGTAAAGTGTCTATTTAATTCACTTGCCCATTTTTTGATTGGGTTATTTGTTTTCTTAGTGCTGAGTTTCTTGAGTTCTCTGTATATTCTAGATATTAGTCCTCTATTGGAGGGCTAGGTGGCAAAAATCTTCTCCCATTCTATTGGCTCTCGATTGAGGTTCTTGACAGTTTCCTTTGCTGAGCAGAAGCTATTTAGTTTCATGCTTACCCACGTATTGATTTGCCTTTTAGTTTGTTGTGCCTTTGGGGTCTTGTTGAGAAAGTGTTTATCTGTGCCTCTGTGTTGCAGTGTTGGACCTATGCCCTCTTCAAGGAGACTCAAGGTCTCTGTCGAATTTCCAAGTCTTTGCTCCTTCTTGAATTGACTCTTGTGCAGGGTGAGAAAGTGGGATTAATTTCCATTTTCCTGCATATGGTTAATCAGCTTTGATAACACAATTTGTTGAACAGGCTATGTTTTTTTCCAGTTTATGTTTTTGGCCCCTTTGTAAAAAATCAATTGACTGTAAGTATGTGGATTTGTTTCTCAGTCTTCTATTCTGCTCCATTGGTCTTTGTACCTGATTTTGTGCTGGTACCATGCTGTATTTATTTTTATGGCTTTGTAATATAGTTTAATGTCAGGTATTGTGATTCCTTCTGCATGGTTTTTGTTGCTGAGAACTACTTGGCTATTCTGGGTGTTTTGTTGTTCCAAATGAATTTAAGAACTGGTTTTTCTGTGTTTGTGAGTAATGACCTTGGTAATTTAATAGGTATTGCATTGAATCTGTAGATCACTTTTTGAAGTATGGCCATTTTGAGGATATTTGTTTTGCCTATCCATGAACATGGAAGATCTTTTCATCTTCTAAGGTCTTCTTTGATTTCTTTTTCAGTGATTTATTTATTTATTTATTTATTTATTGGTGGTACTGGGGTTCCTGTAAACTACCTCCGGGCTACACTCCTAGACACCTATTTTTTATATTTTTATTTGAAAACAGGGTCTCTTAAGCCAGTGAGGCTGGCTTTGAACAAGCGCAATCCTCCTGTGACAGCCTCCCAAGTGCGGAGATTACAAGTGTGTGCCATCACACCATGCTTTTTACAGTGTTTTATAATTTTCCTTGTAGAGGTCTTTTACCTTCTTGATTAAGTTTATTGCTAAGCATTTTATTTTTTGTGGGAAATCTTGAGTGGAAATGTTTTTTGAATTTCTTTTTCAGTGGATTTATGTTTGGTGTACAGAAAAGCTTCTGATTTTTTTAAGATTGATTTTGTATCCAGACATCATACTGAATTTGTTGATCAATTCTATAAGCCTTTTAGTTGAGTTTGTTGGGTCTTTGGAGTATAGTATCATGTCACCTGCAAATAGTGATAGTTTTTGTTTTGTTTTGTTTTGTTTTGTTTTTGTTTTTGTTTTGTTTTGTTTTGTATTTTGGTGGTACTGGGGTTCCTTTAAACCCTTCTACCTCTGGGCTACAATCCCAGACACCTATTTTTTATATTTTTATTTGGAAACATGGTCTCTTAAGCCAGTGATGCTGGTTTCAAACCTGCAAGATCCTCCTGTCTCCACTTCCCAAGCACAGGGATTACAAGTGTGTCCTACCACGCCTGGCCGAATAGTGATAGTTTGAGTTCTTGCCTTATTGCTCTGGCTAGAGTCTCAAGTACTATATTGAAGAGAAGTGATGATAATGCACACCCTTGTCATGTTTCTGTTTTTAGGGAAAATTCTTGAAGTTTTTCCCCATTTAATATAATGTTGGCTGTGGGCCTACTGTAGATTGCCTTTATGATGTTGAGGTATGTTCTTTCTATTCCAGTTCTCTGCAGTGCTTTAGCATAAATGGATGTTGGATTTTATCAAATGCTTTTTCAGCATCTGTTGAAATGATCATGTGATTTTTGTCTTTGGTTTTGCTTATATGATGAATTACATGGATTGATTTTCATATGTTGAACCAGCCTTGCAACCCTGGAACGAACCCTTCCTATTTATGGTGTATGATTTTCTTGATGTGGTTTTGAATGCATGTTGCTAGTATTTTGTTTA